>NC_082392.1:3114006-3292771 GCF_031168955.1 Gadus macrocephalus
GAGGAGGAGTGATAGAGAGGGATGGAGAGAGTGATAGAGAGGGATGGAGAGAGTGATAGAGAGGGTTGGAGAGAGTGATAGAGAGGGATGGAGAGAGTGATAGAGAGAGGGAGTACAGAGAGGTGTTTAGAGAACGATGGGTGAACAGAGACAATCTGTATGTCTTTGTTGACCTTCATCAAATATCTGCAGAGCTCGTTCAAGCTCAGTGTGAGCACTAGCAGATCTTGTTTTGTGGCTGCTGGGCTGCTGTACATGTGCTTCTGCAGGCCGACACAGACAGAGAGAGGCCTTCTCTGTGTTGCTCACGCTCTGTCATTAACATGCTTCATGTGTCTCACGCTTTGTCTTTCTCGTGCTTTGTCTTTCCTTGGCTGGCTGACATCGTTGTGTTGTGAATCTCTTTGCTGTGTGAAGTTGATCAGGCGACCGCTTATGGTGAGTTGTGACGAGGTGCTTCGTGCATGACGCTGTCTGTTACGTATGTCCAGTGATTAATGTTCCACATGTAAACCGTTTCAGCTCTTTCATGGCATCGTGCCTGCTGCTTGATAACTCAAATGTAATGTCATTGATTATTCAAATGGCGACGGACAATGTGACCACTTCATTGATCCCAGCCAGGCGATTTCTGCTCTGCCGCTCGATCCGACCGCATCGATCACCCCGGAGGAACAATACGTCTCCCCAAACACACCATAAAACAGCAAACCGCAGAAGACCGTACATAAAAGCAATCTGCCCTTTACACTCAGCGTGTTTTCGTCGATCAACATAGTGGGCACACAAAAAAAACGGATTCAATTAAATTCAAAACAACCACACGGACAAGAAGGGTGGGTTGTTCGTTTCCCCAGTACTTCACAGACAACCTAACACAACAGAGCGAGACAACACCAAACTCAACACAGGCACAACAAACATAACTATATATAGAACAGTGCGGTAGGGAATGACCTGGAGGAAGACAGTGCGACGAGGTAAATGGACTGCATTCATGTAGCACTTTTCCAACCAGTGGCCACGCAAAGCGCTTAACAATACTGCCTAACATTCACCCATTCATGCACACCTTCACACACCCGACGGCGGTGTCAACCACGCAAGGCGACAGCAAGCTCGTCGGGAGCAGATAGGATGAGGTGTACTTGCTCAGGGACACCTCGACACTAGAGCGAGGAGGAGCCGGGCATCGGACTAGCAACGTAACACAACAGAGGAAGACAACACATACCTAACACACACACAGACAACAACTATAACCTTATATAACTCAGTGCAGCATGGAAGGGAATGACCTGGAAGGGAGACGAAGGTTTCACGAGGTGAGCGACGGTACGGCCCGGCGGAGAGGCGGGGGAGGACTTCCTCCTGAATCTCAACGACAGCGGTACGTAAACAACATTGACGTCACGACCTCATGGTTCCAGGAACAGTGGCCATCGATCTGCAGAACCCTGACCCCCCCGAGGACACCAGCAAGCTGGCGCCCCCCACGGAGAACGGTGGTGGTGGGGGGGGGGCAGCCGACGGCCCAGCATAGCCCCCGTGCTGGAGATCGCAGACTCCTCCGCCATCCTGCCCTGCGACATGCTCAGCGACCAGCTGGAGGACGAGACCAACCAATCGGACGAGGAGGGCTCCGTGGGCTCGGAGTGAGTAGCCAATGGCAGGCCACGGATAGGGGGGGAAGGAGGAGGGGGCTTAGAGGTTGATTCACACATATTTAAATATAGATATAGATAGAGAGAGAGAGAGAGAGAGAGAGAGAGAGAGAGAGAGAGAGAGAGAGAGAGAGAGAGAGAGAGAGAGAGAAACAGGACAGAGAGAAACAGACAGAGAGTACCAGACAGAGAGAGAGTACGAGAGAGAGAGAGCATGAGAGAGAGAGAGTATGAGAGAGAGAGAGACAGATAGACAGAGAGACAGGAACAGACAGAGAGAGAGAATATGTGAGAGAGAGATAGAGAGAGAGAATATGAGAGAGAGAGTGAGAGAGAGAGACAGAAACAGACAGAGAGAGAGAGAGAGAGAGAGATATTAACATCCATCTCGTCTGCGGTCCGCAGCACCCAGTGGCAGAAGCAAAATCTTGCATTAGCTCGACACATGTTGCTGTTTTTTCCTCCAGTCACCATTATCGTTATGGGCGTCCAACCGGGAACGAAGCTCAGTGTGGGAATTGATCTGCGGCAATTAGCTGCGATGCGACGCCACCATCCCCATCGTGGCTGTGTCCGGGCTATAAGCACTGTTGGCTAGCGGCTGGTAAAACAGAAAAGATCTGAGGGAGAACTCCAGCGGAGCACCACACTGCTCCGCAGGCTAGCACCGTCATCCTGCGAACGCCCGATTATTCTGGGGGAGGTTGTTCCGGGACATGGCGTTCCATTTAGAGAGCGCCGCTGTCGTCATAGCGACGTTGTCCGAGGCTGCTGGTCCTGATGCGAGTGGCCGGGAGGACGGGACGGGACGGCGGGGGGGGGGGGATGGGTCTGAGTGCTCTTTAATGCGGTGCCTGATGTTTTAATGCAGTGGGCGCGTGATGAATGAGGTCCTGGGCGAGAGGTCAGCGCCACGGAAGGTCAACCTTTCTTAAGTGCGCACCCTTAGGGTGGAGGGTTAATGTCAGCCCTTAGTCGTCCATCACTGGCCTGACAGCCAGGAGCCCTGCAGCTGCTGAAGCTCTTTTTGATTCCTTTTTACGGTTCAATAACCATGGAGGCTAGACTGAGTCGGACTGGGACAGACCGGTCTACATGGTGCATAGTGACCATGGAGGCTAGACTGGGCTAGACTGGGACAGACCGGTCTACATGGTGTTTTATACCCATGTAGGCCTATCTCTCCCAGTCGGTGGTCCGTAAGGGCACTGCAACTGGTCTGTGGGATTTTCTTTTTTAATTTTGATCAATTCAACATCGTTGCTTCATGTTATTTAATGCAGATGACTTTCAGTTCAAAGTGGCCCGTCGTGTTAACTTGTAACCGCCATCCCAACACTCACTGCACACCTTGGGTATGAGGTGGTCCGCGAAGGGTCTTTATAAAACTTTAGTGGTCCGTCTTTAGTCAGCGGGTGGAACCACTGCTGCATGATGCTATCAACGCCCAGCTTGTAACTCAGTCTCTCCCTTATTCTAACGTGCTCAACCGACCCCTTAAAGGCACCCAGTGCAACTTTCGAGGCTTAAAAATAAACATTCAATTTCTAGTCTTTTTTACACGTAGTAAGTTTCAATAACTCCATACCATTACATACCGACATTTAAGCAGCAAAGATGAGACGTCGTTGTGTGGTGAGAACTGATACAAAATCGATAACAACAACAATGCCGCCATTTTCTTTATTTTTTGTAACCTACAATAAATAAAGCAGGCTTCCAGTCAATGGAAAAATGGCTTCTCCCCACCGGCGATTGTTGTTGTTTACGATTTTCTATCAGTTCTCACCACACAACGACGTCTCATCTTTGCTCCTTGAATGTCGATATGTAATGGTATGGAGTTATTGAAACTTACTACGTGTAAAAAAGACTACAAAATTGAATGTTTATTTTTCATTGAATGTTTACATAAAGTTGCACTGGGTGCCTTTAAGGCTTAAGCATGTTATCTCAGGATTGAGTCAGGGCTATCTAGCGATGTGGGTGTGGATAATAAAGAACATAATTCTGACCTTATTACATTGTGTATCTTAGTTTATCTGTACACTGCTGAGATGATGAGAGAGCAGATTTTGCGGTCTGGAAATCAGAGGAAGCGCTGCGAGTTTGGCGTTGTAACGTGTTAGCAAACAGTGCCACCATGTGGCGGAAAAGTGATATTCATGTTCAAGTGCATTTAAGGTGACAGCAGTGTGGTTGGTTGAACAAAATAGTTCGTTATCAAGTGTGTACTACGGCTAGAATGCATTTACTACAATGGAGATACATGCATTCACCTAACTCGTGAAACTCGGGTGTCTCTTGTGTATTTTGATCTAGCTTTGTGAAGGGCTACCCCCCCAACTCCCCTTACATCGGGAGCTCCCCCACCCTGTGCCACCTGCTGCCCCAGAAGGCCTCGTTCTGCTGCCTGCGTCTGGACAGGGTGAGACCAGGGGGCAGACCCCACAGCAACACACCACACAGCATCACACCTGACAGCGTCACACCTGACAGCATCACACCACACAGCATCACACCTGACAGCGTCACACCACACAGCGTCACACCTGACAGCATCACACCTGACAGCGTCACACCTTACAGCGTCACACCTGACAGCGTCACACCTGACAGCATCACACCTTACAGCTTCACACCTGACAGCATCACACCTTACAGCATCACACCTTACAGCATCACACCACACAGCATCACACCTGACAGCATCACACCTTACAGCATCACACCTTACAGCATCACACCTGACAGCATCACACCTTACAGCATCACACCTGACAGCATGGTCCATCATAATAACAGGTCATTGAATTGTTCTATATTTATATGATTTATAACTGATTATTTGAACTCATTTCAATACTTTCCGAAGGTTTTTTCTTTTACCCAAAGATGAGGGCTTGTGTAATGCTATACAACTTAAAGGCTCATTTAAACATAATTCATGCCTGTTTGCCTCTCTCCCTCCTGTCTGTCTGTCTGTCTGTCTGTCTGTCTGTCTGTCTGTCTGTCTGTCTGTCTGTCTGTCTGTCTGTCTGTCTGTCTGTCTGTCTGTCTGTCTGTCTGTCTGTCTGTCTGTCTGTCTGTCTGTCTGTCTGCCTGTCTGCCTGTCTGTCTCCCTCCCTGTCTGTCCCCCAGGGCTGTACTCACAGTAGCTTCGAGGACGCCAAGGCCTACGGCTTCAAGAACAAGCTGATCATCGTGTCGGCGGAGACGGCGGGGAACGGCCTGTACAACTTCATCGTCCCCCTGAGGGCGTACTACCGCCCCCGCAAGGAGCTCAACCCCATCGTACTGCTGCTGGACTACCCGTAAGACCGCTCCTCCACCCGGCATACACCACCTCCTCCTCCTCCACCCGGCATCCACCTGCTGCTCCAACCAACATCCACCTCCTCCTCCACCCAACATACACCTCCTGCTCCTCCACCCAACATACACCTCCTCCTCCTCCACCCAACATCCACCTCCTCCTCCACCCAACATACACCTCCTCCTCCACCCAACATACACCTCCTGCTCCTACCAACATCCACCTCCTCCTCCACCCAAAATACACCTCCTGCTCCTACCAACATCCACCTCCTGCCCCACCGATCTCCTGCTCCACCGATCTCCTCCTCCACCGACCTCCGCCTCCCCCCAACCTCCTCCTCCACGAGGGTGTGCGTGTGTGTCTATTTGTCTATCCGTCTATCTGTTTGTCTGTCCATCTAGCTATTTTTGTTTGTGTGTGTGTGTGTGTGTGTGTGTGTGTGTGTGTGTGTGTGTGTGTGTGTGTGTGTGTGTGTGTGTGTGTGTGTGTGTGTGTGTGTGTGTGTGTGTGTGTGTGTGTGTGTGTGAAACCAGAACAGAGAGCATTGACCAGTAGCTCAACCCCCTCCCTGCTCCTCATAAATGTGTAGCAACTCTGCAGGAAGGTATCAGATAAATAATACAGGAAACCCAGAATACCACACTGAGAGACAGCCTACTGGGTCACTCTAACACTCTCTCTCTCTCTCTCCCAACCCCCCCCTCTTTCTCTCTCCCTTTCCATCTCTCTCTCTCTCTCTCTCTCTCTCTCTCTCTCTCTCTCTCTCTCTCTCTCTCTCTCTCTCTCTCTCTCTCTCTCTCTCTCTCTCTCTCTCTCTCTCTGTCACTGCATCTCTCTCTCTATCTTTATCTATCTATCTTATCTCAATATATTGTTTTGAGTGATAGCCTCTGATTTCTCTCTCTCTCTCTCTCTCTCTCTCTCCCTCCTCTTGCTGCCTCTCTCTCTCTCTCTCTCTCTCTCTCTCTCTCTCTCTCTCTCTCTCTCTCTCTCTCTCTCTCTCTCTCTCTCTCTCTCTCTCTCTCTCTCTCTCTCTCTCTCTCTCTCTCTCTGTTTCCATAGCAACCGTTCATAATCCTCCCTTCACCTGAGTACAGCTGCATTTCATAGTGTTATGAAACAGTTTCATAACAAGGACTTTTCACTTAATTCCTATGAGATGTTGCCTTAAGAGCAACATTATCATTATTATTATTATTAACATGATGTCTTCATAATATTATCATGATGTCATATCATTATTATCATGATGCATTATTATAATTATCATGATTTATCATCATTATCGACCAGATAAGTGGCCAGATAACCACTTCCTGTTGGCCAGATAACCACTTCCTGTTATATCCACTTCCGGTGTGTTCCCAACAGGCCAGATAACCACTTCCTGGAGGCCATCTGCTGCTTCCCAATGGTGTACTTCATGGCGGGCACCATCGATAAGTAGGTTGAACCAACACTAACCCGCTGATCAATAACTTGACTCCCACCTCAACCTAACATACGTCAGAGCAGAGCTAGTGTTCAGGGTGGACCTTGAAGAGCATCCTTCACCACACTATCAGAGAAGATACAAAGATTAATCCCAGATCACAGAGGATAGTGTATGTCCCTGCACCAACCGTTCTCAACAAGAGAGGACCTAAAAAAGAGAATAAATTAGAGTAAGGGTAAAAAACGAAAATACAGAAAATATATCTCTGTACTATCCACCAAAAAGTAGTAATATATCATGGCTTCAAATCTATAAACCACGACTATATACAAATACATTTATCATTTATCAAATTTAAATACTGAGAGGCACACAAAACTAATAATAATTATTATTATATTATTATTATTATATTATTATTATTATTATTATTATCATTATTATTTCTACTAGTGCGGGGCCTTTTTAAAAAAACCTTGTTCTGAAGGATTATTATCCTTATCATGTAGTTATGGTTGTGAGAGGCTGAATGGTGCCTGGTTGTGTGCTGACTGCTGCTTGTGAGAGGCTGAATGGTGCCTGGTCGTGTGCTGACTGCTGCTTGTGTCTCCGGCAGCCTGGACAACCTCCTCCAGTGTGGGATCATCTACGCTGACAACCTGGTGGTGGTGGACAAGGAGAGCACCATGAGCGCTGAGGAGGACTACATGGCCGACGCCAAGACTATCGTCAACGTGCAGACCATGTTCAGGTGATCCTCCAGTCTCACAGCGGGCTAACAGCGGGCTCACAGCGGGCTAACAGCGGGCTCACAGCGGGCTAACAGCGGGCTCACAGCGGGCTCACACTGGGCTAGCACCAGGGAAACAACAGGGAAACACCAGGCTAAGACCAGGTATACACCAGGCTAACACCGGCTAAGGCCTGGCTAACACCAGGTATACACCAGGGTAAGACCTGGCAAACACTGGGCAAACACCGGGCCAACCCCAGGCTTACACCAGGCTAACAGCAGGCTAACAGCAGGCTAACACCAGGCTAACAGCAGGTATACACCAGGCTAACACCAGGCTAACAGCAGGTATACACCAGGCTACCACCAGGCTAACATTAGACTGCACGTCTGCTCAGGAACTTGACAACGAGTGGATTGGATGTCGTTATCTGAGTGCATATTGCCTCTTATGTGCATACGCACAGTTTATTATGTGAATGAATATTGTGGGCTCTGATTTATCACACTATTCGCTTTTATGGTTGCTGCTCAACATGCTCTACAAGATGTGATTACTGGTTGGGAAACCAAATGACTTACCCCAGCCTGACTTAGAGATAAGGGAATTACTTTGATGTTATTAATGCCTTGTTTGGTGCTCTGAAGGTCAAATGGTTCTCTCTCTCTCTCTCGCTCTCTCGCTCTCGCTCGCTCGCTCGCCCCCCCCTCCCCCCTCTCTCTCCCCCCTCTCTTTCTCTCCCCTTCCCCCCCCTCTCTCTCTCTCTCTCTCTCTCTCTCTCTCTCTCTCTCTCTCTCTCTCTCTCTCTCTCTCTCTCTCTCTCTCTCTCTCTCTCTCTCTCTCTCTCTCTTTCTCTCTCTCTCTCTCCCTCCCTCTCTCTCGCCCCCCCTCCCCCCTCTCTCTCTCTCGCCCTCCCCCCTTTCCCTCTCCCTCTCTCTCTCTCTCTCTCTCCCCCCCCCCCCAGATTGTTCCCCAGCCTCAGCATCATCACAGAGCTCACCCACCCCTCCAACATGCGCTTCATGCAGTTCCGGGCGAAGGACTGCTACTCGCTGGCTCTGTCCAAGCTGGAGAAGGTGCGGGGGAATGTTGATGTGAGGCGCTATGGTGCAATAAATCCTGAGACGCTGTGGCACATCGGCCTGCTCTTAGAGGCCTTCCTACTCTTCACGATAACGTTCATTTTGACGGTATCGCTCGACATGAATGTTTAGTTAATTGATGTCTTAAGATTTACATTAATTTACATTATTTACATTCATTTGAGTATCCTTACTGATCCTACTCAAATGAATGTCTCATCTCAAGATGAGATGAGACATTCATTTGAGTAGGATCAGTAAGGATTTATCTTTAAGATATCTTTAAGTTCTTGGATGTAGACAGAGAGACAGAAGGAGACCAGATAAACAGTGGCTTCCCAGTTTATCCGATCTCCTGTGAGCTACTTTAAACCTTGAGTTTCCTTCGTGATGAATAATATTTGGGCTCTCTCTTGTGGTTGCAAAGAGACAGACGCACCCCCCCCACACACACACACACACACACAGGCACAAACACACATGCACACACACACTCGTGAGTGCACACAGGCACAAACACACACGCACACACAGCAAAAACACACACACACATACACAGACACTCTCGCACACACAAAGGCAAAAACACAAACACACACACACACGCACACACACACGTGCGCGCACACAGGCACACACACACACGCGCGCGCACACCCACACACATGTGCGCGCACACAGGCACACACATACACTGACGCACACACAGGCAAAAACACACACACACAGGCACAAACACACACACACAGGCACACACACACGCGCACCTCCCTGTCCGTGCGGGGCCGCGGCCGTCTCTGACCGGGGTCTCCTCTCTCCGCAGATCGAGCGTGATAAGGGCTCCAACCTGGCCTTCATGTTCCGCCTGCCCTTCGCCGCCGGGCGGGTGTTCAGCATCAGCATGCTGGACACCCTGCTGTACCAGGTGGGTGGCCAGTGACCTCCCGACCCCACAGACCCCCTCTCTATAGGGGCCGACCTACTGACCTTAGAGACCGCCTCTCCGTAGGGGGCCGACCTACTGACCCAAACATCCTCTCTTTAGGGGACGCCTGTCTGTAGGGGACCCTAGAGACCCTCTCTGTAGGGGGCGTCCTGCTAGGGACCCCACTCTGTAAGGGGCCATCCTGCTAGGGTCCCTAGGTACCCCCTTTTTAGGTTTTCAGGTTCCTAGCACATCAAAGACATGTCAGTCAGATTAAAATCGGATGGTATTCTACATACAAGTGTACCAAAGGTAAAGATTATCTTGCATCTTGTGTATCAGGAGGAGTCCTTATCATAACATGTCTAGACGGACAGGGCAATGCTCACAGTGGTTCAAGTTCAAGTTCCGGTTATTCATGTAGCACTCTGACCGCCATGTCTTCACGGCCTCCACAGTCGTTTGTCAAGGACTACATGATCCCCATCGCCCGGCTGCTGCTGGGGCTGGACACCACGCCCGGGTCCGGGTACCTGTGTGTGGTGAGTAGGAGAGTCATGGAGCCCCCACCAGCCCCCCCCTCCGTCTGTAGCGCTGCTCTGTGCTGAATGTTGGCTCGTCGTACTGACCTGGAGCTTGCAGCAGATGAGCTCGCCCATATCATTGAGCAACGCTTTAACTCTGATAATGCTTTCAATATGTTTTTAATGTAAGCATGGTGCATGCAAAGGAAGTTCCCAATAGGAAACAGAATCAAATTTGAATTAGATTAGAGTTCTCTCTCAATAGAATTCGAATTGAAATGGCATTGAGATAGATTTGAAACAGAAATGTAAGTAAAATTTGATGTTGAATTCGATTTCAATGGAGATGTAATTGTAATAGAAATGTTATGACGATTGATGTTGAATTAGATTTTAATGGAGCTGGAATTGCCTCGAGGAGAGTGTGAGTGTGTGACGGAGCTCCGGTTGCTCCATCAGAGGAAGGTTTGTGATGAAGGTCCAGTTGCTCCATCAGATGAAGGTGTGTGATGAAGGTGTGTGATGAAGGTGTGTGATGAAGGTCCAGTTGCTCCATCAGATGAAGGTGTGTGATGAAGGTTTGTGATGAAGGTGTGTGATGAAGGTGTGTGACGAAGGTCTGGTTGCTCCATCAGAGGAAGGTTTGTGATGAAGGTGTGTGATGAAGGTGTGTGATGAAGGTCCGGTTGCTCCATCAGATGAAGGTGTGTGATGAAGGTG
Source organism: Gadus macrocephalus (assembly GCF_031168955.1). Taxonomy (NCBI): domain Eukaryota; kingdom Metazoa; phylum Chordata; class Actinopteri; order Gadiformes; family Gadidae; genus Gadus; species Gadus macrocephalus. The sequence continues at coordinate 3,124,410 of NC_082392.1, forward strand.
TGTGACGAAGGTCCGGTTGCTCCATCAGATGAAGGTGACGGAGGAGGACCTGTGGATCCGGACCTACGGCCGTCTGTTCCAGAAGTTGTGCTCCTCCAGCGCTGAGATCCCCATCGGGATCTACCGCACAGAGTCACACATGTTCTCCACCTCCGAGGTGAGGCCCAGACCCCCACCTCCGCCGGCCCTCCCCCCTCACTTCAGAGTTCAGCCCTTCATCTGGTCTCTCTCTTCACTATCGTTCATGTTTTCACCAGTATTCATGTTTTCACCAGTGTTCATGTGTTCACCATCGTTCATGTTTTCACCAGTGTTTATATTTTCACCATCGTTCATGCTTTCACCAGTGTTCATGCGTTCACCGTGGTTCATGTTTTAACCAGTGTTTTTGTTTTCACCAGTGTTCATGTGTTTACCATCGTTCATGTTTTCACCAGCGTTCATGTTTTCACCAGTGTTTATGTTTTCACCTGCTTTCATGTTTTCACCAGCGTTCATGCGTTCACCGTGGTTCATGTTTTCACCAGCGTTCATGTTTCATCAGTGTTCATGTGTTCACCATCGTTCACGTTTTCACCAGTGTTCATGTTTTCCCCATTGTTCATGTTTTCCTTTTGTCTCGGTTTCTTTGTTGTGAATGTTCCGATATTCCTCCGCCCGTCTTCTTCCATTTTCTCCTCCGTGCTCTTTGTTCAGCATTCGGTTCCTTTGCTTTCCTCCTCCCTCCCATCTGAACCTCACGTCTTCTGGATACTTGATTCATGCCTGACCTCAGTTCTGCCTGGCTGCGTTCCAGGCCGGTACCCTGTTGGTGTATCAAACGGTTTGGTCCAGACCCAGGGTCAGTTAGAACCGGGGCTCGCTCTGTTCCGTTTCATACAGGCCGTGCTGTATAACGAAACAGCATTATTTACACAACAGTGAAGGGGAAACCGTCCTGTCTCCCTGTTTGCAAATAATTGATGCATTAACACGCTATCCTCAGGAAAAAGTTCTGGTTTTGCTGACGATAGCCCGCATGTTTCATCCTATCTTCTTGTATGTTTGCTTTGTCTGTTTGTCCTCCCTTGTTGTTCACAGAACAGAGGTCGCTTCCCGAAGGTAAGAAAGCATGTTTTGACTTTAATGTTTCAGCTGTCGTTTCTCCTGCTGGGCGTCGCGCAGTGAAACAGTAACCCAGCACAACTCTGACCCTATAGCTGCGGTGCCCTTTCACAAACATGGCTGGCTGCCAGGGGCAGTAAACCGTTCTGTTGTCATGAACGACTGCGGTCACACTAGCGACGACAGCAGTGTTGTAAGTGAATAAACAGCATCATACTGCAGTTTGTCCGATTCAGCCTGATGATTTAGTGATTAATTGCTATTCCAAGAGTTGAATGGTTTATTTAGTCTTTCTTTTGCATATTAATGTAAAATAGATAATGTTTGTTTGCAGTGTCATTCTATTATCACTGACTGGAAGATTATAATTTGACAGCATTTAATAAATGAAAGAATCGGCCCTTCTAAGAAAGGCTTTTTTATGTTTCAGTTTTTCATCAATGAACCTGCAAGTGACTTTTAAACAGTCAACTGAACTTATCTTTAAATCTTTTAGCAATCATTTTAACGATTAGAATAATCGTTGTCTTTAAAATGAACGATAATTCTTCTAATGAGGGGGTCGTATGTGGCAAGATTTGTCGGGGACGTCACATAAATTGGAAGCAAACTCCTACACCGATTACAGCAAAAACACATCTCACTAATGGGGGTATTAGAGGCTACACGCATCTGATAAAAAAAAAAGCCTGGTGCATCTACTAATGAATATCTGCGTGCATACAAATCATAATATTATGACCCAAATCCACCCTTTTAAAGACTAGAATAGAATATAATCTTTATTTGTCATTGGGTTAAATACAAAGTATTTACACAACGAAATTAAGGTGCAGATCTTGTTCAGTGCTTCTTTTTTTTTTTTTTTATAAATAAATAGAATACAGTAAGAAATATTAATAAATATATAACAACAACAATCCGTCTAATATCAATCTCTTATCCTATAACACACCCCATGGTGTGTTATAAATGTAACGGTTAACGGCACAACCAATCCTTGTCGTCTTGCCGGCCGTCTATCTGTGGTCGTCTGCTTTCTGCCCACTGGTTGCCTGCTCCGAGCTGCCGTGACGTTGTCCAGTGACCTGTCTGTGATAACCGACCCTCGTGCAGTACCCAACGCATGCCCTGACTCTAACTAGTATTATCCCACCGCTCCAGAGGCTTCTACACCCTTTTACACACTAGCGCACACACACACACACACACACACCCCCCCACACACACACACACACACACACACACACACACACACACACACACACACACACACACACACACACACACACACACACACACCCCCCCACACCACACACACACACACACACACACACACACAGAGAGACAGAGACAGACACACACACACACACTGACAGACGAACAAGCACACACACACACACACCCACTCCACACACACACATACACATACACACACACACAGAGACAGACGCACACACACACACTGACAGACGAACAAGCACACACACACACACACCCCCACTCCACACACACACACACACACATACACATACACACAGAGACACAGACGCACACACACAGACGGACACACACACCCACAGACACCCCTCCCACTCCACACACACACACCGACACACACACACACACACACACACACACAGAGGGACAGAGACGCACACACACACACACACACACACACCCCCACACCACACACACACACACACACACACACACAGAGGGACAGAGACGCACACACACACACACACACACACCCCCCCACACCACACACACACACACACACACACACACACACACACCCACTCCACACACACACACACACATACACATACACACAGAGACACAGACGCACACACACAGACGGACACACACACCCACAGACACCCCTCCCACTCCACACACACACACACACACACACACACACACACACACACACACACCCCCACACCACACACACACACACAGACTCAGTTGTTTTCAATCCGCGGCTGCCGACAGGAACACGCACACCCTCAGTGTATTAACCCTTCCTCCTCCTCCTCCTCCTCCCCCCCCCCCCCCCCCTCCCCCCTCCCATCCAGTCCGAGGTGTCCATCAACGTGGAGGCGGGCACGGAGCCGCGGCCCTCCGGCGACAGCTGGAAGGAGAAGACGGCGCACCGCAACTCCACCACCAGCGAGCAGTCGGAGCACACGCTGCTGCGCAGGAAGAGCAAGCAGTGGGCGCGGCGCCTCAGCAGGAAGACGCCCAAGCCGGCCAGCCGCGCCGAGCGCATCTCCCAGCAGCGGCTCAGCCTGTACCGCCGCTCCGAGAGGCAGGAGCTGTCGGAGCTGGTGAAGAACCGCATGAAGCACCTGGGCCTGCCCACCGTGGGCTACGGTGAGTGGAGCCCCCTGCTGGCAGCAGGATGTAACCGCAGCACAACAGAGGAGGTCGTGAGGTACCACGGGGCTCCCTACTCTCTCCTCCCTCCTCCGTCTCCCTACTCTCTCCTCACCGCTCACTCTACCTCTCACTCCTCACCCTTCCCCCTATCTCCTCAGCCCTCCCTCTCCCTCCTCACCCCTAACTCTCCCCTCTCTCTCCTCACCTCCCCCTCCTCTCGCCCTCCTCTCTCCTCACCCTCTCTCCTCACCCCTTTTTCTCCCCCCTCTCTCCTCCTACTCTCTCCCCCCTCCAGAAGTGGAGCTTGTAATAACTTGAGATTCCTCTCAGCAGCAGGTCACGTTGATCCTGTAGCTTGAGGTTAGCCTCCAGTCTGCACGACAACTAACCCTTGCATATTGCAAATGTTGAAATGTTTGAAATGTTTTTAGACAACATTTCAAACTAACAAAATCTTGCATATTGTACCTTTAAGTAGACTGATGTTCAGATAAATAATACTAAGATTTGGATAATATTATGTTGGATGTTAACTGCAATTAAAACGTAATGTTTCACACATATCATGAAGCCATTTAAGATTTGAATGTGATTAAAGATTGATAACAATACAATATAAAAAATGTTTGCACTAAATCATCCATTTCAACCCAATCATCGCACTGCCTGTTCAACCAAAGTATTGCCATGACTGTTCTCCATCACCCTCACAAGACCCTTCAGTCCACGCCTAACCCTCTCAAAGCCACCCCCCACTATTAACCCTCTCATAGCCCGCACATCACCTCCCAACTACTGCTGTTCTCACGACAATCTGAGTGAGCAGCCACCATCATCCCCCCCCTCGTCCTCTTCATCATCATCATCATCATCATCATCACGTACGGACCCTCGAAGCATGAATGAATGCAGGAGGAGCATTAAGCCTTTGGCCCGGTTTCCCTCCATTGAGTCTGAGCGCTTTCCTCTCACTCCCAGTACCCCCCCACCTACCCCCCCCCCCCCCCCCCCCCGATAGTAAAGGGCTGATTATGGTCCCACGTTCCCGCAACGCAATGTCCATGCAGACGCTTCGACGCAGTCGTGAACCTTTACGGTTCGGCGTCGGGTTTTAGTAAGAGGACCAATCACAGCCCTCACTGCTGCGTCGCCTCGACGGAAGGTTACCTTTTTTGTTGGAGGTGCACGTCCGGCCCTTGCGGTGGACGCAAAGGAGGGTCCGCAAGGACGTAAGGGGTCCGTAACCCCCTTGCGTTGCGTGAACGTGGAACCATAAAGAGCCCTTAAGACAGAGAACACTCCCCTGCGGTTCCTTTGAACGTTCCCCCACCATGAGCCAAGATCTCCGTGGTGACCTCCGTTGAGTGAGACCCTTGGAAAAGGATGGCCTCTGGAAGACCCTGCACGTCTTTCTGTCCTCCTGCATCGCTGCATGGCTCCTTCTGCATCTCTCCTCACCTCTGACCCCCCTTCATCCATCTCAGCAAACCGCAAACTGCATTCCCCAGCCTGGCTGATCTGTATTCTCTTTTTCCTCCTCTCTCTCTCTCTACTGATCTCCCTTCGCTTCGCCCTGTAGAGGATGTGTCTAACCTTACTGCGAGCGATGTCATGAACAGGGTAAATCTAGGATATTTGCAAGGTAATTTGTGTGCATATATTTATATGTGTTTTAAACACCATGTGCCTTTTAGTGCCGTTTTAGTGCCTTAATGTCTACTCTCTATATATAGTGCTACCTGTGCTGTCTATATATAGCCTTCTATAGAGAAAACTCACTTTATATACCATTTTATAATTTGTAGTCACATTGCAATATTTTGTAATTCTACACCTGTAGACCAAACCCATGTGTCCATGGAGGGTTTGTCACCGATATTATTGCCTCTATAATATGGGTACGAAGGGAAGCAGCTAAGGCTAACGCTAGGACAGGCACATGAAACAAGCAGGCCTGTTTGACGTTGACCATACCTACTGTTGCTAAGAGTTGCAGGCCATTTCAGAACACCCATACACAGAGAGGACCCGAGCGCCAGGTCAGCCGGTCCACGCACGGCCATCTGCTGCATGACGCTGCCAGCGAGCGCGTGTGTTTCTGCGTGTGTGTTTGAGCACGCGTTTGGGGTTTGTGTGTGTGAGGTGTGTGTGCTTGTGTTGATTTGTTGTATTTGGGGTGTGTGTGTGTGCGCTTCTCTTTATGTGTTGAATTTGGTGTGTGTGCGTGTGCTTATTTGTTTCATGTGGTGTGTGTGCGTGCGCTTGTGTAGAAGTGTTGTATGCGGTGAGTGCGTGTGTAGATGTGTTGAATGTGGTGTGTGTGTGTGCGCGCTTGTGTGTATGTGTTATATGTGTGCTTATGCGTGTGTTCTTGTGTGTATGTGTTGGGTGTGTCCTTGTGTGTATGTGTTGTATGTGCGGGCTGGTGTACGTGCGTGTTTGGTGTGTGTGTGTGCGTGTGTGTGTCTGCCATACATGTGCAGGCTGGTGTGTGTGTGTCTCAGTGGAGGTCGACGGACCAACTCTCCACACTGCTGTCCATCTCTTATGAATATCTCTGTCTCTGTGTCGCTGTGCATCGTGGTGGCGTCCGGCCGGGCCCTCAGGGGCCCGCCTGCAGAACCTCAGAGTCGACCTGAGCGTGGAGCAGAGAGCATCCAGCCCGGAGGTCGAAGGTCGAAGGTCAATTCACAACAGAGCACATCCTAGTACCACGTCCTCCTCCACCTGGAGGAAGGGACGCGTAGTGGACTTACCGTCGTAGTAGAGGGTGTGTTTGCTGTGGGGTCAGGGTGTTAAGATGCACCTCTGGTACCAGGAACAGCAGCTGCTTCCAGACCACAGTCTGGCCTCTGCACCGGCGTTCCTGGGGGTCCCTCTGTGAACGGGGCCTTCGACCCGCCCGCCTCCGCCTGCTCTCTGCTCCACCCGGCGGTGTTTTGAGTCGCGCCGTCGCGGTCTTGTCCAGGTGATGGAGCATGCTCATATCGTCTCGCTGTGGCCTTCTCCATCGTCTCCGGAGCCGGGAGGGGGTGGGGGAGGCTGCGTGGGATTCGGGGGGGGGGGGGCTGATTTGCCTGCCGTTGGCATGGCAACGTGATGGCTCGTGTCGTGTCGTTGCCAGCGGCGACTGGATTGCGTGGCGTGGTTTTGGGGGGGGTATGCGTTGAGGTCTGCGGTGACCGTCGGCGTCGCATGCGGAGAGGTCGTGGAGCTACGCATGCCGGGGGGGGTGTCGGCTTGTGGCGGGCAGCATGGGCCTCCCCCCTCTCTCTCTCTCTCTCTCTCTCCCCCCTCTCCCCCCCCGGTTACAAGCCGTGCCGTGTCAGTAACAGTCAGTCCTCTCTCTCCCACCCGCCCGGCTTTGTAAAGGGGGACCAGCAGGTGGGTGCCTCTAGTGACTCATATCACCTGCCCTCTCTCCCTCGCCCGCCATTCCTGCCTAGCAACCTACCTAGCAACCAAACAGCCGCAACTAGGGAGCACGCACTGTGCTTCAGGGAACAGTTTTTAGCAGACACACAAATGCACGCACACACGCAAAACAGAATCACACACGCAAAGAGAATACACACACGTCTGCGCACAGACTCGCATGCAGAAACACACACACACATAAACACAGAATCACACGCATACACACACACACACACACACATACCTGCACACACACTGACTCGCAGACATGCACAAACGCAAACAATTACTCTAGAACATCGGTTGCTATTGAGAGGCTGATAGAAGATGTTTCCCACTGAAATCATCTCAGATTTAAACGATAGATCCTACTTAGAAAAGAATGGATAAATGTTGAATGAAGGATTATCAACGATTGCTCTCGGCCTAATTTAATTCCGATAGTTTAAAAGAAAGTTCTACGACGGGCCACGCCCGTTTGAGACTGGAACGGTGGACGATGGTACTCCTCCACAGCTGTGCTAGTAGCGCTACACAGCGGCTGAACAGCGGCAACATCTCCCCAGCGGTTACACAGACCGTTAGCCGGCTAGTGTAGCGTGTAATGGGCCGGCCCGTGGTGCCTGGGGGGGTTGGGGTGGCGGGGGGGAGTGGTGGGTTTGGGCGGGGGTGCACCGGAGCAGCTGTGAAGGCCCTGACCGCGTCTCTGTTGCAGATGAGATGAACGACCACCAGAACACGCTGTCCTACGTGCTCATCAACCCTCCTCCGGACACCCAGCTGGAGCTGAACGACATCGTGTAAGAGACATGCTGACCGTACTCTACTCCTACTCTACTCTACTGTATACAAGACACACTGTGTACTCTACTGTAGTTTAAGAGACACTGCTGACTTTACTCTACTTTAGGAGTCAGACAGTATAAAGACAGGTCATTAAGGAGGAGGTAGGGGAGAGTACGTCTGAGGTAAATTGGGATTGAACAAAGAACCTTTTAATCTGGGAGTCAAACCCTCAACACTGCCACGTTATCCAGCCTTCACGGTGCCTTGCGTCAATGCGGGTAACAGCAGTAGAGCTGCTCTGGATCCATAGAGCTGTTCTGAGTCCATAGAACTGCTCTGGATCCATAGAGCTGTTCTGAGTCCATAGAACTGCTCTGGATCCATAGAGCTGTTCTGAGTCCATAGAACTGCTCTGGATCCATAGAGCTGTTCTGAGTGCATAGAACGGCTCTGGATCCATAGAGCTGTTCTGAGTGCATAGAACTCCTCTGGATCCATAGAGCTGTTCTGAGTGCATAGAACTGCTCTGGATCCATAGAGCTGTTCTGAGTGCATAGAACTGCTCTGGATCCATAGAGCTGTTCTGAGTGCATAGAACTGCTCTGGATCCATAGAGCTGTTCTGAGTGCATAGAACTGCTCTGGATCCATGGAGCTGCTCTGGGTCCATAGAGCAGCTCTATAGATGAATAGAGCTGCTCTGGGTCCATAAAGGTCCTCTATGGATCCATAGAGCCGCTCTGGGTCCATAGAGCTGCTCTGGGTCCATAGAGCAGCTCTATAGATGCATAGAGCTGCTCTGGGTCCATAAAGGTCCTCTATGGATCCATAGAGCCGCTCTGGGTCAATAGAGTCGCTCTGGGTCAATAGAGCTGCTCTGGGTCCATAGAGCAGCTCTATAGATGAATAGAGCTGCTCTGGGTCCATAAAGGTCCTCTATGGATCCATAGAGCCGCTCTGGGTCCATAGAGCTGCTCTGGGTCCATAGAGAAGCTCTATAGATGCATAGAGCTGCTCTGGGTCCATAAAGGTCCTCTATGGATCCATAGAGCCGCTCTGGGTCAATTGAGCCGCTCTGGGTCAATAGAGTCGCTCTGGGTCAATAGAGCTGCTCTGGGTCAATAGAGTCGCTCTGGGTCAATAGAGCTGCTCTGGGTCAATAGAGCTGCTCCTGATCCATGCTGTGACCTCGTCTGACCCCCCAGGTACATCATCCGGTCCGACCCGCTGGCCCACATGCCGGACGAGACCCCGGTGGGCCCGGCCCCGGGGACCAGGAACCAGCAGGAGTTCTGCACCGAGACCAGAGACGAGACCCACCTCTGAGCCGTCAGACCCCCACACCCCCCCCCCCCCCCCAACCCCGGGGCCCCGCTCAGACGGAGACGCCACGGAGAGAACACGACGCTGAAGCGCAGGTCCCGGACACTTTGGCTTTGTTCCCCATCCCAGATTGAGGCGGGGCGACCCCTTGGAGGAAGGCGTGTTCTTGGATTCTGGCCTTAAAGCACGAGGAGTCGCGTGTGTGCGCGTGTCGGTGTGTCGGTGTGTGTGTGGTGGTGAGACGTCGATGTAACTGAGCTGCTAGTGAAGGATGAAGAGTGCCTCGTCATCATCACCACCCCGTTCCTTTTGACTCTCGAAAAAAAGTCTAAATTACGCACCTTGACCGGTTGATCAGTCACTCACCTGGTGACCCACCTCAGTCATGTTACATTCTCTCCACCTCCGCCCCTCGCTCCTAAAGGAGAACCAGACAGGTTGTTTTGCATTGATGGCTCCCCAGAGGTTAGACACATGCTAATGGACAACCCCTAATGGGCCAACATGCTACTGTGGGCACATGAACCTGTAATGGGCCCACAGAGAGGTTCAACACATGCCACTGCGGGCTTATTAACCCCTAATGGGCCAACATGCTACTGTGGGCACATGAACCTGTAATGGGCCCACAGAGAGGTTCAACACATGCCACTGCGGGCTTATTAACCCTTAATGGGCCCACATGATTCCTGGTCGCCTGCTGATTAAGAGTTGATGCGACATACCTGTCTTCTGCTTACTCAAATGAACTGAAGATCGTTTAGAGAAGGAATACAACCCGACTCACCTCAATAACTCACCTTATCACTCTCATAAATCACCCTATTACTCTACAGAGCTCACCTTCTGATCACTCTGAATAGCCCAAGTTAAACCCGCTCACCCAAACACTAATAATAACCTTACTACTTTCCAGACTCTCCAACTGATAACTCACCAACACAACATAGAGCGACGTGTTATACATAAAAAAAAAACATCCAAAGCAAAAAAGAAGCAATGTAAGCTTTGTTTTGTAACCTGCATGTACTCCCGGTCCGTATTCCCTGGGCTCCGTCTCGTGTTTTAGAGGAGGCTCAGGAGACAACAGTTTATATCATGTGGGAGAATCGTATCGGTGAACATAGAGCGCCTTTCAAGTGGCCCGTCAAAGTGTGAAAGTGAGATGGGATTGTGATATGCAAATAGACCCTAGTTTAAGAATAACTGTAGGCATCCCAAGTGGCTCACTGTAAATTCATAACATAGTTGTGAGACATTTTTATAAAAAAAAGTGAGTTAATATCTAACGCACAGGATCAGAGAGGCCAATTGTTAGATGTTAAACTAAAGCCTTAATATCAGAGAATTAAAAAAGATAAAAGTATTAATAGAATGGATTTAAACTATTATAAACTATTTTAAACGTTCTTTGGACCCTAGATGATAACACCAGGTAATAGTTCCTTTGTGGACTATCAAAGGACTATTAACTATTACTTACTATACTAAGTTACTATGCTACTGAAGTCTATGGAAAGGATGTCAGAAGTCCAGTGGGGAAACTGTTGAATGGAAGTCCTCCATATCATATAGGGAAACTCCAAAACGTTTGAGGTAATAACCTTCTCCATATCATAGTTATCAGATCAAAACAACTACATTTTCTAGAGAAATTCATATATTTCTACATGTTAAAAGTTGGCAAATGAAAAAAAATTATCTGATTTTTATTTATATATTGATTTATATAACTGTATTGGTTCTTGTTTGGACAGATTGTTTTATCACCGTGTTAAAAAACGTTGTTTTAATCTCTATGAGCACAATTTCTACGATGTAACGGCGTCGTGAATTATTTTTCACGGTTGAGATGGAGTTTAGTGTAAAAGATTGTTGAATTTATTTATTGTAAATGTACACATTTGTATCTATTCGTGCATCATATGCCTCATATCTAGCTTTGTAAATATATCGCCAACTCGTTATTTGCCACACCACCAACTTTGTCCTCACATGGTTGTACAGAATATTTATTATTTAAATCGGGCAAAGGAATAGTTTACTTCTGAATATCTTTATAACGCCATTTTCTAACTCTTCGATGACGTAACGTTGCAGTGTGCCTGGTCTGCCCAAACGGTTTTGCACGGAGAGTGACAGAAAACGTCCACGTCCATCAGTGACCCTTGAGATCCAATGTTAAAGGCAACGGCTTGAGGGGGAGACTGTGTCCATGTACGATCATTCAAGCCTTTCTGTTGAATTCGATGCTTTCCATTCAACAAAGCGAAGTTTTAACGTGGTCCAGAGCGACATAACATCATCACCCTTTCGTTTGACCTGTGGGTCGCGTTTAGGTTTAGGAGGTTGACGAAAACAGAACTTGAACTACTTTTGCACTACGCTCTGTTTGGGGGACGAACAGAGTGAACAGCATGACCCTTTAATCTGAATCTAGACGTATATCTAGACGTATTCAACCGTCCCTATGAACGGTCCCACCTGACAGTCGAGTGGCGGACTAATCCTCCCTATACGCAGCTGTGAGCCCCAGCGACGAACAGAGACAGACGCAGAACGCTAGAGACCCACGCTAAGGTGTTTGTCGTTTTCACTGTTGTCGCTACTTGTCTTTGACTGTATATATATATATATACACACACACGGTATGCGGTACACCTGGTGCCAGGATGTTTACAGGTCCAGCGAAGACGGAGCATGACCTCATCACGACGAGGACGGATGCCTTGTCATGTGACCGGGAGCAGCCTGGGCTATAACCCCCACAACCCCTGACCCCATCTGATTAACCCATCAAGCCATACGGGCCAAACTTCCTTAGAGTATCCTATCTATAGGGGCATGCAAACACTAAAGAGCATGTTTTGATATACAGCCTGCCAAGAACGACATGTCGGTCTCTACCGTGGACCACGGCTACTGCTTGTGTTTTATAACCTTGTCCTCTGATACTGTGTATTACCATGGATGCACTGTGCATGCCGTGTGGTTGTGTGTCCCCATGTTTACCTTTCTCCCCATCATGTTTCTAAGTCATCGTTCAAAGGGTTGATCATTTTGTACTATTTATATGAAGTCGGTGCACTTCACATTACAAGCAGAACATGAACAAATAAAAAGCTGCATGCAGCCGTATATATTGAACAAAAAATGATATTTTATGTATTTCCTCCTTCGAGTGACATGATCAACATTAAAATCATCAAGTGAATAGATCTGAGAGTGGTTTTGATTGGCGTCTGATTGGTTTTCATGCTACTCATTTAAATGCCTATATATAAATCACAGGAGAGTCAAAAGATAATCAACAATAATTACACCAAGATGGCTAAATATGCATCAATACCTGTTGATGCAAACACAGCTTTTTTGTGGCAAATATTGCTTTCACTAGAGCAGCAGTCAAAAACAAACAACAAAACGAAGAACGCCCCCCTGCCCTAAGCCACTCCCACCCCAAAGAACGAACGCCCCCCTGCTCTAAGCCCCTCCCACCAAACAATGTCCAATCGTGCATGATTAGTAACATCGTACATTTCCTGATCAGTAGCTACAAAACAAGCCCTAATTGATTGTTTTAAGTCTGCGGTTGAACCATTTCAGAGCATTAGACCCTTGTACAATTAAAAACGAATTAATGCAAAACATTTGATTCACCGATAGCTGCCGGAAAGTGAGGAGTAATTCCAGTTTGAGTTGATTGCAGGTGCGGCCACACCAACCGCGTTGCTCGCGGTAGGGGCGTTGAAAATCGGCATTTTTGCATAGGGAACCATTGGTCTAGGCGCGGTACACGTGGTGAAGCGTTGCGTTGGGGGCTTTAGGCGCGGAAGTTGCACGTAATTACGCACGTAAACGCAGTACCGCGCCCACCGCACCAACGCCCGGAGTTCAGAAAATTGAACTTTCACCGCTTCAACGCGTGACGCTAAGCCACGGTAGCCAATCAGCGTGGAGCTTGACCCGACGTCACTGGCAGAGAGTAGTGAGCTTGCACAGAAGCATACGGCCGACATCTTTCTTTATTCTGGGTGGAAATAGTGACCTAGTTACGCCATTAAATGCGTTTATGGAAACATTTCTAGCGAGAAATGTGCATTTTACTTTCAGAATGTTCGCTCGGTGAATGTGAAGGATGTTTGGTTTGATAGTTATGACGAAGAGGGAACGCTCCGTTCACTTGCATGGACATGGACTCATCTAGCTGCGGTGGTGCGGTGACGCGGTGGAGCGTTGAACCACCACACACCGGTCAAGCTTCAGGTTAGGCGCGGTACTCGCGGTATCCAACGCGAGCAACGCGGTTGGTGTGGCCGCACCACACAAATATTGCCTACTGGCCCTTTAACAATAAGCACAGTTTTTAAAAAAAAATAATCTGGATCAAATTGATCCTGTTTGGAAATCCCATGTTTTGCCATCCAGGATCACCTGATCCGTCTTACTTTTATGCCAGTTTTTAAATGAACATTGGATTGGATCAGTGTGATCCAAATACCAAATTTCAGAATAACCTAAAACCGGGCCCTGAAGCTCAAGACACAGTGTTGACCTGTGGGTTCATTCTGAACTTCCAACCGGAGGAAAGCCCTAGCAGCCCTCTCCCTCCTGCTGCTTGGGGCTCTGCTTGTTAAGATGAGTCCGTTTCCACCGGTCTCTGGTCCAGCGGCCCCGGTTCTGGACCACTTCATGGAGCAGATCCTCGTACCCCATTCCAGGTGCTCCCTGATCCCTACAGGTGGACGGCCCCCTCCGGCCGACAGCGCTGATCCTCTGGCCGGGCGGACGCGGCTCCCCGCGGTCACGGTGACCGTCTTCCCTCGGACCCACGTGGGTCTCGTCACTCAACAGCGAGAACGTCAACGTCTCAGCGTTTGGGTTGGAGCAGGTTTTGTCATCGACTGTTAAATCTTTTCCACAAAGTGCTCCGGGAGTTGCTGCACTCGGTACAGAGCGTCTCGGCTCCACACGGACATCAGTGGTTCCCTGCTGTGAGGAAGAAGGCGATGTGTGAGACACAGCCTCCGTGTTGCGTCCACTGGTGCCCCCCAGTGGCAACATGTCGGTAGTTGAAGATGTGAGCGCTGCACTGTAACCCCGTGTGTCGGCAGTCACAGAAACGACACCTGAATCACTAACGACGCCCCCTGTCGGCGTATGATGGTATACCCGAGACTCCCAGAAGCTCTCCGTTCCAAGTTTACGCTTGTTTTCTCGATGCTGACGACCGGTGTTTTGGGTCCAAATGTCTGGACCTTCCCCCTGAACCCCGGGGGTCCCTTTGCCCTCGCGTTGAGCTGCACTCAGAGGCCAAGAGGAGACCCTGCTCATGACCTCACCAGTCCTTGACCTCTGACCTGGACCTCGGTCAGCTTCCTGTTTGGGCGGGACGTCCCCGATACTGAGGTAGGGCGTTTCCTCTGTGTAGACGGAGACGTGAGGGTGTCGCTGGTCAGTGTATCTCTGGCCCTCCTCTTGGGGACTGGTTCCCCTACCCCCCCTCTCCACCTCCACCTCCAGTCTGATGTCGGGTTCTGCTGGGGTCTGGGTCTTCTCTAGCTGGAGGTGATCCGCCTCACTTCGTTGCACTCCGGGTGAAACTTTCAAGCCTGGGGAAACGTTCCCACCGGGTGAATATATCCCACCGGTCGAAACTTTCCCTCCTTGTGAATTTTGCCCACCAGGTGAAAGTTTCACTCCTATTGAATCTTTCCCTCCGGTTGAAACTTTCCCTCCGGGTGCTTCTTTCCCAGCGGGTGAAACTTTCCCAGCTGAATCTTTCCCTCTGGGTGAATCTTTCCATACGCCACTATAAGGCGACGTTGACAGCACGGCATTGGCCGACTTTGCCCTGCCGTTCGTGGAGTTAAACCTCGAGGCTCCATCCGCGTGCCACTGAACGGTTTGAATGGTGTCTCTCTCCATTGGCCCAGAGGGAGGTCTCGGCTGCCGTGATTGGCCTGGTCGCTCCTCATTGGGGTCCTCTTCGGCCAAAGGTCCCGCCTTCACGGCTCTGTTCCTTCGCTTCCTCCCGTAGAGGCCCCCCATGAAGCAGCAGAGCCCGAGCAGAGCACACAGAGGCACTGTGGAGGGATGGAGAGAGAGAGAGAGAGGGGCACGTTGTTACGTTAAGCAGAGGAAGCTGCTCTCCAAAGTCACCCACTAGTGATAACATAGATCTTCAACATTCGAGTTGTGAGAGAAGCACAAACTGTTTAAAAAACAGGAAAGAGAGAGATTCACTTTCAGACTCAGATTAACTTTTGTCTTCGCATTTACATTAACATTCAGGGCATTTTAGCAGACGCTTATATCCGAAGCAACATACGGTCAGTACATTTGTCAGAGGAAAGTCTAAGGCCGCGTTCACATCTAGCGTTTTTTTAAATCTGCCAGCGCTTGTTTTACATTATATTCCTATGGAGCAGAGCGTTTCTGGAAAAAGTCACGGCCGCTTTTTTAAACGCCTCTCCCAGCGTTTTTTTCTGCCATACGGAGCGTTGAAAAAAGTTCAACTTTCAGGAAGAAAGCGGCCGACGTCGGGCGTCTTTTGGGCAACTGACCAATCACAAGCGGAACATTGACACTTCGTCACGAAGGAAACTCTCTGTCAAAACAAGAAACAATGGCAGACAAATCACTCGGGAAAGTGCCGGTGGAGCGATTAATAGTTTTAATTACAGAACATGTCGAGATCTACAACATGTCTAATAATGGGCTTTAGCCTGGATACGTAGTAGGCGAGTAACGTCGGGTCTAGAATGGATTCGTTGCTAGGCGATAGAAAATACGCTCTCTGCGCTTTTAGGGCCAAAAACGCTGCCAGCATTTCTTTTTGTTGAAAAAACGGTCGGCTCAACTTATCCCTATTACAAAAAACGCTAGATGTGAACGCGGCCTAATTGTTTATGAATGAAGAATAAAAAATATTTCTTAGTCTGAAAATAAATTTGCATCGTTTACCAACTACTTTAGTATCACTTGTAACGGTTGCATCAGATTTAAAAAATCAAAGTGCTTTCTAAAGTCCACAACAGTTTCCACGTGTGTAAAGTTCCGCCACAACGGTACATCTCAACAAAATGGCCGCCTCAAAGTGTAACTGCCTTTTTAATTGGTGACCGTTCGTTAACCGCCGCACACGGACATCAAACCCAGCCTACCCATCAGCCCGTACAGCGCGGCGCCGGGGATGTTCAGCGACGCTGGTCGGAGGCTGGCTGCAGTGGAAGACCCCGGGGGCGATGATGTCATCCGCGGTGACGTCCAAACCGATGATGATGATGATGATGACGAAGGTGTGGCCCCACACACAGACACACCCCACACAGGTCGCCCCCGGAGGCGAGTTGGAGTACTGCAGGTGACCTCGTTCTCCTGCTCCAGCAACGACCGGTTTTTCAGATCTGAGATACAGGGATCATAATAACATCATAACAACATTCCCGCCCCGTACTGACATGACTTCACACTATCCTCAGACTGTCTAACGTTTGAACTACACCTTGAATTTGTCCTTTAATGCCTAGTTATGCTAATAGTCTCTTATCAAGTATACTGAGCATTTGAATCTGTTGGGGACTATGACTAGACTGACGAGATGAGACTCGACTACGGCTAGACTGACTAGATGAGACTAGACTACGACTTGATGAGACTAGACTATGACTAGATTGACTAGACGGGACTACGGCTAGACTGACTAGATGAGACTAGACTGACTAGATGAGACTACGACTAGACTATGACTAGATGAGACTAAGCTGACTAGATGAGACTAAATTATGAATAGATGAGACTAGGCTGACTAGATGAGACTAGACCATGACTAGATGAGACTAAACTATGAATAGACAAGACTAGACTACGACTAGATGAGACTAGACTACGACTAGATGAGACTAAACTATGAATAGATGAGACTAGACTGACTAGATGAGACTAAAATATGACTAGATAAGACTAGACTGACTAGATGAGACTACTGACTAGATGAGACTAGACTATGACTTGATGAGAATAGACTACGACTAGACTTACTAGACTACATCTAGATGAGACTCTGACTAGATGAGATTAGGCTATGACTAGATGAGACTAGACTGACAAAATGAGATTAGACTACGACTAGATGAGACTAGACTGACTAGATGGGACTAGACTATGACGAGATGAGACTAGACTATGACGAGATGAGACTAGACTATGACGAGATGAGACTAGACTGCGAATAGATGAGACTAGATGAGACTAGACTACGACTAGATGAGACTAGACTGACTAGATGAGACTAGACTACGACTAGATGTTCTAGAGCAGGGCTCTGAACTCCTCCTGGGCTGAGTGTCTGACCTGGAGACGCAGGCCTCATTTGGACCGTCGTGTTTTGTTGATTTCGTGACCAATAACACACATGCCGAGCATCACATGACCTGAAGCGTGACACACCTCTGATGAGGTCCACAGAGTCCGCCGCCCCGCAGGAGCAGTCCCAGGGGTTCCCCGCCAGCCTCCACACGGCGGTGCCGACCGAGCCCAGCACCTGGGGCGACAACCGGGTCAGACGGTTCCTGGACAGATCCAGAGACACCAGGCGGGTCTGCGGGCGGAAGCTGCCCGGATCCACCTCTCGGATCCGGTTCCTGGACAGGTTGAGCCTGGTGAGGCCAGACAGCCCGCCCAGCGTGGACCCGCTCAGGACCTCGATGTGGTTCCCCGACAGGCTGAGGACCTTGAGAGCAGCGGAGGCGTCGGGGCTGAGCCAGGCCGGGTCTATCTGGGTGAGGGCGTTTTCGTCCAGGATGAGGGTCCGGAGGCTCTGGAAGGAGGCCAGGGCCCCTGGCACCATCTCCGTCATGTGGCCCTTGACGGTGAGCCGGGTGATGTTCTCCAGGTTCTTACTGTGGAGCATGGTGGAGTTGATCCAGAGCAGGTCTGGGATCAGCACTAGCAGGGATGAGTACCCGGGGCTGAAAACTGGACGGGGTGTTGGACAATCATGTCGTCAGTCCGTCATGTCATTAAAGGGGACATATCATACCACCAGGTGTGAGTGTGATTGGCCATTACGAGCCGTTTTGCAAATGTGCAGCTTCTGACATCACAGGTGGCCGTGTCCATCTAGATGTGTACCAGATAGATCTACCGAACCTACCCATTGGACTGTAGCAAACGTTGCTCATCTATTGCCTCATTGAACACACCACTATACAAACTATTAACAATGTAGAGTTTGACACAATTCTGTTGATGTAGTGAAGGGACGACCCCCGGAGAGTCTTACCTGTCGGTATCTTCTGGCAGATGAGTGTTTGCCCGTCTGCAATACAAGCCTGACCCAGTGGCAGATGTTCACACAGCAGCAGCAGAGCCACTAAGTACACCACCGCTGTAGGTATGCAACATCCTCAGGTTAGTCACCTTTACAGGTTTGGATTTTGAAGTAGATTTGTGATGTCAACTTACCAAGCATAGTTGTTTCAGAAAGTCTGTAGTTTCCAAACACTCATGGGCCTAGTTTGGAGGTATCAGGAGACAATGTTGTTGAGTCTGTCGACTGACAAGTACGATAAAGCTGTGAACCTCCAGCTGAGATTAAAGTGCAGGTAACCATAGCATCTGCATGTTGTTGGGTGGGCTTTGCTATGGGGATGGTCAAGTTAAGAGTACCGCTGTTCCAGTTGGTTAATGGTGTGAGTTAGAGAGGTACATTCACAACAAACCGCATTGTGGAGGTGGACTTTCAAGTGGGGCCCTTTTGTAAAGACCTTAATTTAACTAACTTAAAAATACGTAAAACGTAGAGGAAAAATGTAATGCCACTGTAGCGACAAACAGACCGATTAAGTGAATGTCGGTGAGATTAAGGTAAAGGTCAAATCAACACAGAGGCGTAACAAGGAAGTGATTCACACAAAGCATCAAATAAAACCATGAGAAAGTATAAAATGAAAATGTGTTTATTTACTTGACAGTTTATTATGATTCAGTGCTTCCTCTGAAATATAAATAGATGGTATGGGGTCAGGGCAACAGACTAGGGCACGATAGTGTTAACAAACATGGTGACTGACGCCAATACAATCTTTTAGTGAACATAAAAAGACACGTACAATAAAAAAGATCTATCCCAAAAAATAAGAATCAAAAAATGCAGCAAATTATGAATCAAGTATAGCTATTTTTGGGGGATTGGGGTACAGCAGTAGTTTAGAGTCAGTATTTTAATCCTAGTGTTTGCTCCACTCACAAAGCCTATAGGGAGTGGTTTTCAAAAATAAAATGCCATATTCATTTCCATCTTGCATTGTATCTCGACTTAATAAAAAAAGGTGAATTCTCCCCACACTGCTTTTCAAAAATGCCCCATCTCAACATAAAAAGCATAGACTTCAAAATTATAGGATGTTACGTTTTCCAAGACAATTCTTACAAGTCCCCTTTCTTCATTGCCAGATGTTCCTTTGTAAGTGTCTAAAAATATGGACAGTTGAGGAGAACCAAGATGGAGACTTTTGACGCAGTGTTGCAAACAAATAAAGTGCACGTGCAACACTCGGGTTGTTCAATAGGCCCATGAAGGGTTTCTAAAAGCACTTGGACGTGAACAACAAAGATTCGAGAGGGAGGGCGAGAGACAAAGAAGGGGGGAAAGATGAGAGAGAGAGAGAGAGAGAGAGAGAGAGAAAGTGACCACATTGTAGTGCTTGACCACACCTTGAGGAATGTTCTTTAATGTTGGTAAATAACCCACCGAGCAGGCAACACCCCCGTGGTTACAACACATGGCACAGCCCTGTCCTCACAACACATGGCACATCCCTTTATAGAAGAAGAACCCGACATGGGGATGAAGGGGCGTTGCACACCCTGCATGGGGTAGTGGTTGGTAGGTGGGTGGGTGGGGTTGGTGGGGTGGTGGGGTGGGTGGGTGGGTGGGGTGGGTGGGGTGGGTGGGGTAGGGGTGGCTGGGTGTCAGACGGAGTAGGGTCAGGGTATTGGGGCGGGGAGTATTTTTGGAGCATAAGTATACACTGCATGGGGGGGGAAAAGCCATTGACACGATGTGTTGATGATTACAATTCAAGTGCCGAGGGGAGACGGAACACGTCGAAGCTCTCGACGTCAGAGGAGCGCCGTTATGGAGGAACAAAAGACTGCCGCTTGAACTCCACTACACAGAAAGAATAGAAACCAACCTAAACACCAATTAAAAACAGCATCATTTCTTTGTACCAAAGCCTACCACTCAACCCTCGCCAACAGCGAGGTGTCAACAAATAAAGCGTAGTGTGTGTCCAACATGAGCGACCTGGAAATGGTCCTCAACACAACCCGGGCTACATGTTCAGCGTGCGTTAAAAGGCGGGTGAATAAATAGACGACAGAACCACGATGATGCGTGAAAAGGCCAACGTATGTCTAAAGGGCGAGACCCCAGACACTGAAAAACAACGTTCTGAGCAGCAGGTTCGAAGACCCCCCAGCGAGGCAAAAGTGGTAATGCCAGCCGAGTGGATGGTCCGGTGGCTCCCTCTCTCTCTCCGGGTACGGTGGGTGGTGTTCGCGCTGTAGAACCAGCAAAACGCCTCGATAACGGACGTCGACAGCTCCCAGAAACTCAGACAGACGGGGTCACGCGGAGCCACTCTCTCCCTCTCAATCCTTCGCGGCAGGAGGTGGAATATTCAACCCCGTGAGTCCGAGAGAGGGGGGAGATGGGGAGATGAGGGGGTAAAGATGGCTGCAGCACTGCATCTGACCGGCCGACCGTGACGATGATGCCAAAACCAACACGTACTCCATGTACAAAAAGTAATGTCCACACATGAGCGTTAAAGAAACAAATGCCACATGCTTGATTTGCGGTCGCGGTAGAAAAACACGAGTCGTCTCGACACGGACGTCGAGGAGACGGTGAATCGCAATTTAAATGGCGTTCCCTTTCATGAGCACCGACCCCTTGACGAAACACACACGCACGCACACAAGCGACCACACACACACACGCACGCACACACGCACGCACAACTACGTCATCCGTCACTGTCTTTAACACCTATGGGATCGCCGCGCGGTCCGTACGTGCAGACCCCTGGAGGGCGAGTGCCAGACCCGGGGCGGTGGTCCACTGAGCCGGGGGGGACGCGGCCAATCCAGGGAAGAAGCAGAGTAGAGCGGGAGGGTCAGCAGGAGGAGGAGGAGGAGGAGGAGGAGGAGCAGCAGTCAGGGGGCCAGCGCCCGGGCCCCTGGCCTTGCTATTTGGCGCTCTTCTTTGGCACGGTGCCCCTCTTGGCCTGCCACAGGTGGTTGTGGATGGTGAGGGCGTCCACGCTCACCGACACCGTCTTGGCGGGGATGGCGGTGAACTGCTTGCGGTCCGAGCTGTACTTGTACATCTTGTCGATCATCTTCTTGGTGATGCTCTTGGGCCCCGAGCCCGTCAGCTTGTGCATCTCCTCCGTGTCGGGGACGAAGGTGTAGAGCGAGCGGAACTGGCAGCCGCCGTCCCGGAACAGGATCAACAGGTGGTTGGAGTCACTGCGCTCCAGCTCCTGGTTACACAGAGCAGGGGGGACGGGTTAATACATCATGCATTCACTCATTCACTCTCCAGCTCCTGGTTACACAGAGCAGG
This sequence comes from Gadus macrocephalus, assembly GCF_031168955.1. Classification (NCBI taxonomy): domain Eukaryota; kingdom Metazoa; phylum Chordata; class Actinopteri; order Gadiformes; family Gadidae; genus Gadus; species Gadus macrocephalus. The sequence continues at coordinate 3,146,064 of NC_082392.1, forward strand.
GGGGACGGGTTAATACATCATGCATTCACTCATTCACTCTCCAGCTCCTGGTTACACAGAGCAGGGGGGACGGGTTAATACATCATGCATTCACTCATTCACTCTCCAGCTCCTGGTTACACAGAGCAGGGGGGACGGGTTAATACATCATGCATTCACTCATTCACTCTCCAGCTCCTGGTTACACAGAGCAGGGGGGACGGGTTAATACATCAGTCATTCACTCATTCACTCTCCAGCTCCTGGTTACACAGAGCAGGGGGGACGGGTTAATACATCATGCATTCACTCATTCACTCTCCAGCTCCTGGTTACACAGAGCAGGGGGGACGGGTTAATACATCATGCATTCACTCATTCACTCTCCAGCTCCTGGTTACACAGAGCAGGGGGACGGGTTAATACATCAGTCATTCACTCATTCACTCTCCAGCTCCTGGTTACACAGAGCAGGGGGGACGGGTTAATACATCATGCATTCACTCATTCACTCTCCAGCTCCTGGTTACACAGAGCAGGGGGGACGGGTTAATACATCATGCATTCACTCATTCACTCTCCAGCTCCTGGTTACACAGAGCAGGGGGGACGGGTTAATACATCATGCATTCACTCATTCACTCTCCAGCTCCTGGTTACACAGAGCAGGGGGGACGGGTTAATACATCATGCATTCACTCATTCACTCTCCAGCTCCTGGTTACACAGAGCAGGGGGGACGGGTTAATACATCATGCATTCACTCATTCACTCTCCAGCTCCTGGTTACACAGAGCAGGGGGGACGGGTTAATACATCATGCATTCACTCATTCACTCTCCAGCTCCTGGTTACACAGAGCAGGGGGGACGGGTTAATACATCAGTCATTCACTCATTCACTCTCCAGCTCCTGGTTACACAGAGCAGGGGGACGGGTTAATACATCAGTCATTCACTCATTCACTCTCCAGCTCCTGGTTACACAGAGCAGGGGGGACGGGTTAATACATCATGCATTCACTCATTCACTCTCCAGCTCCTGGTTACACAGAGCAGGGGGGACGGGTTAATACATCAGTCATTCACTCATTCACTCTCCAGCTCCTGGTTACACAGAGCAGGGGGGACGGGTTAATACATCATGCATTCACTCATTCACTCTCCAGCTCCTGGTTACACAGAGCAGGGGGGACGGGTTAATACATCATGCATTCACTCATTCACTCTCCAGCTCCTGGTTACACAGAGCAGGGGGGACGGGTTAATACATCATGCATTCACTCATTCACTCTCCAGCTCCTGGTTACACAGAGCAGGGGGGACGGGTTAATACATCAGTCATTCACTCATTCACTCTCCAGCTCCTGGTTACACAGAGCAGGGGGGACGGGTTAATACATCATGCATTCACTCATTCACTCTCCAGCTCCTGGTTACACAGAGCAGGGGGGACGGGTTAATACATCATGCATTCACTCATTCACTCTCCAGCTCCTGGTTACACAGAGCAGGGGGGACGGGTTAATACATCATGCATTCACTCATTCACTCTCCAGCTCCTGGTTACACAGAGCAGGGGGGACGGGTTAATACATCATGCATTCACTCATTCACTCTCCAGCTCCTGGTTACACAGAGCAGGGGGGACGGGTTAATACATCATGCATTCACTCATTCACTCTCCAGCTCCTGGTTACACAGAGCAGGGGGGACGGGTTAATACATCATGCATTCACTCATTCACTCTCCAGCTCCTGGTTACACAGAGCAGGGGGGACGGGTTAATACATCATGCATTCACTCATTCACTCTCCAGCTCCTGGTTACACAGAGCAGGGGGGACGGGTTAATACATCATGCATTCACTCATTCACTCTCCAGCTCCTGGTTACACAGAGCAGGGGGGACGGGTTAATACATCATGCATTCACTCATTCACTCTCCAGCTCCTGGTTACACAGAGCAGGGGGGACGGGTTAATACATCATGCATTCACTCATTCACTCTCCAGCTCCTGGTTACACAGAGCAGGGGGGACGGGTTAATACATCATGCATTCACTCATTCACTCTCCAGCTCCTGGTTACACAGAGCAGGGGGGACGGGTTAATACATCATGCATTCACTCATTCACTCTCCAGCTCCTGGTTACACAGAGCAGGGGGGACGGGTTAATACATCATGCATTCACTCATTCACTCTCCAGCTCCTGGTTACACAGAGCAGGGGGGACGGGTTAATACATCATGCATTCACTCATTCACTCTCCAGCTCCTGGTTACACAGAGCAGGGGGGACGGGTTAATACATCATGCATTCACTCATTCACTCTCCAGCTCCTGGTTACACAGAGCAGGGGGGACGGGTTAATACATCATGCATTCACTCATTCACTCTCCAGCTCCTGGTTACACAGAGCAGGGGGGACGGGTTAATACATCATGCATTCACTCATTCACTCTCCAGCTCCTGGTTACACAGAGCAGGGGGGACGGGTTAATACATCATGCATTCACTCATTCACTCTCCAGCTCCTGGTTACACAGAGCAGGGGGGACGGGTTAATACATCATGCATTCACTCATTCACTCTCCAGCTCCTGGTTACACAGAGCAGGGGGGACGGGTTAATACATCATGCATTCACTCATTCACTCTCCAGCTCCTGGTTACACAGAGCAGGGGGGACGGGTTAATACATCAGTCATTCACTCATTCACTCTCCAGCTCCTGGTTACACAGAGCAGGGGGGACGGGTTAATACATCATGCATTCACTCATTCACTCTCCAGCTCCTGGTTACACAGAGCAGGGGGGACGGGTTAATACATCATGCATTCACTCATTCACTCTCCAGCTCCTGGTTACACAGAGCAGGGGGGACGGGTTAATACATCATGCATTCACTCATTCACTCTCCAGCTCCTGGTTACACAGAGCAGGGGGGACGGGTTAATACATCATGCATTCACTCATTCACTCTCCAGCTCCTGGTTACACAGAGGAGGATGGATGAATACATCAGTCATTCATTCACTCATTCACTCTCCAGCTCCTGGTTACACAGAGCAGGGGGGACGGGTTAATACATCATGCATTCACTCATTCACTCTCCAGCTCCTGGTTACACAGAGGAGGATGGATTAATACATCAGTCATTCATTCACTCTGCAGCGCCTGGCTCTTCAGAGGAGGAGGATGATTCAAATACCTAATTTATTCATTCATTCATTTACTCTGCAGCTCCTGGTTCAACAAAGGTGAAAACCATTCTTTAAGAACGAATCAAATACCATTTTCATCAACTGATTAATTCATTCATTTAATCTCGAGCTCCTGGTTGAACACTGGTTTCATTCTGCAAAAACTCCCATCTAAAAAAAAGTATTATTCCAGTCTTTACTCTACGATAGAATAAAACTATTCTTATAGAAATCGACCTGCCATCTATTTGGGCTCTTGGAGGGAAGTTAGTTTTCTAGAATCAAAAGCCCATCTCAGGCCGACATGTTGTAACTAACAACACACAAACTGATAAGTACAGTCAACAGTCAAGTTTGGTTTATAAAGCCCTAAATGAGAGCCATCACGGGGCTTACAGCTGGCGTCACACTTCTGAATGTTTGTCTGCGATGTCATTAAGACTTCAGACATAAGGTTGCTCTCGCCACTGGAACATGGAGTGATTAACTGGGAAAGTCCCAACATGCTTGGTTAATTCGACTTCTTATAGAGAAGCTTTTCCCAACACAAGCACAATAGAAAGTATTATAGTGCAGCTTATTCTTTATAAATGAATGCATATTGACAGTCCCCTAGCATGTCTCATGTGCAGCTCATTCTTTATATATTTTTTTTAGAATTATGGATAACAATACAAAGGATTGCCCAAAATGTTAATGAATGCTGTGTGTTGAAGCTCTGTGTCTTATATCTCCAAGGAGCGTACACACAGAGAATCAGATCCTGGCTAAGGGTCTGATGCACCATGTGGCACATTGGTGGCGTTCATTACCAACTCCAACCACGAGATTGGCGGGCGATCAACGCACGGAAAGGGAAGCAGCAGAAATGTCTCAGTGGACGGCGAAGCGACAGCTCCTCTCTAAATGTGAGAGCCGTCTGCATGTGGATTAATAAAGCTGATCTCATCTTCTCTGTCCCTCCTGAGGTTACGGAGCAGGGCTGAGGAACTTCAGTTTCCAGACGCAGCAAGTATGAGGCCATGCATGCGTCTGGAGAACATCCTTTAGTCCGTGTACACGTTCCATTTATGCTACTGCAGCACATGCTCATTCTGCCGTAGCAAGTGACAAACTCACAACAGCACGGCTCTTCAGTCACTTGATGAGACTAAAATGGAGTGTGACGAAATCATAGTCGAACAAATGTGAACTACGTTTAGTAGAATCAATCAAATCCAAATATATTTTGATTTAACTCGTAATTAAATGTGGGATGTGATGTTTCAGTGATGCGCAAAAGGCTGCTAAATGGACTGCATTTATAGACCGCTTTTCTAACCAATGGCCACTCAAGGCGCTTAACAATACTGCCTAACATTCACTCATTCATTCATTCATTCATTCATTCATTCAAAGTGCCCGTCGCCCCAGCCTGGGCACTGAGGTAGGGTTATTATAATAATAATAATAATAATAATAATAAGATACATTTAATTTATAGTGTCCTTTTCATCCGAAGATCTCAAAGGGCTACAGGTTAAAAGCAGTGGTTAAAAAAAGAATATATATTTATTTTAAAAACAAAAATAAAAATAAAAAGGGGTTTAAAAACATCTAGTGAGAGCCAAAGGTTTTCTTAAAAATAAATGTTTTAAGACCTTTTTTTAAAACAAAGGGTTAAAAGGGTTAGGGTTAGGAGGACACGGTGGAGGTACCTCCAGGATCTGGTTCTTCTGGGGCTCGTTGACCTTCCCCGCCAGGCAGCAGTGGGAGATGGCGTTGTGGATGATGGCCTTGTTGGACTTGGCGCTGGGCTCCTTGAACAGCTTGGGACCTGGAGGGGAAGAGGAGGAGGAACGAGTCATCAGGAGGGACTCCTGCAGAGCGGTGCTGCGGTCTGTTACCGTCTGATACTGACCAGTGTGCACCACCATGGAGTTAGAGACTGACCAGTGTGCACCACCATGGAGTTAGAGACTGACCAGTGTGCACCACCATGGAGTTAGAGACTGACCAGTGTGCACCACCATGGAGTTAGAGACTGACCAGTGTGCACCACCATGGAGTTAGAGACTGACCAGTGTACTCCACCATGGAGTTAGATACTGACCAGTGTACTCCACCATGGAGTTAGATACTGACCAGTGTACTAAAGTACTCCACAATGGATGTGATACTGACTAGTGTACTCCACCATGAAGGTGATGGAGGTGGTAAACTGACCAGTGTACTCTGGGATGGAGGTGATGGAGGTGGTGCACTCACCAGTGTACTCAGCCATGGAGGTGATGGAGGAGGCGGTGGAGCCGTTGTCCCAGTCCCTCTCCGCCATGCGACTGGGGTTGCGGCTGCCAGGGAAGGATTCCACCGAATCACAGCTGGAACAAGAGACAGATATAAATATACATATTTTTTTATGCATTTCTTTCTATATCCCAACTCGTATTGTGTATACTTATACTTTATCTTCTCTTTTTGTAGTACGCTTGGTTTTTGTTAATAATTCTACCGATATGCTGTCCTTTTCCCTAGAAGCTTTGGATTATTAAAGATATCTTGTAGGATGGTACTGATGCACTTGCTGGTGGAGTGATGAGTGATAGAGGGGAGGGAGGAAGGAAAGGAGGGAGGGATAGGAGGGGAGGAAGGAGTCACGGAAGGCTTGAGCAAAGGTGAGGAGAAGAGAGGAGAGTTGTCAAGGCAGCAGTAACCCCCAGTACATCTTGAGGCCAGACTAGACTCAAGACACAACGCTGACTTACAGTCGGTTCCTCACCTAGCTGGTCCCGTTTAGGACTTCATTATTGATTAATTGTTCCACGTAATGCGAGGCTTCTCCGTTTCAATACATATTCTACAAATAGGAACGGCAAATAGGAATAGCAAACCTGTATCCATATCCATGGGATAGTTTGACAGTGAACTTTACCATATAAATAAAGTCCTGGTTTTAATAATTTCATAATGATGCCTTAACACTTGGTGGGTGTGCCTGGCATTCCAGGCTGTGTGTGTGTGTGTGTGCGTGCGTGCGTGCGTGTGTGCGTGCGGCCCCTGGGCCAGGAGCCTACCGTTGGGAGCCGGCCCCTCCAGAGTTGACGCTGTCGGCCTCGTTTGTGGCGGCCGAGGCCAGGGACAGACTGGAGCCCGACTGGGCGCTGATCAGGTTGTCAGCTGGAGGAAACAACAGAGGAACCTCATCAACGTCATCCTCCACTGAGTGGAATCACACAGAGGAACCTCATCTACGTCATCCTCCAATCACACAGAGGAACCTCATCAACGTCATCCTCCACTGAACACTGTGGGGAATCACACAGAGGAACCCCATCAACATCATCCTCCACTGAGTGGAATCACACAGAGGAACCTCATCGACATCATCCTCCACTGAAGGAGTGTGTGGTTCGTGTGTGAAGGATTTGAATTACATTTTTTATCTCTTGATTTCTACTTCTGCGGTGTACTCTCTACTTTGGCGCTTGAATGTCCCGTCACGGATGAACTTTTATCATATAACTCCATTCAATATGAAGAATTTAACCAAAAGTAAAACAGCAATCATTGTTTTTGTGCCCAAAAGCCCATCATTACCTCTTGCCGAAAGTGTTAGTTTTTCTCCCATTTCTAGGCTGCACAGAGACTGCATGGTCTAGTTTAGAGCAGTACCATTTATTGTATGCTGTACTTCCTTGCACTTATTCAATGTTGTACGTCCTTGCACTTACGATGCAAAAAATTTAATTAGCATCGTATCCTAGCCATCTTTGTTGCATACAGTGAATGGGTTAACCTAACAACTGTTAGTGCTTGGCACTTGGTTCTATGAACATCCTTAAAGTACCGACAGCGATATGTTGTCGTTTCCCTTTCTTCTGACAAATGTACAAATTTTAAGTCTCTTTGGATAAAAGCGTCCGCTAAATGCCCTGAAATGTAAATGTAAAAAGCATAACTTGGACACGGATAGACCAGAAGAGATCTGGAGGAGCTCTTACACATGGAGGAAGAGCACTTGTCGCTGGCCGACTCCTCCCTGAAGATGGACTTGGGCCGGGCCTTCTGCTTGGGCTTGGGGGTCTTGGGGAGTTTGGGGAGCTTGGGCCGGGCCAGGCCCTGCTCCTCAAGGAGCTCCTGCTGCTTGCGCCGCAGGTACTCCTGCTTGATGAGCTCCCGCCGCGTCTTCTCCTCCTCCTTCTTCCGCTGGTCCTCGTCCGCCTTCCGCCTGGGGAGACGTTATCGTATCGTAAGTTACAGAGTACATTATCATATGGTTACTACTAGATACTATATATTATATACTAGATACCATTATCGTACCGTAAGTTACAGAGTACATTATCATATGGTTACTACTAGATACTATATATTAGATACTAGATACCATTATCATATCGTATGGTACAGAGTACATTATCAAATGGTTACTGTTGGAAACATTATCATGGTAACACATTACGTAACACATAACACACAATGGTACCACATTACGTCATCAGTCTGTGGGTGTAGACTCTAGGTGCCGTCTCACCTTGCTTCCTCCCTCTTCAGCTCAGACTCCGCCTCCAGCTGGTACTTGCGGAGGCGTGCCTCCTCAGCCTTCTTCTGCTGCTTCAGCAGGAAGGCGGCCCGCTTCTTGGCCAGCTCGTCCTCCGCCTTCTGCTCGTCCTGGAACGCCATAACAACATCGCCACGTCATCATCAGTCCCCTTACTAAAGGTTCTGGGTCCGAGTTTCTGGTCATCCGAAACTCCGACACACCCCTTTCATTCAAAAGTCAACTCAAAGCCCATCTCTTCAGGCCTACAACATCTGACCAATCATCCTCCGCCATCTCCCTCTATCTAAATGTGTTGTCCTTTGTTGGGCTGTTTATTTTCCTTTTTGTTTGAGTGCGTCTGCACTGTTTGTAGGTATTCAATTTTGTAAAGTGTCTTTGAGTACTTAGAGAAGCGCTGTAAAAAAAACCAATCAATTATTATTAAGGTTATATTCATAACTACATAATCAACTGCTCAGCCCGTTAACACCATGTATCCACAAAGTTGTGGAAACCCGGGGGGTTTAGACCTCCTGTCTTACAATTCTTATTATATTTAACCATATTTATTTAACCATATCCTAATCATAACATAAACTACAGAGCCTTGAGTTGTATTTGTTTTTACTTAATTACTTATTTTGGTCTATATACAGTATTTCAAAGTAAACCACATAAAAATGTGTTTGAGTGTCTAGAAATACAACGACACATAACGAAAGAGATATAAATAAAATGTATTATAATTAACTTCCTCCTCCGACAACCAGCCGTTGTTAGAAGCTCCCCCCCCCCCCCCCCCCCCCCGTACGCGAGTCAAACCCCCACCTTGAAGAAGAAGCCCAGGACGGCCTTCTGCTCCCCGTCCAGGCCGTCCACCGAGACGTCGGGCGCCCCGCCCTCCTCCTCCGGGTCCCCGAGCCCCGACAGGTCCACCTCGATCAGGGGGGCCCTGCTGCGCTGGAGCTCCTCCGCCCCCTCCCTCCGCCGGCCCTCGGCGGCGTCCGGCTCCGGGGGCCCGGGGGGGCCCTCGTCGGAGGAGGAGGACACCTCCGAGGCGGCCAGCGCCGCGGGGTCCAGCCGGGTGGGCTGGCGCATGTTGTCCTCGTCGTTGAGCCGGAAGGAGGCGCTCCGCTGGTGGCCGGCGCCCGGCCGGTGGGAGGGCTCTGGGGCGGCGGCGGCGGGGGTCCGGGGGCTGTCGGGGGGGTCCCTGGGGGACCGCCCCCCGGGGGTGAGCCTCGCGTTGGAAGGGCTTTCCGCCGCCGCGCTCTGGCCGAGGGTCCGGGAGGCCGGGCGGCTCGTCTCCTTGGCGATCTTGAGCTCCGACGGCTTGGTCCTGGGGCCGCGGGCGGAGGACAGCTTGGGGGGCTTCCTCATGACGGGGGCGGCGCCCGTGGCCTCCACGTAGTGCACGGCGGCGCGGACGTTGGGGTCGGCGAACTTGTCGGCGGCGGGCGGCGGGAGGCCGGCCGCGGGGAGCGCCGTCACGTTCTGCTTCATGAGCATCTCCTGCTGGAAGGACAGCTGCATCATCTGCTGCTGGATGCTGCCGATGGCGTCGTTCAGCAGCTCGATGGAGCGGTTGCACTCGTTCAGGTCCAGCTCCTCCTCCGGGTGGAAGCCCCCGTTGCCGCCCTTCTTCTCCGTCTCCAGGGCGACCGGCGGCGGGGGGGGCGGCTCCGCCTCCTTCTCCGCCCTCAGGGCTTCCACGCAGAAGTCGTCCTTGGACGCCGCGTCCTTCCCCCCGTTCACGTCGTCTTTGGAGAGGTCCGCCTTGAGCGGGTTGGGCAGCGTGTCGCTCCTGCCGCCGCCCTTCTTGACGATGTGCAGGAACGCCGCCTTGCCCAGCTTCTGCCGCTGCCGCGCCGACAGCACCTCCATCTTCTTCTTCTGGTGCTCGATGGCCCGCCGCTTCTCCTCCAGCTGCATGTGGAGCTGCACCAGCTCCGACGCCAGCATGTTGGCGCCGCCGCCGCCCTCCCCGCCGCCGCGGGCCCCCAGGGGGGACGAAGGGCTCTGGTCCCGCTTCATCCTCCAGGAGGAGGCCAGGGGCCCGCTGCACTCGGAGCCGTCGGGCGTGGTCCGCTGGGAGCTGGAGGCGCTGGAGCGCAGGTCGTGGTTGCTGCCGAAGCGCTGGTGGTGGGCGCGGCGCTCGGCGAAGGAGGTCATGCGCACGCTGCAGCTGGCCACGCTGCTCGCCACGCTGCTGGCCTGCGAGTGGGTGCTGAGGCAGGGGCTGGAGCGCCCGCTGCCGCCGCCGCCCGCCTCCTTGTCCTCCTTGTCCACGTGCTCCTTCACCTTCATGTCCTCCCGCAGCTTGGCCGACTCCTCCTCCTCGTCGGAGAAGGCCTTCCTCTGCCAGTGGGGGTCCTTGGTGGTGAGGGCCTCATCCAGGTCCTCGTCATCGTCCTCGTCCGCGGGGGGGTCCCGCTCCGGCCCCGGCTCCGGCTCCGGCGCCGCCTCGTCCTCCACGCTGTCCACGTGCAGGAAGAACCCCGAGGAGCGCTGCCCTCTGGTCTGGGGGTCCGGAGCGGCGGCGCCGCCCTGGGGGGGCTCCGGCGGCGGGGGGTCCTCCTCCCCCGAGGCGAAGGTGCGGTTGAGGAGCGAGGGGGTTTTTCTCCGCACGGCCGAGGAGGGGGCGTCGCCCCGGCGCAGCGAGCCCCTCCCAGACGGCCGCGGACCCTCCCCGCACTCGTCCTCCTTGTTCAGGCACACCGACTTCTCCTTGGCGGGCCGCAGCACCGCCGGCGTCAGGGGCTCCAGGAAGAAGCCGTCCGCCTCGGGGTCGGACTCCGCGGGGGGGGGCAGGACCTCGACCCCCCGGGGGGCCGGGGCCACGTGGGGCCGGACCCCCGCCGCCAGGCCGTCCTCGTCGCCCTCGTCGTCCATGTGGACGTTGCCCAGGAGGCCGTGGCCGTTGACCCGGCGGGGGGGCTGGGAGTGGAGCCCCTGCATGGGGTGGTGCCCGGGCTGGGGGTGGAGCCCGGCGGCCTGGTGCTTGGGCGTGACGTGGAGGATGTTGGAGGCCAGGCTGTCCTTGCTGATGGAGCGCGCCAGGCTCACGCTGTCGCCCGACGCCAGGTCCGCCTCGCCGTCCATCAGGTAGGGGTTGAGGCTGGACATCGGCCTACCGGGGAGAAAGAGATCAGACGGTTCAGTTACAAGCTAATCTCAGTGTTCCCCCAGCACTGTATGGTTAAGGCCTTAACAATAGGGCCCCGCCTTGACTACCAATGTATAAAAATAAAAGAATTATAATAAATATTTTTTTATTATTATGCATTAACAAAGTACAAAACTCTCTTAGGGAAAGAAAACCGATAAATAATGCATTAGTAACAGTGGTCGTACCCTAAGGCTTTTTGAATGGAATGGCTCCTTGACCACCTTGACTTTCTGGGGGAAACACTGAATCTAATGGGTTGGGCTGTCAGCAGTAGGGATGTCCCCGACTGAGATTGTCAGGAACACTGAAAGAAATCCATCTGACTATTTGTCGACTGTAGTCCTAATTATTTCTTTCATACTCGCGAAATGTCCCGAGTCACAAGTGGTGTTAAATCTTAAACTATTGAAATATTTTGCTTCAACAGTTAATTCTAGTTATCATAAGTGAGGCATGGAATACCAGAAAAGGTAATCGAATACAGTCAAGGCATATTCGTTTTGTAGGAGATTTTTCGACATGGAAGGAAGGACTGTGATGGTTTCCACCAATTAACAAGACTCTAAAGTTAGTTCCCCTATGAAATCGATACAGTCTTTGTGTGTTACACCACAACTAGAGCTTTTCAGCCTGCTTCTTACTATTGCAGAGCCAAAAGGGTTCTAAAATTAGGTTTTAAAGTTTCTTCTATTGGGGACACTGTGAAACAGGAGACGTTGCATTTTAGCTTTCGGCGTAGGGTTCCTTGTAATTCGCCTTTTGTGTAGAAATATTGACCAAACGATGGCTGTATAGAGACGGCTCCTTGGCAGGTATACACCACTATATACAGACTCATACCAATGATCACATCTTTAGTTCCCTGCTTCACAACGCTGTAATTCAGAGTGTGAATATCCAATATCTCTCAAACAAGAGATTCACACGACGTAAGCCGCTATAGAGAGGTGTGATCATCTTAATACACCACCACGGCAGCGCTCAGCTGGTATACATTTCACTTTCAGTTTCCTGGCAGGCGGCATTGTTGTAGAAATCGACAAACGCGTGGGAAGTCCAGCTACCAGGGCCAGCCGCTTAACGTCGGCGAACAGACCTATTTTAAGTTCAGTGACATTGAAACATGGGGAGACTGATAAAAAATGGAACTGGAGAGACTATTATGAATATGAAACATGGAGAGACTAGGATAAATTTGAAACATGGTGAGAATCTGATAAATATGAAAATAGAGAGAATATGATAAAAAATGAAACATGGGGAGACTATGATAAATATGAAACATGGAGAGACTATGATAAATATGAAACATGGGGAGACTATGATTAAAATGAAAGCTTATCATGAAACCACACCTCAGCAGGCAAAATCCTCAGTAGGCCAAGAACCACGCGACTAGTTGGTGGTCTAGTCGACTATGAGAGGTCAGCCCTAGTTAGCGTTAACATTACAGACAACATGGACGAGGAGTTGACAGCATTTGTTTATAAGTGCGATCATAAATGGATTTCATTGATGCATGGTACATTCTTAGACGATTGGGTAAACACAATGCACTACTCCACCCAACCACTAGCATATAATGAGATCGTGTAGACACCAACGCTGTAAGGGCTTCAGTGTGTTTACGTCTGACTGTACCTCTGTCTCTTGTCCGGCCAGGCGATGACAGAGCCTCGGGGCGGTCCCTCCATCTGCGTCAGAGAGTTGGACCGGTTCCTCAGACCTGACCACCAAACAAATACAGATCACTCGTATCACAGAACAGCACCTCTACGTTTTGAGCTCTCTCTTGCCAACAGGAGGACAACGTTAACACAGGTCTTCTATGGTAGTTAGCAATACATCTCTACGAGCCGAAGACGTAGTAAAAGCACTGTATGGCGAAGACAGCTTACCTCCCCCTTCGTCGGCCTGCGTCTTCTGCTGCCTCTGTCTGAGAGGGAGCAGCGGGTGGGAGGGGCTGAACGATGCGCTGCCCTTCCTGAAACCAACGCAAGGCAGCGCAGTCAGTGGCTGAACGGCTCGGGCCGCACTGCTAAAGCTAGTCCAGCATTGGCAGACTCACTGACCCAATCCAATTAGTTTAGTAAAGATTTACGATCATTGGTTTGGGGGGGAATAGGAAGTCATTCACTCCACATTTTCGGTTACATTTACATTTTATAGATTTTGCACTGGGTAGTATTTGTGTTTGGGATATTCTTTAATTCCAATGCAGTTGAGGTTTGTCTTATACCAAGATACATTGTTATTGGTGCAGGGTTAACACATTTAAGTTAGAAGTGGCGATATCATTAGGATAACACACGCTGTATACACAGAAGATAGAATAAATCCTCCTACTATACTGGATATAAAAAAAAATAAAAAATTCACCGCATTACTGATCAACGAAACTGTTGGATTTCACTTTAGATTCAAACCCTAATTGTCTTATCCTCATCCTTATTATTATTATTAACTATATGAACAGTATATCAATTAAAGAAACTCAACAAATAATTGCATGATAAATTCACCAGATAATAATGCGGCGGCGACAGCCACGAGACACAAGACAAACATAACAGATATAAAAAAATAAGATATAAATAAAATAAGAGAGACCAAAACAACGTAAAACGCACAAGGCTGATAATAAAGGACACGCATAATGTGAGCAGGAGCGCTGACTCACATGGGGTCAGACTCCTCAGGGTGCAGGAAGTAGCGGCTGCAGGCCTCAGGGTTGCTCTGGGACTCGGCTATGCCGGGGCTGGCCAGGAAGCTACGCTTGGTGGCGTTGGAGATGGGGACGGTGGGACGAGAGCACTTGGGCTGAGCCAGGGCTTGAGCTGGAGGGAGAGAGAGAGAGGAGGAGGAGGAGTCAGGAGGGAGAGGAGTTAGAGGGGAGGAGTCAGGAGGAGTTAGAGGGGAGGAGAGGAGTCAGGAAAGGAGAGGAGAGGAGTCAGAGGAGAGGAGTTAGAGGGGAGGAGTCAGGAGGAGTTAGAGGAGTCAGGAGGGGAGGAATTAGAGGGGAGGGAGAGGAGGAGTAAGGAGAGGAGAGGAGTCAGAGGAGAGGAGTTAGAGGGGAGGAGTCAGGAGGAGTTAGAGGGGAGGAGAGGAGTCAGGAGGGGAGAGGAGTCAGGAGGGGAGGAATTAGAGGGGAGGGAGAGGAGGAGTAAGGAGAGGAGAGGAGGAGTAAGGAGAGGAGTTAGGAGAGGAGGAGTAAGCAGAAGAGTGGAGTTAGAGAGGAGAAGAGAGGAGTCAGGAGAGGAGGAGTCAGGAGAGGAGGAGTCAGGAGAGGAGGAGTAAGGAGAGGAGGAGTAAGGAGAGGAGAGGAGGAGTAAGGAGAGGAGAGGAGGAGTAAGGAGAGGAGAGGAGGAGAGGTGCAGTAAGGAGAGGAGAGGAGAAATAAGGAGAGGAGTAAAAAAGGAGAGGGGACGAGGCGTCAGGAGAGGAGTAAGGAGAGGAGTAGAGTCTAGGGATCGACCGATATATCGGTCGGCCGATATTATCGGTCGGCCGATATTATCGGCCGATATTCGCGGTTTTTCCGTGTATCGTATCGGCCGATACGCGGCTGATTTTCGCCGATTTTTATTTTTTATTTTTTACTTGTTCTACCTCACCTGTTTTTAATATTTGTTAAATATTGTTCATCTACTTGTTCTTACTTGTTCTACTTCACCTGTTTTTACTATTTGTCAAGTATTGTTTTTTTTTATTGAAGTTCAATAAATGTTCCTTTAAAAAAAAAAAAAAAAATAATAATAATAATAATAATCGGCTCAAGAAAATCGGTATCGGCGTATCGGCTAAGGCTGATGAAAAAATATCGGTATCGTATCGGCCCTAAAAAATCGGTATCGGTCGATCCCTAGTAGAGTCAGAGGAAAGGAAAATAAGTCAGGGGAGAGAGGAGTCAGGGTCAGGGGAGAGAGGAGTCAGGGGTCAGGGAGAGAGGAGTCAGGGTCAGGGGAGAGAGGAGTCAGGGGAGAGAGGGGTCAGGGTCAGGGGAGAGAGGGGTCAGGGTCAGGGGAGAGAGGGGTCAGGGTCAGGGAGAGAGGAGTCAGGGTCAGGGGAGAGGGGTCAGGGGAGAGAGGGGTCAGGGTCAGGGGAGAGAGGGGTCAGGGTCAGGGGAGAGAGGGGTCAGGGTCAGGGGAGAGAGGGGTCAGGGTCAGGGGAGAGAGGGGTCAGGGTCAGGGAGAGAGGGGTCAGGGTCAGGGAGAGAGGAGTCAGGGTCAGGGAGAGAGGAGTCAGGGTCAGGGAGAGAGGGGTCAGGGGAGAGAGGGGTCAGGGAGAGAGGGGTCAGGGTCAGGGAGAGAGGGGTCAGGGAGAGAGGGGTCAGGGTCAGGGAGAGAGGGGTCAGGGTCAGGGGAGAGAGGGGTCAGGGAGAGAGGGGTCAGGGTCAGGGAGAGAGGGGTCAGGGTCAGGGAGAGAGGGGTCAGGGTCAGGGAGAGAGGGGTCAGGGAGAGAGGGGTCAGGGAGAGAGGGGTCAGGGTCAGGGAGAGAGGGGTCAGGGGAGAGAGGGGTCAGGGGAGAGAGGGGTCAGGGTCAGGGAGAGAGGGGTCAGGGAGAGAGGAGAGGAGTCAGGAGAGGGAAGCTGCTGCCCACCATCCTTGAACTCCTGCAGGTGCTTGGGTTGGACAAACTCGGGTTTGACCGTCTCAAACCACCAGAAGAGCTCCGCGATGAACACCATCACGTTGTGCTGGAGAGAGAGAGAGAGAGAGAGGGGGGGGGGGACGTGTTATAACATCCACAGAGGACTGAACAGAACGTGGTGTTGGAGAACGTCTGGTCATCAACCCATCGTGTACCTTCAGCACCAGCGGCGAGTACAGCATGTCCTCCTGGGACAGGTAGAAGCTCTTGTTCAGATACTCGCTGGAGAACTCTTTGAGCAGCTGGAGGTTGTAGAGGCTGTCGGCCATCGAGGTCACCTCCTTCAGGCAGATGTCTGGATGAGAGTCAGAGGCAGGAGTCAACACGGGAAAAACCAAAACTAAAACCCAGTGACCTGGAGTCTATAAATGTCCCAGTAGCTCGGGACGGCGTGCCACGTACGGCCGCCCAGAATAGCCTCTCACGGGGCTATCAAATTCAACACTGTACCGGAAACGATCTCATGTTTAAAAACGGGCTTGCGTCACAATAAAGCCTGGCACGCAAGGGCCTTGCACAATTAAAGTCCCATGACTCGTTTGAAAGGGACCGTTTGATTCGAATGTCCTTTGTATCCACAAGTTGTGTTAATCTGGCGTGCAACACGTCCAATTAAGGCAGCGGGAAAAGATTTAGCTTAAGAAGGCACCGTGACCACTAGGCTGTTCATTGTTGGGGTGTAATCCTCAGTACCTGTTGATAAGCCCAGCATAACACTCCTTAGCCTGGGAACAAGACGAATCTGAGAGCTCATGGTTTTCATCAAGCCCCCACACATCCAGACAGATTTCAAGAATCCCGGTTGAGCCCATCACAACGGTATATTTTATATGGGGCAGGCGTTATACAATGCTTTTAGAGAACCGTTGAGGCATTTAAGTAAACAACCAATATGCCTATTGTGTCACACGTTTCGTTGCTCTTGATGTCCGTTTGTACAATCGAGGCTTTTCTCTCCGCACCCGATGAGAACGCCGCTTGGAAATCAAATCAAACCGAGGGCTTCCAGTCCAAAACTCACCGGTGAACTGGTCTGGGGTTCAACAGACTGTTCCGGGCTGTGTGTGTGATTGAGTAGTGAGTGAGTGAGTGAGTAGTGAGTGAGTGAGTAGTAAGTGAGCGGTACCCTCTAGCTTCATGACGTCGGGGCAGTAGTAGTGGACCACGGAGAGCAGCGCCGCGCCGTCGCACACGTCCTTCATCAGGTCCTCCATGACAGGGAAGAAGGGCAGCAGGCGGCTGCCTCCATGCTCCCGGCGGTACCGCACCTAACCACCAGGGGGCGGGGGCGAGGCGGTGAGAGTCAGTGGGATGGTTTGATCGACTCAAGGCCACCACCGCTAACCCATAGACTATGAAGAGCGGCACGTGACAATAACCTAGAAGCAATGAGCGGCAGGTCCCACTGACTGATCTCAGATCTTCCACGTAGATACTGAGGCACTTCCTACGACATGTCGTCATGTTTTAGACCAGGATTCTCCCCGGGTGGTCGTTCCAAAGTGGAACAATCCAATTCCATTGCAATAGTCCCACTCACACTTTGCTGGATGTTTATAGGTTAACGCAGACCAGCCGTCTAAATTCCACAAGGTGGTTCTAACTGAAGGAACGGTTTATTGTCCCCACATTGGCTAGACATCGAGGGGAGAAGCCTGGAGCACTCGACAGCTCGTGGAAGGGGGTGAGATGCTAAGGCAGAGAGCGATGACATGACAAGCATTTAATGACCAGTCAGACAACACCCCCCCCCGGGCACGAGAACGACAGGCAGGTCAGCCGGTCGAACCAGGCCACCGGGGGAAGCTGGCTGGTAGAGGAACCCACTCACACACAGCTTTCACTGAACCACTTCTGGGAAACGTGTGTGTGAGGCCGGTTGGTTGAGAAGGACACTGGTCCAGAGATGCACCGCATGATGTATGTACTGTAGAGGCATCACATGCCTGAGAGTGCAGTAGTTATGTTATTACGGTTCTACATGGATGTAAGGGACAGGCTTTTTCAATGTCCTAGATGATTAATTATAAAACAATACATGCCTTTATTTGTTGATGTATAGCTAATGCATACCTCTCGGTCACTTGTGTTTACACCTTTTTTGCACTGCCAGGCATAAAAGAAGAAGGGACAGCTTAAAACACGAAAGGATGTTGAGCATCAAGACCCTGATCTGAGATGCATGGTTAAGAACGGCCGATGATGGATTATGGGCCTGAAACACACCGGAGGTTAAAAGGTGCGTGTGGAGGTTGTTTTGATCTGGACACATAGGGATTGCTGCTGTTAAACCCATAGGCCTCCTAGGGGCCACCCACAGAAAGCCATCAGCAACATTCACTAAAAACTGTGTGGAAGCATAACATATCTAGTGTGGTGGTTTCCTTTCGCTCCAAACTCAATCATTCACAACAGAAGCTACGGTACAACGGACATCAACTACTGCTACACGTTACATTCTAGCTAGTGAACTTTAAAAAAGGATTGACTTCTTATAATGCAGCCCTAGTAAAACATTGTTTAACATTATGTGGTCAGTGGGGAACCGCCAGTTTGGGACTTTTAAATGTAGAAGGTAGTTATTCAGCCAGCCTTGAGGCAGTTTAAAACATCAAGACACATTTTTTTCTTGAAAACAACAAAACGCTTGAATTTAGTAAAAGAAAGTCTAAAATGAAACCTTCTACATCCCAACTTTCTATTTTCAGATTCAATGATTAATTTTCAGAAGTGTATAAATATTGAATTCTCTTTTCAGAAATTGCACGTACTTCTGCTGTCTAAGGACGAGTGGAATGCATTGAAACATGCTGAAAAAGGGTACCTTGTGAACTCTATATACTTGTTCAAGGATCCAGAGAATGAACTCCTATTCTGGCTAAACAATGTTTTAAACGGGTTTCTGCATTAATATAAAAAGAAAACTTAAATCGTTACACCAAGCTACACAAAACAGTTCTCTGTGAAGGAACAGCATACCACGTCCAAGTGTTCCTCAGCCTCCAACATGCAGTTTGCCAGCATGAAGTCAGACTGACATTCACAAACACAGCAGACGAGACAGTGGAGGTGAGGTTGTGATGGGACAGAGCGGACGAAGAGCATGGACGTGAGGTTGTGAGATTGACAGAGGGGAAAGGGAGATGAGGCCGAGGGGGAAATGAGAGATGACAGACCGGGCATGGGGCACACAGTTGTTCAGGGAGAATGAGATTGTAACGAGATGAGAAAAGTCGACAACGAAAGGAAAACAGTGATAAAGGGATGAGCCTTCATCTCGATGGCTGAACACAAGTCCCTCACACACACACACAAGACACCGACACACACTGCAGGATGGTTAAGCTCGAGATGAGGACCACATTGTGATCCCAAAATCAAAGGTTTCACTGAGTATACAAAAACACAAGTTGAACTTATATCAGAGTGACAGAAAATAATATAAAAACAACAATACAACGGGCAGTTGTCCCGGTGTCAGGACGCAGGGTCTCCAACGGTAGGGTGAGCTGGAGTGAGCCACAGGAGTGTGCACATAAAGACAGGGGGCGAGCCACGGGAGTGTGCACATAAAGACAGGGGTGAGCTGGAGTGAACCACGAGAGTGTGCACATCCCCAGAGGGTGTGATGGAGTGTGCACATGCCCACAGAGGCTGAGATGGAGTGTGCACATCCCTAGAGGGTGTGATGGAGTGTGCACATGCCCACAGAGGCTGAGATGGAGTGTGCACATGCCCACAGAGGCTGAGATGGAGTGTGCACATCCCCAGAGGGTGAGATAGAGTGTGCACATCCCCAGAGGGTGAGATGGAGAGTGCCACGGGAGTGTGCACATCTACACAGAGCGATACGTGCGAGGGGTGAGATAGGAGGGATGAAGGAGGAGGGAAGCGAGGGCACGGGACCATGATCCAACTTACAGGGACTAGTTTCCAATACCATTTGGAAGGAGACTATCCAGATCGAGGGGGGGAGAGAAGGGGGAGAAGGGAAGGGGGGAGGGGATTAGGGCAGGGGGGCGGGGATAAGGGAAGAGAGGTCAATAGGTCAAAGGTTATAGGCAGCAGACAGATTTGGATCTTATCCAGGTTAGAGGTTAGAGAAAGGAGCTAGAGAAGACAGCAGGTCCGCAGATCTCCATTGGGGAAGGCAGCGAACAGATCTGATCGGCCATCATGTCAACCATCATCTGTTGTTTGCATAGAGGTCAGAAAGGCAGACAAATAAAGCAAGTACACATCGACTGGCTCAAATGTCCTCCAGCATTCATTCCGGCTCTGGCTCCCTGTGTTGGTGTGGGAGGGAGAGAGGGAGAGAGGGAGGGAGGGAGGGGGGCAGTCCTGGCTTTACCTTCTGATGGCCGGGGGACTCCAGCGGGTGCTGCTTGACTTTGTGCTCCCTTTCTGTGTACTCCCTCATCTTCATGTTCACCTGGAGAGGGAGAAGAAGTTCACATTCAATCCGGATGCAATCCTCGGGCCGAGTTCCACAAACACACTGGCTGGCCGGTAGTTCCTTGAGTAAGATCGCTTACAAATAACAACTTGAAGAAGTTCAAGTTTCTGAAACTCACTGGCATACATATACTCTTGCAGGACATAAGCATCAACTCTGCTTGGTCCCGGCCACACCAATATCTTGTTTCCTACTTACAGGATGTTTTGACAGCTAATTCATCTTTTATTCTGCACTCAACTCAGCACCAACATCGCGCTGTTACTGGGCACCGCATCTGAATGAACAAACTAATAACATGTGAAATACATTGAAGCATCTCATCCTGTTTCTCAGCCTCTTCCTCCTGGTTTGCCACCACAACCGTTACAGTAGAGGCTGGAGGATGCAGAGAACGCTAGTCCACAGACAAATATACAGCATCCAGGACAGCAAAGTGTGTCAGAAATCCTTATTAAATAAACATAAACGACAGCGCAACATAGACGACCTACATCCCGCTAACAGACAGCCGTAACAGGACGTGTTAATGATGTGTGCGTGGCATGCGTGCGTCTAATCATCTAACCAATATCAGCTCGTCATTGGCCAATCTGGCTATCAGTGGCCCACAGACCCTAAGGAATCCAAGCTGGAGCGGACAGACTATCAAACTCCCCCCAGTGACCCAGTTCTTTCACTGGGTCGCGGCCGTCTGCATGACATGTGACCAGAGGCCAGACACCGGCTCAGAGTCGCCTTGCTGTGAAGGCTGGGGATCGGGAAAGTCCCTAGGGAGAGCGGTTCCGTCCCTAGAGAAAGCTGTTCTGTCCCTAGTCAGTTGGGGCTCAGACCTTGTTGATCCAGAACAACATGGCGTCCTCCAGGTCGAAGGGCAGCTCCTTGGAGGCACTGAAGGTGGAGAAGCGCTTGACGGAGGCCACCACCTTCTCGATGCTGATCATCTCCACCGTGTAGGCCATCATCAGGGTGTCGATCATCGGCATGTGGGAACTCTGGGAGGGGAGAGAGAGAGAGAGAGAGAGAGACGGAAAAGGAGGGTCAATCTTCAAATATAGTTTTCTCCCCCACTGCTGTACCGCTTTTACATTCACAACACCATCTTCCATACAGATACATTTATAAAACAATATACTAGTACTAACCAACTGCGCCCAGTTGGTACATGCTGGACCTCTACACGACTTTGCATGGCTTTTTAATAACGTTTCCCACCCAGAACCACAGGTACGTCTCAGACTGGTTCAGGCCTGCTCCACAACATCCTGATCGATGCAGGGAACCCGTCCTCCCCTGAACTCATCTGACGCATACCAGAAAGTCTTTAATGCCCGCAGGAGGCAAATGAAGGCCTACCATCTGTCGTTTATTGTTTGAAGGCGTGTTCGCTAGTAGTCTGGTGTGTACTAGGTACGCCATCCCTTTGCGGTTGTGTTCCTGTGAACGCAGGGAACCCTGTTCTTTGTTTTAGTTTTGGTCGAGCTAGACAGACTCAAATAAAAAGGGCCCCATCTTGGATTTCTCAAACAGGGGAAAAAGTAGACATTGTAGCTTCAAATCCCTTGTGTTTGTGTTTGAATAGTATGAGTAGTTAGGAGCGCAGTGCCAGCCTCTCCACCATTTAGAGTAATCTAATTGAGGAAAAACACAGAGATTAGGCTGCTACTTAGAGCAATTCAGTGCTCCCTCTGCAACACAATGAACTGAGGTTATGACTGGGAAGGCTTTTTCACTGAAAGGGCAGGAAAGACTTCTGTACACAAACATCTACCGATTCTTCATCAACAACCCAATTCACAACTTCAATACTCAAGTATTTCAATAAACAGATTAATAAAGAAACAAAATAACTTGATCATATTTGCGAAATAGATAATTTCATAATAAGAAGGGGCATGAATCATGATCTGTTAACGCATTGATTTCTGACCGCAGATAAGATTCAGATCTTTGTCGATTAGAATGATTTTGAGTTGAGGAAACACATAATCATCTCTTCACACCATACAGCAGTACCACTTACACACACACTAGACTACATGCCCATGTCGATTGGCACAGTCTGTCTGAGCTTCGTGTCTGAATACCCCCTCTAGAGACAGACCCAGAGAGAGGATTCCAAGGGGGACAAAATGCTGGATCGGCTTGCAACACTTCCAAAGGTCAAGAGTAGTGGTACAATACGTCCACAGGTCCAGCATGTGCATACATACACACACACACCTCTGATGCCTAGTGTGTTAATGCCTTGCAGACTCGATGTGTCCACAGGTACAGCGTGTGCATACACACGTATACACCTCTGATGCTAGCTGTCTGTTAACGCCTAGCCGAGTCAATATCACCACAGGTCTAGTGTGTGTATAACATGCATACACACCCAGGCTGCTTGCGGTGTGCAAGAACCAACGTTCCCTGCTGAGAGAGAGAGAGAGAGAGAGAGAGAGAGAGAGAGACAAACACAGGAACATGCTGTGGGATTATTCCACCAGACTCACGCAGCCCTGCAGACATGTGACCCGGGAGAGGGGTCTGCCAACCCGTTTCCATGGTAACACAACATTGCACTCAGAGCCCTGGAATGGCTGAGGAGCCGAGGGTGCTCAATCAGAGTGTGTGTGTGTGTGTGTGTGTGTGTGTGTGTGTGTGTGTGTGTGTGTGTGTGTGTGTGTGTGTGTGTGTGTGTGTGTGTGTGTGTGTGTGTGTGTGTGTGTGTGTTTTCTGCTCAGTGAAACTGTAACACGTCATATCGTATTGCTGCCGGGAGGCCACAGGGCTCTCTGCACTTTCTTCCATCCCACTGCTCAGTGTTGTGTGGGGCGGACCGGGCGTTGGAACCAGCACCTCTGACTGAGACAGACCTGGGACAACACAGAGGTCTACGCCCTGGAGAGCATCAAACAAGAGCTGCCCCATTGTACCAATCGGGGTTTAATCAACTTTCACCTGAGTGGAAAGATATCTACTGCTTGAGCAAATATATTTTTCCCGCTTTTTTTACCTGCCGGATGGTAAAATCTATCCCTTATTGGCATGTCTGGACATAGACAGACATCCCTGTCAAAATGTTAATCTTTCTCTGCTGCCAGTGACAGCGCTGCTGAACAGTGCATGAGTAATTAGGAAGACAGCTCAGGAGTCGAGAGGGAGACAGCTCAGGAGTCGAGCTCAGGAGCCGACAGGGAGACAGCTCAGTAGCTTACAGGGAGACAGCTCAGGAGTCGATATGGAGACAGCTCAGGCCTAAAAAAAAAAAAAGTTTGGTTCCTGTTGGTTGTCAGTTGAGGTCATGGGTAGGTAGGGAATTATTATTTATTTTTTTTCAGCGGCAGCGAATGATAGGTAGGTTGTTTGCATTTAAAAACGAGAAATGAAGAGGTGTACAGAATGAAGAGGTGCTGTACCAAAATGTCATTATAGATTGCATCAAAAAAAGATTCTTTTTTTTTTTTTTTTATGCTCATAAAAAAGAATTTGGGTCGCACATAAATTGACAGGGTCGTTCGGAAACCGGAACCAAACAATTTTTTTTTTTAGGCCTCAGGAGTTGAGAGGGAGACAGCTCAGGAGTCGACAGGGAGACAGCTCAGGAGTCGACAGAGAGACAGCTCAGTAGCTTACAGGGAGACACCTCAGGAGCCGACAGGGAGACAGCTCAGGAGATCTATAGGAAGACAGCTCGGGAGTCGATAGGAAGACAGCTCGGGAGCCGACAGGGAGACAGCTCGGGAGCCGACAGGGAGACAGCTCGGGAGTCGATAGGGAGACAGCTCGGGAGCCGATAGGAAGACAGCTCGGGAGTCGACAGGGAGACAGCTCAGGAGCCGACAGGGAGACAGCTCAGGAGCCGACAGGGAGACAGCTCAGGAGCCGACAGGGAGACAGCTCAGGAGTCGATATGGAGACAGCTCGGGAGCCGACAGGGAGACAGCTCAGGATAAAGAAGTGAGCAGGCTCAGGAGCTGACTGAGAGCCAGGGGAAGACTGGTGTCAGATGAAAGGAGCGTATGATGATGCGGGGGGAGGATGAGAAGGAAGGAGATGGAGCAGGCTTCTCCTCCTGGCTGCATAGCAACACAATATAAACGGGCAGGGAAGCCCCTCATCCATTACTTAGTGCAGCAGTAGTAACCTGAACCTCTTTACATGAGACAGGCTCGCTAATTTATTATTTTCCACATACATGACGTCTCGGGTGAACATGTTGGCGATGGCCTACACAGGGGGTGCCTGTGTTAGGTGGCAGACTTCTAGAGGGTTCCGTGTTCATCCAACCCCCAGCCGTGCGTTAAGCCCAGGATCTACGGCCTCAGCAGGAGGATTGGCTGAAGCCTGGACCGCGGGCCAAGGCTCGGTCCGTTCCTAATAACCAAAATGCTGCACTCGGTCTGAAATCGGCTCAGGGTCAATTCAGTACCACATCCACTCTCCTCAGCTCAATGGGAAACAGCAGGCAGCAGACAAAAGTCAAAGGAAGAGTGAGAAGTAGAGTTGGGCGTTTTTTCTGATAGAACGGTATACCACCGTGTGTATCACAATAAAAGGCTGAATGACCTCAAGCACACTTTGAATTTGGTTTGTCGTCTTTAAATCCTCAATTAAAAGACGAATCGAATTCCTCATTTAAGAAAGTGAGCCCTACCTTTATCCCTTTATGGTGATTAGTCGATACGTACACAAGGCCTAGACTATATATATATACCACAACCTTAAAAAGTAGAGAAAAACCCCCCGGAGAAAAACATGAAACACAATGCCATTGCAGTTCTCAATCTCCCGGTGAAACTGCTGGTCAAAAACCCCTGTGTGAGGCAACCGAGAAGTTAGTCACCCAAGCCAAATCGTTTAAAAGTAGCCTGACAACAGCATCGCCATAGCAGACGCAGGAAAACATCCGCCAGAGCTATTCACAGCCTTGTCCAACCAGGCATGAAGAGTTCTCACAAGGGCATCGTGAGCCAGCAGTCAAATTCCCCCACCTGCTTTGAATAGAAGCGTAAGTAAACCACGTTGGGCCGTTGCATTCAAACCAGCAGGAATACGTCTGGAACCCACACTCACACACCCATCTACTCTCAACAGGTCTCGCCAACGTCCAGAGTTAGAAAGGAGACTTTATCCAATAGTTGACCGATATCCAACTGTATAAAAAGGTATTAGGCTACGATGGTCTGATAAGAACACAAAAGGCCCTTGTCACCATGGACTGTGCAGAGTATCACAGATCAGAAGTTAGGATAAGCAGGAGAGAGAGGGAAGTACTTTGCTCATGTGCTAATATTTGTGTCTTTCCCTCTGTGCGTTTGACAAGCAATGTTAAACAGAAGCGCGCTCTCGCAAGAGAGGCTGACCATGGTTTGCATACCGCCTGATAATCTAGGTCCTGTATCAGGCCTGGTGGGGAAGACATTGAGAGAACTCCAACCAACACAGAGAGATGCAAACTGTAGGAACCACAGCTTGATGGAGAGGACTGGCATATCGGCTACAACATAGCAGTGACTTAGCAACAATGGTTATTTAAACTGGATTTGAGACAAATTTGATGGAAGAATTACACTCTTCCACAAAACAAAAACAACTTTACAAGTCATTACCTCTTAAGACGCGTACATCTCAGAGTGCAGCAAAACAAATGAAGTGCTCT
This sequence comes from Gadus macrocephalus, assembly GCF_031168955.1. Taxonomy (NCBI): domain Eukaryota; kingdom Metazoa; phylum Chordata; class Actinopteri; order Gadiformes; family Gadidae; genus Gadus; species Gadus macrocephalus. The sequence continues at coordinate 3,171,688 of NC_082392.1, forward strand.
TCCCCTACTCCGAACGGGGTAGGGTGCATGCAGACGACACAGCACCCATCCCCTCGTCAAACCCCCCTGCTGGGAGACCCCCGGTCCATCCAACCAGAAACCCTCTCTCCTCACATTTACCGTTAAATTAACGGCATTTAGTTTTGGATATGCTTTTATCTAAAGCGACTTACAATAAGAACATTTGTCAGAAGAAAGCGAAAACAATATATTGCGGTACTGTACGTTCGATACAGTAAGGATGTTAAAGGTCCCATGGCATGCCACCGGGTGTGGTGTGATTAGCCGCGACAAGCCGTTTTGGAAATCTGCCCCTTATGACATCACAGGTGAGCGTGTCTGTAGCAAACGTTGCTCATCGATCCGTCGCACTTCCAGTTAGACACGCCCACCTGTGATGTCATAAGAGGCAGATATCCAAAACGGCTTGTAGCGGCTAATCCCACTCACACCTGGTGGCATGCCATGGGACCTTTAATAGAACCAAGTGCCAAGCACTAACAATGGCCAGATTAACCCATTCCCCGTACACAACAAAGATAGCTAGGATAAGATGCTTCGCAATGCTAAGTGCTAATTTTAAGTGCAAGGACGTAAAACATACACAAGTGCGTACATTAAGTGCCTGGACGTACAACATAAAATAAGTGCGTAAGAGGGGCCTGTGGCGAGTAAGGGGGGGAGGCTATTCAGAGTCTAGGTGAACTCTAGAGTCTTCTCCTCACCATTTTGATGGGCATGGAGGCGAGGTCCCCGTCGGTGACGGGCGTGTCGTCGCTCTCCACCACGTACAGGCCCTTGCGGGACAGGGCCTGGAGGACGCAGAGGTGGGACTGCAGCGCCGACGCCTGCTCCGTCTTCAGGATCAGCGAGCACACGCGGCAGTACAGCTCGCAGGACAGCAGCAGCCGCAGCACCGGGGGCTTGATGTGCTCCTGGTCGTACTGGTCCGTGTAGAAAGGGTCGCGCAGGTCCTCCGGGATGTGGTCTGGGGGGGGGAGAACGCAGAGAGACCCACTTAAAGCCAGAGAAATAAACATGTTAAACGTAGTCAAGGTTATTGCCCTGATGAAGGCCTACAATGGCCGAAACATGTCGGCAACTTTTTAAGAATTCCATTATGAATTAGCCTATTTATTAAAGCTTTTTTAACTTTCTGAAGATTGCCTTGGTCAGCCTATCTTTGTAGCAAAAGTTATATTTAACATTTACCTTTTAGGGCAATTTAGCAGATGCTATTAAGTTACCAAAGCGACTCATAATGATTTCACACACAGACAGCGGAGCCAAACATGCAAAGGCGACAGACAGCTCGTTAGCTAGGAGGAGCCGGGGATCGAACTAGCAACCTTCCGGTTACAAGTCAACCCGCTCTGCCTCCTGAGAGAAGACCTCATGTTGTCATTTGTCATTCCATGAGTGACCCATCATAGATGCATGAACAGAAATAGCAAGGCCAGAGCGCACCATGATGAATATGCAAAGAAGGTTAACCTAACGGAAGTATGAAAATAGGTTCATCACTCATCAACAGAGATTCATATTCAAATATGAATACTCTGTTTTTTTATAAACCCTTTTGAGTTCAAACACAGAACAGGCTAGTGGTGCATGCTAACACAGAGCCAGGCCTTCCCACTCCATAGAGAGCCGCTTCTGGGTGGATCGTACAGAGGGCCTCCTCCATGTATATACAAACAATACTGGAGCCGTGAAGCAACGGGAACACCCTGGTCTATAAAAGGGGTTTCCACAACTTCACATGTGAAGTCTTTAAAGAGAGGCAAACCAAAAATAAATCGGTTTGATGTGTGATGCACACACAAACACGCTCACATTGAATGCTAATGGAGTTTCAACTATGGGTGGGACATCAAGTTGTAAACACCTACTCAAGTTGTAAAAACCGTACTTCTTATCAGAGCCAGACATGAATGAATTTTAGGAGACGCCGAAGCCATCAGCTCAAGTGACAACACTCTTGTCCTCCGAGCATAACATAAGGGAGTCGTCATGTCAAGGGCTGTAGGACGAAGCTACAATAGTATGTAGACGGTGTAAGAGACCACTTCAGACTTAAAGAATGCAGATGACTGCCATAGCGCCTGCCATGATTTGGTTCGGACAATGGACTTTTGTTTTCATCAACATGGACATCGCCTTAAATGTCAATCTGGTGGGATGTCAGCAGAAACCAGAGGAGCATGGAGAGTGATGTCACTTCTGACCAATAGGATAACAGGAGCACCACTCATCCGCAAGCACTCTCCCATTAGCGCAGGGCAAGGCGGCCCGCGCCCAATCATGCTCCTGAAAACATCTCGAAACACGAACAACCCATGGAAATGGTTGGATTAATAGTGTGTTATTCTGACACAACTCACTCATCCCAAAAACTAGCAGAACATATATTCTGTCCTTAGTGTCTGGCGGGTATACAGTACACTTCTAGTTAGTTCAGTTTACTACAGAACAACTAGAAAGCCCATAATGAGTGCTACACACACACACACACGCACGCAGACACTATTATTGTGCACATGCTAATGAGCTTAGCGTTGTGTAACGGCATTAGGCTAGTAGTAGACTCCTCCAGTGTGCATTACAATAAAGAACAGCTTCAGGGAGACTCCTGTGGAGCTTTGCTTGCTGAAGCAGAAGAACACATACTGTAGGAGGACTGATTACAGGGGGAGAAAACAAAAGTGTCTAGCCAGGGAGGGTCTCTCCACGGTACACTCCCCCCTCACGAGATGCTGGTGCAGTATGCGTGGCTTCATTACAGACAAGCATGCAGACACACACAAACACACTACCATGCTTCCTAGTATGCTAAACTGCTAAATATGCTAAAGTTGTGGGTTTCCTAAGAAGTTTGGGAGCTTCATTTAGGAAATAACATGAATGGCTCATTAGCTAGATCTCTGATGGGCAGCACGACGTATCAGGGAAGCTGGGACAATAATAACTAATTTGTAGGTCAAATTTCCCAAAAAAACAGAAAGCGAAGTAGAAGGATTTCAAAGTAGAATAGACCATGGATTTCCATTCATTCGAGCGAGTGATAATTTGCTTCCAGTAAACTATAAACAAGGGAGCTACCGCATGAATGAAGATTAGATCATTCAAATGATTCATTAGAATCATTTGAAGAAGGATACAGATGGCAGCGTTGTGGCCCCACAGACCTCACCATCACCATGCAGAGCAGTAACAATTGCCGTAACCCTGTTTTGCATTTGGAAACAAAAGCGTTTATCATCAGTCCAAATCACCGGGCAGTTTAAAGGTTTAATGCAAATCCTAGCGGTCATTCGGTTACCTAGTTAATGGATATGCACTGATTCAGGGCTGATCAGGACATGCAGCGTTGTGGGCAACATGGGAACCACAGGTTACTGCAGCCCTGTGGTTCTCATCCCCAGAGTCTAAGCTCAAGATTCCTTGTCGCACCATTTAAATTCCCCAATCTGGCCAATCAGCACCATGCATGCCAATGTAATGTCACATCACACTGTGAGTGGAGGATAGGGACGTTGAAAGAGGAGGGGGCATATGGGTTGAGGAGAGAAGTGGGGGAAGAGGAGGGCATATGGGTTGAGGAGAGAAGTCGTGGGAGAGGAGGGCATATGGGTGGAAGATAGAGGTGGGGGAGGAGGAGGAGGAGGAGGAGGAGGAGAAGGGCATAAGGGTGGAGGAGAGGGGTGTGGACGGAGGAGGAAGCACCTGGAATGCTTTTCCTTTTTCCCCTTTCAGACTGAACCAGTCCGAACATGACATCATACGCCCTGCTCTATGTTGGTTAAGACCATTCAACAGGCATGCATGGACCTGACGAGTCAGCAGGGAAGACTCCTGCTGCCAAGACCGTCCTGGCTCTGACTCAAGACCCAAATATACAGCCGGGGAAAGGATGTTCTGCCGACTCCCTTACTGTCACAATATAGAATAGGAGAAAACTGTCCCTATTAACAACATACTTTCAACTATACGACTGTGAAACTACTGACCACTGTCGGCATAGGAAAATCAATGCTGGCCCTTCTGACGTCACAAAGAAAAATGCTGCACCGTTCTCTGTGACAGCGTTTGTATGCAGGCCTCTAATGGCAGCCGGTCACAGCGTTTATTACATGGGGTTAAGACATTGGGTGAAGGTGAATGGATGTTCTGTAGGGTTACATTATAACCAAGCACTTTTAGAGCGAGTCAGCCTCATGCCTGAACCACCTTGTGTGTACGCGCGTCAAGTGTACAGTATTTGTAGGAAATAACTCACCAATGCCGTAGGCTTTCGCAAACAGCCAGCGTAGATTGGCATCTATCTTTGCCCTGGCAGAATCGTACATCTCCAACGGTACCACCTCGATGCTGCCCTCTGCGACCGCAGACAAATCCATTTTTCGACGGGTGCTATCCCCTCCGGCACATAAATCAAGGTCCATCCTGCAATAAGGAAGGAAACGCTAACATTTTAGAAACCATACAGTACGACAGTGATACGACATGTCAACACACTGCTGTTGTCAAACCTGCGGCCTTCAGAACTCAAGCTTTGGGTTACGCAACAGGCACGACGATGACCAAGTTTTTGTCTAACTTTCATGTTGACATACTGCTTCTGTCTGTGGGTAAGTAGACAAGGTGTGAACTCCAAAAGCAGTTAAGATTGCGCCTATTGTATCTGTCCAGGTCTGCTCCTCCAAGTGGAGATCAGCCTTAGCAACCACTAAACGGTCTGGATTCAAAGCAAAGCAATCAGGGTTTCTTCTGTCTGGAATAATCCATATGTATACAGTGGGTCAAAATACTTGTCTCCCAAGCGTGTTTGCCAGCAGCAAGATTGTAGATTTCTACCAATACTAAAGTGTTTCATTTAATGAAACAATGAAAATACGCCCTTGTATCGTGGCGATGTTGGATTTACTGTTTTTTTTGCGTTTAATTACTGTAGATTAGTTCCCAGTATTTTATATAAATGGTACCAAAATCGATATCAATACTGTGAACAATTTACATAGTTATTAGGATAACATTCCCCTGCATTACTAGATGATACATGGCAGGCACTGTATGCACACATCTTGACTGATTTCAATAACAAAACATTAAGCATTAGCCTGATGCCTTCACTCTTAATTGTCTAGCATCATAGCTAAAATCTTTGCCTGAAGCAAAAACATTCCAGAAAACAGGTGTTTTTACTTCAACTAGTGGTTATCCCAGTTAATTAGCCTGCTTGGTCTCCACTGACACACCAACACAACATCCATGCAAGCTTTTAGTAAGTACCTTAAATACCAGAGCTTTAGTCCTGAAATAAGATGACCATATGATGCATGACTCGAGAACCGCAGGAGAGATAAACCTGGTATTCGATCACCTGGTTTGATACAGGTTAACATTCGGTTACTGGTATGCCTGTGTACACCAGCGTAACCCTCCCAGTGTTACAGAGAGGGCTAGGCTCCGTCACCTCCATAACGACTGTACCTAACCATCACCTAGTTAACAGCATGTCGTTTACCTATTAGACAGTACATAACCATCAGCTAGTTAACAGCATGTTGTCTACCTGGCAACAGTACAGTACATAACCATCAGCTAGTCAACAGCATGTTGTCTACCAGACTAGGAAATTCATAACCATCAGCTAGTTAACAGCATGTTGTCTACCTGGCTACAGTACATAACCATCAGCTAGTTAACAGCTACCTGGCTACAGTACATAACCATCAGCTAGCTAACAGCTAACTGGCTTCACAGTACATCACCATCAGCTAGTTAACAGCATAACTAACCTAGCCACTCAGCGGCTCAGACTTTGAAAGTGAAAGAATTTCATAAACATGATGTTGCAGGACGTTGCAGAGGTAAACGTGTGTGCTAACGTGCTACCAGCTAGCGCGCAGGACCAGAGCCAGGCGGGCCGCCACACGTCTGACGGGAACGTCCACATTTACCTGTCCGAGTGGCGGGACGGGTCTCCTCTTCTCCCCTCACACAGCAGGGGGTCGGCGACTAGCTCAGGGCCGGCCCTGCTACCCGCAGCGGCTCGCTGTGCACAAGAGCAGACGGGCAGAGGCGGCAGCGCATCGTAGCAGCTAGGCTAGCGGCTAGGCTAGCAGCTAGGCGGGGATGCGGAGCGTCTCCTCCCAACAACACGACGCCCTCAGCGGCCTGCAAGACGGGAGACTCACGGCGGCCTCCTTCCGTCGCTGTTCCAATAACCTCAGCGTCTTCAGAGGTTTATGTCAAATAAACGCGGCGTCTTCAGAGGTTTATATTCATATTTTAAGGTATTTAGTCATCGGTTACCACCAGCATCACACATACACACACTCTCACACACACAGTACGCGCTGCCCATAGAAACCTAATTATTCCCTCCAGTAGCCTAGACGTGCGGGCTAAGACTGCGCATGCGCGATTACCTCTTCAGCCACACAGCTGTCAGTTCAATGACCACCGAGTGTTATTATTATGGGTTGACCGATATGACAAGGATGTATTTATGAATAAATATATTTAGATCATCTTATGTCGAACTTCTGGACTCGGATTGAATAAAACAAAAATATATACTGTTTAAATAATAACCACTGTTTATATATCACCATTCATAGGCCTATGTACATATTTAGCTGATGCTTTTATAAAAAGCAACCTACCGTTAATTCCAATACATGCAGCCTTTATATTATTAGTTGACATTGAGGAAAGAACCCAGTATCTTGATTGAAAGTCAACGACTAGACTGCACTCTCATATGGTACATTACTTGAATTAAATTTGAATAAAAATATAAAGACTATATGACATATGAATGGATATACATGCCTTTAACAGTAGGCCTACTGGTAGAATGGCTCATTGATCAGCCCTGTGACGTCCCTGTCTTTCTGCTATTGAGCAATCCTGACCTCTAGTGGTTTAACAGGACTTTCGTCAAGTAGCCAACTTTACAATCGCCTCCTTACTCCACACAATCATTATAATAACCCACTTGGTAGAAGATAAAAACCATAACATATGAACATCAAAAGCAAAATGTTTATATTTTTACTCGTATGGTATACAGTCGGGTAGGTAGGAGAGTATATAAGTGTGCAATTAGATTTTGATTGACAGTTAAAAAACCTCTCAGCCATAGACAGACGCACGCAATATAATGAGAATGAAGGGCATTTTTCCAATATAACATTTATTTTGTCCCTCATTACCTACAACATACATGGATATGTGGGGTTGAAAAGTCTCAGTATTTTGCTGAGAGGTTACTTCTGCAGCAGCAGGGATCTGCATCTGTGTGGAGACTTGTGTGTACCTCTGTATATACAGACCACACACCACCAGGAGGCGCTAGCGCCCAGTAGGGCGTGACATGACTGGGCTTTACTTTACTGGGGCTGCGGTTTAACACCCCATAATCTCCTGCTTCCTCATATAGTGCATTACCTGAATAAAATGTGAATGCAAGAAAGACTTGCATGGATATTGATAAATGTATAGGCCTATACATAGACAGAAGACCTATCGGTAACTGATTGTGGAAAACCTGTACGGATAAACATAAAGAAAAGGTGGATAAAGTAGCGTGTACATGTCAATTTATTTGTTTGGGGTTATGATGACAAATATAAGTATGTGTTTGCATTTTATTATGTTGCATTTTTTATTTATTATTGCACGACCTATTAAGTCAAGATTCATTTTAAAGACAACTTAGAATTTAAATGGAACTGTTCATTTCTCATCCCCTTCCATACAAAGTAGGACGCTGTCTTAGTTTTTCTGACAATGTGCAATCATGACCTCTAGTGGTTGAAGTCGATATTCATCAAGTAACTTAGTATTTACAGTTGTCCTTTTCTTGTCTTTGGAAAACTGATAGTGAGAATATGATTTGGATAACTTGTGTTGACTGATTAAATTAGCATTAAAGTGGTCAAAATAAATATTCAATGCATATGAATGTATACAATGTACTTAAAAGCATTAACACACGAGTCGTTACCATTTTTACCAAGAGCTCTTTATTTATACAGAATTTTTTTTATACAGAATTTCAAAAATCATTAGAATTACCGTAGTATTTATTTATTAACGCAATCTATTAACGCAATCTGAGCAATTATAATTTAATCAGCAAGTAACATTTGAGTAAAGGCCATATATTTGGAACGAAAGCCTTAAAGTGAGACCGTTTGTTTCAAGTGCTTTCCTCGTGGAGAACAGGCGAAGTTTGCACCCAAGTTGATACTTCTACAAATAAAGTCCAATGAAAACGAGGCTCATCGCATCTTCTCCCATCAAAAGCTATCCCAACTCGGCTAGTGGCCTCGCAATTCACAAACTCCCTCATAAAACCGACAGGAGACGATAGTATTTCCAGGCGTATAAAAATAAACTATATGTCAACATTTGACCCCTAATACCATCCCCCCCCCCCCCCCCCCCCATTCCAACAAACCCTAGTCCAGGTCAAGGAATCTACAGTTTCAAATAAACCTCTTGTGATATAACATCTGTAGCCCCTTTGAAGATGTGTGCGAGAATATTCTGGCATGGACAACAGAGCAAGCAACCAACTCCTACCCTTATTGCCCCAAAGCAACCTAGCATCCTAAAACAAACAAAGGACAGCAACACGTATGCATGTACACCCTCATATTAAAACAGGGCAGAACACAATGCATACGCATTTAGATTTTCTTTGCAGTAAAAAGATTGTGCGACACGTCAGGGGAGAGACACCCAGTAATAGCGCTTTGAGAAAGGTTTGGCTTGGGATATGAAGGCGCTGGGTGTCTCACACACACACACACACACACACACACACACACACACACACACACACACACACACACACACACACACACACACACACACACACACACACACACACACACACACACACACACACACACACACACACACTCTCTAAACCCCCTCCACAAAGCAGCACTGCAAAACAATTAATGTGCAAATATAGTAATGGTGGTCACATGGGGAACCCCCCCCCCCCCTCAGAAGGTCTGGTCGTCGTTGCAGGAGTCGGTGGGGTGGCCGAACGCCTCGCAGATGTCGCAGTAGGGCCGCTCGTCGCCCTTGCTGCCGTGGTAGGTGCTGTGCGGGGGGGAGTCGGGCATCTGCTCCTGGGTGGGGCAGTCCTCGGTGTCGTGCAGGTCGAAGCAGTCGCAGATGTCGCAGAACAACCGCGGGGGAACCTTCTTCTTCACCGGCTCCTGGTTGGAGCTGTGGGTGGAGGAGGGGGGGGGGGGGAGACCGACACGTTAACATCACAACGTTCAGCGTGGAACACACGGCAGCAGTCGTTTATTCCTGGGTGGGAGGAAACGACCGCCTGATTTGGTGGGAATGAGACCTAACCCAGAACGAGAGTTCAATAAACCTGCCTTAAGCTGCTTTCACACCGCCACGCGCGGCAACTCGCCGCCTCCATTCATTTCAATGAGGGAAGGGCGGCAGAGGGCAGGCGGTTACAAAAGCGGCTGAAAACCAGGAAGCGGTTGCCGCCCACGTGAACGTGCACAGATTTTGCCCTACCACTCAGCTGAAACTTTTGGCGGCAGCAGCTGCAGCAGCAGCAGCCTCTTTTGAAAACGCCTGGCCCTTCACACCGCCGCGCTGAACCCTCCGGCAGCGAGGCGGTGATGAAGGCGGTTGCCGCGCGGCGGTGTGCAAGCACCTTAAGGTGAGGCTGCTTTAACAAGCCATCAGACACCCTGCTACATCAGGAAGGATGTTATCAGTCTGCCACGGAAATAATAAATGAACGTTTAAAATTTGTCTCAAGGCTTGACACTCGACATTGTGTTTCTAACTCTCTATTCTTTCTAGCTCCGGCGATTGTCTTACCACACGTTGATTCTAGTTAGAGTTTTTACTCTGTGCACGTGCACGGTGGATTAAACGAACACTAGTCCTGCTGTCAATTCAAAGTGTGATATATATATATTTTAAATTGGATGCTACAGACCCTCCCTCATCCCCACATGAATTAACCGGTGAGGCCGCCGTGGCTCTCTGAGGTGAGGACTCACCCGTTGTAGTTATCCAACTCGCTGGGGTTGTTCCCGTTGAGGGCGGCGGTGGCCAGGGTCTCCAGCTTCTCCTTCTGCTCCTTGTTTCTCTGCTGCAGGTCCACGATGACCGAGTTCAGGAACTGGATCTGTAGACGAGAACCAGCGCCGTCAACAAACATAACGAAACATTCCCCAAAACCACAAATGTTAAACCAATACAGTACATCCCCTGCAGGTGAGAGCATGATAACATCCAACATGTGGAGCGACTAACCCTGTTGACTAACCCCAAGACATGAAACCCCGTGCCTGAACTAAACACCATCGTGTCTGGCATCCAACCCCGATGCTAAGATACGGATAGAGACGTCAACCCCTTTAAACGTTCCGAAAAGCACAATATCACTGAACGACTGAAAATGGTCCCTACATAACATACATGTCTAAGAAGAGAAACACGTAAGACTAAAGAGCATGGTGAGACATGGTGGGATGGATCCAGGACAAACGCAACACAAGACAGGTGGGGGACATTTGTATTTGTGAAGCGGAGGAGTAAAACGGTCACAAACCGCAGCCTGTTGTCAGAGTAGTGACGGGCAGTAGGGACGAGAGAGAGGAGAGAGAAGACAAAAAGGTCCAGATATCAACATAAGAAGAAGGCGACGGCTCCGACTAGACGGTACGCTCGAGCCATCGCTCACATGATCCGGAACAAACCGTAGACATGCTCCTGTTTAAAGGTGCAGCTGAAGACACTTTATGAAATTTGCCAGCATTTCTTTTTTACCCTGATTGGGATCATGACTGTTAAAAAACGTTAATAGATTTAGATCCACCGATATTTAAAGAATGGTCTTCATTTTACAAAAAGTGGGGAAAATTACTAAGATATACCTGGCTCTCCGCCATGTCCATGTCCTCCCTCAGCTTGTCCACGACGGCATCCCCTGGAAGGTTAACGTACGTTAAGAAGGGTAACATAAACACACGTTCACTTTTGCATGTTGTAATAGTGAAATCCGGCTGCGATGATTTATACTACCACCCAAAGATGGTACGTTGTTGGGTGGAATTCAACCCAAATGATTTAGTTTGTTACCTGGGGTTTGATTGGCAGGTGTTAGGTTCAATAGGGGAGGAGGTGGCGGCGTTACCTTGGGTTTGATTGGCAGGTGTTAGGTTCAATAGGGGAGGAGGTGGCGGCGTTACCTTGGGTTTGATTGGCAGGTGTTAGGTTCAATAGGGGAGGATGTGGGGGCGTTATCTGGAGTTTGATTGGCAGGTGTTAGGTTCAATAGGGGAGGAAGTGGGGGCGGTACCTTGGTCTTGATTGGCAGGATTTAGGTTAAAAAGGGGAGGAGTTGGGGATGTTACCTGTGGGTTGAGGGACGCGTGCTGCTGCTACGTCCTTCTCCAGGTTCTGGACCTGTCCCTGGAGGCCGGTCTTGTCCTTCTCCAGGGCCTTCACGGAGTCCTGCAGACCCTTCATCTTGGAGCTCTCCCCACGCAGCACCGCGAGCTGCACAGAGAACCAATAGCATGGAGCGCCGCAGCTTTTCTTCCACAGATGGACCCGTTGTCCATTAACTTCTCTAAAAAAGGTAGCAACTACGGTATATGAAAACACACTGGCAGTCTTGTTGGAGCAAGGCAAAACGTACAATGAAACAGTCATCTGCCCGCTGTTCAACTTGGAAGTGTTGCTACCATTATCATTCATGAGCCCAACCCATAGGTAAAAGAAATGCAAATGGATGATCCATGGGTGAAGGATCTCACGGTCACCTCTTTCCTCAGGGCCTCCAGCTCCTTCTCCGAGTTTAAGGCACTCTTGGAGGTGGAATGCTTGCGGGTCCCCACAGGAGACCGCTTCTCCTTCTCCAGCTGCTTCTTTAAGGTGCTCTCACTGTGGGAACACATCGGGAACCGTTAGGACAGGCTACAGGACAGGACACGGGCCAGTGTGGCAACACACAGATGACTGTTAGGACAGGCTACAGGACAGGACACGGGCCAGTGTGGCAACACACAGATGACTGTTAGGACAGGCTACAGGACAGGACACGGGCCAGTGTGGCAACACACAGATGACTGTTGGGGTACGACTACAGACGATCACTGGGGTACAGGGGCCCCACAGACGATCACTAGGGGGACAGGGACCCCACAGACCAATACTACGGGGACAGGGGCCACAGACGATCACTAGGGGGACAGGGGCTCCACAGACGATCACTTGGGGGACAGGGGCCACACAGACGATCATCAAGCAGGGAGTCAGAAGGAAACAGAAGAGATACAGAGAGAGACATACAGAGAAAGACAACGTAATATGGATTTTATACTTAATATACAACAACAATTGTTGGCAATTCCAGCAAGACAGAGGCCAGGTAGTGGGATGGCATGAGCATGTCGGTATTTATGGATAACGTGCCAACATGTACAACAAAGAATACCTTATGATATTGTTTGGCAAGCTTTAAAGGCAGGAGACAAAAATAAGATCAGGCAATGCAGGCATTGTTAAAGAATGTTTAAAGTAATCCGTGACCAAAACCTCCCTTAATCTTTAGATTACGCCCTCACCTTTGCTTTAGCTCCTCAAACTTCTTTTTGAGCTGAGAGTGATCTCCCTCCAGCTAGAAAGAAAGAGAAAATACAAAAAAAATGTCATTTAAAATGTGGAGGTACAACCATGTTATGTTGTCTGATTCTATGATTTAAAATGTAGAAGCACAAGCATGTTATGTTGTCTGAATCGATGATTTAAAATGTGGACGCACAAACATGTGATATTGTGTAATTCTAGGATTTAAAAAGTGGAGGTGCAACCATGTGATTTAGTTTGATACTGTGATTTTAAATGTAAAAGTACAAGCACGCGCTTCTCGTGTCAGGGTCCACAGGGGAGTGATCGTTGTCCCCCCTCACCTTGTCATTGAGGTGCTGCACCTGCACGAGGTCACTGTTCTTCTGCTGGTCGCTCTCCAGTTGCTGGCTCAGCCTGTGGTTCTCCTCTTGCAAGGCTTCCAGTGAGGTAGACTTGTCTTTAAGGTCCTCACTAGACCCAGACACACAGCCATGTCACACAAGGAAACATCGTAATATGTTCTTCACTTATGTGTGATGAGAAAAACGTTTAATAAACACCGTTATCATTCTATCTACGATGAATCTACGCATTGTCGAGACTAGTCGTACGAGATACTTAGGGTTGGCTGGATCAAAACAAATAAAGTGGCCAAGTGAATCCTGTTGCATGGCTTTGACTAACAATTATGTTTAAGTAAATATATCTTTTACTTCCTATGTATAATGATTGTATTACATTATACCATTATTATATACCATTTCTATTATAGCTTAGCTCAGGAGGTAGAGCAGTTGCCTTTTAACCAAAAGGTTGCTAGTTTGATCCCCAGCTCCTCTTAGCTGAGTGTTGATGTGTCCCTGAGCAACCCTAACTGCTCCTGACGAGCTGGCTGTCACCTTGCATGGTTTACTCTTCCGTCGGTGTGTCAATGTGTGCATTAACCGATGTAAGTCGCTTTGGATAAAAGCGTCTGCTAAATGCCCTTATTGTAATTGTAATGGAACGATTCTCATAATCAGAATTATATTTCTAAGAATTGGCGCATTAGTGCCCGTCTAAAACGTGCCTGTTCGGAATGGGCCGATAGCTCGGCCGCTGGTATGCTTGAAATTGGTTTGGAGAACCACTCATCCAAACTATTTCACACTCTACCCAGCACCTCACAGGTTCCTCAGAAACACACCAGCCGAATGTGAGGTCAAGCTTACACACAGAGAGTCTTGACATTTCAGTTAGATATCTTCGTGACGCTATTTTGCAAGCAGACACACAAAGAGGGTCGCCTCTTTGTGTGACCCTCGATAATCAACAAAGCGGTTCTGAATGCGTCTGAACAACCTCAAACGATCACGTTAAGAGAAAAATAAGACAAACGACTTACATCTCCTGGGAGAGAGTCTTGATTCGCTGAGCATCGGATTCGAGCTTCTCTTTCGATACGTTCAGATCTTCTTGATGCTTGGTATTTTGCTGCATCAAAACGCCCAGCTTAACAAATCAAAGCAAAAACGCATTTAAAACGACGACACAACAAACACCAGCTGAAGTTGAAAGAAGCCAAAGATGGTTTTAGATCTTAGACAAACTGAATAACACCAGAAGATCAAACGTGGTCAACACGGCATACAATGATATCAGATCAATCCAATTGATGTCTCAAATTAGATTTAGCAACGAGTGTGAAAACGCAAGATCTGAATTAACAGGCTCCACAACTACCTGTGACTCCATCTCCTTCTTGGAGACAGTGAGCTGTTCGAGCGACGCCTTGGCCTGGCTCATCTCCTGCTGCAGAGTGCTCTTCTCCTGGGCCAGTCGCTCCAGGGACTCTACAGAGTTACTAGAGGCATCTGCAGCCTAGAGCATGTCCAGGGAGGGGGGATAGAAACACTGACTCAAAACCTCACCGCAAACTTCACAGGAAAAGTGTTTGATCCTCGGAGGGCAAATATGAAAAGATTTGGTGCCCATTTCGTGATCAACCCATCTACTGACCATAACCCCTAAATCGGATTGTGAATTAAATGGCGTGCATTGGGCTGTTGCTAGGCTACTTTGTGTGTGTGTGACATAATATGTTAACATTTTCATCACAATTGAAGGAACTAGAACTATAAAGACTACAGACAGTAAAATAAATAGAAAGATTGAAAAAGACTGCCGTCACCTTTGGTCTCATAACCGATATAAAGTGTAAGAATATTACTTTCTGTCATTCCCATGTACCTCTGGTCCAAACGTTTGACCAGGTATACAACGTTTTTTATGTTTGTTACTTTCAGATTGAGTCAACTGAGGCAGATATTGGCGAGCAATTGCCGTTTTTCAAAACACCCCTTGGCGAAAGATACCGATTTTAGATCCGGTTATGAGCCAACAGGTGTCAGAATGTTTCGGAAATAAGGGTTACCCAGAGCTGGTTAGCACAAGGATGAGAAAATGGTAGTGGGAAAGGAAAGTGGAAGGAGAAGGAACTGGCAGGCATGCAGTTAAAGATCGGGGTCTAAGGCTAATGTTAGTGACTTCATACTTTGCAGTAGGGGGGAGAGGAATACCTCAAGCTGCTTAGATAGAGCAAGTTTGAGCTGGGCATCAAGCAGGGCCACTTGCTTGGTGGCTTCGTCCCTCTGTGTTTGCAGGGCGTCCCTCTGAGCTCTCAGGTCAGCCATATCGGTGGTTATTCCCTCCCTCGCCCGGTCGGATGCTGACGCCTCCTCAGTGACACTCTTGCACTGTTTATCTAAGAGCTCCTTCTCGTTTTGTAGGACCTTGGTACTGGCCTCTAGACTTTCCCTGGCTGTTTTGAGCTGCTCTACCTGCTCCAGGAGTCTGGAGTGTTCTGCATCGCTACTCTCCTGGCTAAGGCGGAGCGAAGATAGGTCCTGCTGAAGCGTACATTGTGCGGCTAAAAGAGTTTCCTTCTCTGAAGACAGGGAGCTGGTCTGTTTTTGGAGTTCCTCAAGTTTAGATGACAAGTCTTTTTTGTCTTTTGCCAAACTACTCTGCTCTTGTTCAACCAGCTTCAGCTTAGAGCTCATGTCCTCTGCTTGCAGGGTTAAGGTTTTCTTTTCCTTGACTTCGCTTTCTAGACTGGTAGACATCTTAGCGTTTTCCTGTGTCAGAGAGGAGACCTTCGTCTGAAGATCCACAATCTGTCTAGAGATGCCATCCTGGCTGGAAGTGGCTTTATTCCTCTCTTCCGTCGCAGCCTCAACTTGAGTCTCCAGAAGACTCTTTGCCTCTGACACTGATTGTACTTTTCCCTTCAGCTCTTGGATTTCCTGGAGCAAACCCTCTTTCTCCTTCTGCAACAACTGTGTGTTCTTCTCATTGTCCGCCTGCTTCGAGTTGAACAGAGTACAATCTTTGGTAAGGTTCTCCACCCGTTGCACAAGTTCCAAACGAACTTGTTCGGCGTCTGCTTTCAGCTTGTCATGCTCTTGGATAAGTTCGTTTTTTCCCGTCTGTAGAACTTCCATGTCAGCCTGATGTTTTTGCAATTGTTTCTCTAGATCTGTTTTTTCTTGTCTCAAAGAATTGTTCTTGGCTTCAACCTGAGCTTTTTTCTTCGTCAATTTCTCAAATTTCGCTGTTAAACTGGACTTCTCTTCTGTAAGGTCGGTGTTTGTTTTGGAGGAGCTGTCCAACTGATCCTTGAAGGTCCGCAGTTCACTCGCTAGCTTATCTCGCTCCATCAGAATAACCGTTTTGTCAGAGGTGGTTTTCAAGTTCTTCTCTTCAAGTTCTTTCACCTCAATAACCAATTTCTCCTTCTCCATCTTTTCATTTTCCAGAGAAGACTCCAGGGTCACTTTATCCTTCTTCGTGGCACACAGTCCCTTCTCATGTTCTGTTATCTGAAGTTTAAGCGCTTGGTTCTGCTGTTCAAAAGTAGCAGACAGTTCCTTCACCTTTTCGTTGGACTCGACCGATTGCTCCGACGAGACCCGAAGCTTTTCCGTTAGCTCCTCCTTCTCCTTAAGCAGTGCCTCCTTCTCAGAGATCACCTTTCTTTGGGCGGCTAGCATGTCCTCCTTCTCCTGAAGGAGCTGGAGCCTCTCGGAGTCAGTCACCTGACTGCTCATCTTGAACTCTTCGAGCATCTTGGCCATGCTCTGTTTGGAGGCCTCGACCTCGTCCTTTTCCCTCGTCGTCTTCTCCAGATCCTTCTTGGTGGTGCCAAGACTGTTCTGAAGATCCACGTTCACTGCGTCCAGGCGTTCCTTATCAGAAGTGACCGCACTGATTTGAGCAGACATCTCATCCTTCTCCTTCGTCAGCGTTTCGGTCCCGGCTTGCAGCTGGCTGTTCTTCATGGTGAGATCTTCCTTCTCCAAGCTCAAGGACTGAAGCTTCGCCTGCAACTCTGAGTTTTTAAGATCAAGAGATTTTTTGGAGTTTCGGGCCGAGTCTCTCTCCGAAACGAGGGTTTCCCGCTCCAGGGTCGACTTTGACACGGTCTCCTGGAGCTCCTCCTGAAGTTGGCTCCTCTCTTTGCAGACGCCTTCATAGTCCTCTAGAAGCTGCTTCTTCTTCGACTCCAACTGCTGCAGGTCCTGCTGATGCTTCTGCAGTGTCTCCTGTTGGTCTGAGCTCTCTCTACGAAGGTCTTCAAGCTGGGTCTCTTGTTCACGATTCGCTTGCTTCAGGGTTTGATTTTCCGCTTGTCTCTCCTGGAGAAGGTTTTTAACCTTTTCCAACTCCTTACCCAGAGAGCCCTTCTCCCCGTCCGACTGCTTGTTGTCATTAAGGAGCTTATCCGTCGTGGTTTGCAACGACTCGTTCTTGAGGGAAACCTCCTTGTGGCTGACCTCCAGTGCAGCCAGCTTGGCCTGTACCTCAGCAAGCTGCTTTTCTAGAGCCTCTTTCTGGACCTTACTCTGCTCACTCTCCTTACACGCCTGCTCTAGAGCTACACTCTGCGTCTCCGCTTTCTGGGACAACTGCTCAACGTCCTGGCGGGAGGAATGAACGTCAGCTGATAGACGCTGGGGAAAACAGAGGGAGGGATGTGTATACATACAGGAAAAGATGAATCCCAACATAAACCGAGCAGGTACAAGCCACAAAATAACAACATTATGAATAATAATAATAAATGGTATGCAAATGAAAGGTGAAGCTGCTGAAGCATAAAACCAGAGGAAGCGCCCAGCCACACCTCCCACCAGCAACAACCGCGTTGCAACATAATTCATTGTTTCACTTTGGATTAACATTTTCACTGAGGAGAATAAGGCAGATAATATGTAAATGTGTAAATAAGACTCACAAAATTTGAATGTACAACACATGCAGCTGAGGGACACGTCTTAACCAGTTCTAATTATTGTTTTACATTTAAAACAAGGGTTATAATACAAATTACACGGATATCATTAACTACATTGGAGATGGATTGCCTCAGATTTACCAGAGCGGAAGTGAAAATGTTATTCCAAAAATGACTGGATGCACTTGAACACCGAAATGCCTATTTTGTTTAAATAAGATGATGCACAATCTAAATAGTCATTGGGTTTGTTGTTAGTGAACCTGATTCAGGTCAAATCCTGTGCATCAACTATATTTATGTTAAGCAGCGAAGAAAGCAACCTGTAGATGTCATCTAATGAAAGAAACCCTCTGGTGCTTTGACGCACATTAGACTGACGATGTCGTACGACGCTTTTGCTTAACCGAACGGGACAATGGAAGTTGAGCCTTGATCTTTTGAAAGAGTTCAAAAGCAGAAAATTGTTACATATCAAATATAAAATGTATTTCCTTTTTTCATGTTGGTTTCATTCTACTTGTAAACTCTGAAAAAAAAAAAAAAAAATGGAATAGCAAAATATTCTCTCAACAAAAGCATCTACGTCTAGCTGGACGCAGATGAAAAGGGCTCACCTCAGACTGCTCCTTCAATGGCCGGAGCTCAGAGACCTCCTTCTCCAGCTCCTGGGCTGTGCTCCTGGAGGAGCTGAGCTCCGCCCGCAGGGCCTCCAGCTCCTTGGCGTGGAGCTCGGAGGCCTTCTTCTGGGCCTCCTTCAGCTCCTCGACCACAGCTTCACCTTGTTGGACGGTCTTCTCCTACATGGGAGCGGGAGGAAAGAGCACGACTGAAAAAACAGTCCAAATTTGAAACACAAACCAGCAAGTATCTGTTTGGAGCATGAATGTGATTGGAGGACGTTTAATGGGGGCGGCATGTGGCTCAGGTGGGAGAGGTTGCTAGTTTGATCCCTGGCTCCTCCTAGCGGATTGTCAAAGTGTCCCTGAGCAAGACACAACGCTAACTGCTCCTGGTTGTCTCCGCTCTTGGTGTGTGAATGTGTGCATGAATGGGTGAACACGAGGCAATATTTTAAAGAGTTTTTAGTGGCCACTGGTTAGAAAGGCGCTATATAAATTAGAGCCCGACCAATATATCTGCGGGCCGATATTATTGGCCGATATTAGGCATTTTCCAAACTATCGGTATCGGACGATTAATTAATATATTAAAAATTATTATTTATTTTGGTTATTGTGTTTTTGTTCAAAGGACTTTGAGTTTCACATCTTAAGTTTGTATTTTTACAAATTTTATTCATCAGAACTTTAATGAATTTTGATTTTTCTGTTGTGACAATAAAACAATAAAGTTTATTTTTAAACTGCAATACCTTATTATTTAGTGACGACTCATAAATAACTACAAATAACCAATGTTAGGGAAATCTGTTTATGTTTTGTTTCGAGTTTCTGGAATTTCTTTTTAAATATATATCGGCCGATATGTCGGAATATCAGATTTTTAAATCACCAAATATTTGTATCATACCGGCCTTAAAAATCCTTTATCGGTCGGGCTCTAATATGAATGCAGTCCATTTACCATTAGCTCAGCATCTGAGAAGCTTCACAAAAATAGCTTATCCCGCCATTCCTAGAAACAGACGCATCCCTTCATTTCTGAAGTCACTGCAAACCATCTCCCGAGTTCCAACGCTCTCTGCCGTCAGGAACGCGCACAGCAGCGCAGCGCTGCAACAGACGGGATGCGGGCTGGGACCTCACCAAGTGGACGATCTTCTCCTGGAGGGAGGAGGCTTGAGAAGAGAAGGTGTCTTTGGTCTCGGTCAGCTGCTGCTCTCTTCTGGAGAGCTCCTGCCCCTGCTGCTCGGTGAGATGTACTGCCCGCTCCTTCTCCTCCGCCAGCTGGCTCTGGAGCTCCTCCACCCTCCTGGATACGTTGAGGGAGCCGGGGGACATAAGAGATAGAAGTCAGTTCAGTCTTTCCACACATCATTAGGTTCTATTTGTGGTGGTAGCTAACTGACTGGGCGGGGAGGATATTGGATAAACTAAATTGTAATATATTTATAGGCATCCCATATACAACAGGCATGGATTTAAAGAATAAATCGGACTAATTTCGGATACTTTGATCCCTCAACTATAATAATAATAATAATAATAAATTATTATTGTCTTGAAAGGCGCCTTTCAAGACACCCAAGGTCACCTTACAGAGCATATAGTCATCATTCAAAACTGTGTAAAACAGACTAGGAATAAAAGGAAAACAGAGGTTAAACATGAAGAATAATAATAATTAATAACACTCAAAGACGCCTAAAGTGAAGGGGGGACCTCACTAACCACCACCAACCAACTATCCCTCAACAAGCCCTTCCATGTCATAGCAGTGATGCCCTAACCTTTGCTTCTGTGTATCTATCCATGTTATTGTAGTGATGACCAACCTTAGCTTCTGTGTATCTATCCATGTTATTGTAGTGATGACCAACCTTAGCTTCTGTGTATCTATCCATGTTATTGTAGTGATGACCAACCTTAGCTTCTGTGTATCTATCCATGTTATTGTAGTGATGACCAACCTTAGCTTCTGTGTATCTATCCATGTTATGGCAGTGATGCCCTAACCGTAGCTTCTCTGTATCTATCCATGTTATGGCTGTGACGCCCTAACCTTTGCTTCTGCGTGATGTCTTGGTTCATCTTGGTGAGCTGCTCAGAGCTGTCTCCAGAGGACTTCATCATGTTTGAGATGTCCCCTTCCAGCTGGGCCTTGTCCTTTGCCAGCTGCTCCACCTTCTCCTCCCCAATCTTGAGCTTCCTCTCCAGGCCTGTTGACGGATGGGGACGGGCCAAGTCAGATGCAATGGGAATATCAGTCCATTGGATTCAGCCCATTTGGTTGATTAACCATCACTTCACCCTTTCTCCATCCATCCAACGTCAGATTAATGAAGCCTTTTCAACAACGTCACCATCCTATGACAAACATCATCCCAAACCATGCGTAGACTACCTAGTCAAATTGGGCCCAGATTAAGCTGTGAGAACATGGGTGTGCCCATGTGGTTTGAGCGAAGGGTTAGAGCCAATGTATTGCAATACTGTTGTATTTGATAGGATGCCATAACAAAAAAGAACAATAGAAAAAGATCTCACCTGCAAGTTGACTTCTAAGGGTTTCGGATTCAGTGGTCAGTGATGTGCACTGCTCCTCCTTCGTGCCGAGTTTATCATGCATTTCTGAAAAAAATGAAAATCAATTCAGCCATAACTTTACTATGAAACTAGTCGACAGATAAGGAAGTCATTATTTTAGATGTAATCAGGCAACGGTGGAGAAAGAACATGGCTAACACGTTACCTTGCACATTTTTGGCAGATATCGTCTGTTCCTCTGCATTTTCTGTCAACTTGTGTTTCTATAGAAAAAAATAATAATCATATATAATGCATGTCAGTGTTTTTCAACCCGTGTACCGATGGCAGGGTCCTCAGGCACCACTGGAGGAACGGAGGGGTACTGCAGCTGGTTCATTGATGTAGTCTTGGAAAAGACTAATTGAATTATACATATATATATATTTATTAAATATAAATAATGTTTAGAAGATTTTGTAAAATTGCTTGTTATTCTTAAAAAAATATGTTGCTTTGTGCATTCCATCCCGTTTTCCATTGTAATATTTTTCATTGACGTCTTATTTTTGCTAAATATTCAGATGTTAGCAGTGTTTCTGACTTTCTTTCCGATGTACCCAACTGGCCACAGCCGTCTTGTGGTAATAATTGTGTTTAAAGGGGGTGCGGGCACTCTATGCTCAGCCACTGCATGGGTATTTATTGGGAACCATCGATGTACGCAGCACCACTTAGGTATTTTACCCCATCATTACTATCCATTACTACTATCGTATTAAATCAAGCAGGTGACTGTAAATATGTTTGTTAATAATATCAAATATGGTTCTTAAAATATGATGACATTTATGCTTAATTTTAACATCTGATTAGTAGAAACCAAAACACAAGACGCCCATCGGTGTGTCCATGAAGCTCCAAACAACCCCGTGCTGCTGGGCCGACTGACCAGGCTCTTCAGCTCCGCCTCCTGGGTCTCCTTGTCCTTGTCCGCCTCCTTCAGCGCCAGCTCGGCGGCGTGCAGCTTCCCCAGGACGTCCTCCATCTCCACCAGGTGCTGCTCCTCCGCCCGCTCCACCTTGGAGTGCAGCGCCTCCTCCAGCCTCTCCTTCTCCTCCGTCAGCCCCAGCAGCCGGGCCTTCAGCGCCTCCCTCTCCCCGAACCAGTCCGTGCTGCTGGCCTCGTGCCGGGCGGCCGCCTCCTCCAGGGCCGTCTTGTGCTCCACCTTCAGCCGCTCCAGCGTGGTCCTGGTGGCCACCAGCTCCTCCGTCTGGGCGCCGGCGCCCTTGCTGAGGGACGCCTTCAGCTCCTCCATGGCCGCCTGGTGGGAGGCCAGGGCCGACTCCAGCTTGGAGCGCCACAGCTCCGCCACGTCGCCGCTCGCCTTCTCCGCCTGGCTCAGGCGGTCCTGCAGCTGCTGCTTGTCCCCCGTGAGCCGGACCGAGGCCACCTGGACCTGGGCCAGGGCCTCGGCGTGGGCCCTCTCCTGGCCCTCCAGCTTCTCGCCGAGCGTCTGCGTCTCCTCCAGCCGCCGGGCCTCCAGGGAGGCGAGCTGCGCCCGCAGCGAGCTGATCTCCTCCAGCAGAGGGGAGGGCTCCAGGTCGCCGGGGCCCTGCTGGCTCTCCAGACGCAGCCGCAGGTCGGCCACCTCCCCCCCCTTGAGGGACAGGTCTCGCTCCAGCTCCATGATGCGAGACTTCTCGGACACGGTAACGACCTACACGAGGACAAATCTAACCGTCAAGGTGGCGGTTCAAACCGTGTTTAAGTGCGTCAATGTGAAGAGCTATCATTATTATCATCGTCGTGGACACAATAATGATCTCTCGAGGAACTGTGAGGACGTAAAGTGTATACAAATAATAATGATTTAATATATAACAGAGCACTAGCTTACAGCAGTATTTACGCAGCATGGTCAATTAAAGAATATACTGGCCTCTTGTGGCCACAGAAAGTATGGCCTTAATGACTGAAATGATGATTGAAATGCAACGAAAGTATTTTGGCCGTATCTGATCGATTCATTTCTAATGTGTATTTCTGTATGATTCACGTAGAGGGGCCACTTCAACTGTTCCTGTTATTAAGGAGGCAGATGCACCTTTTCAATACGTATCCCCCCAGAGAAGACCATTTTATATAGAAATCTTCTACATGTTCCAACTTTTAACTTTTCCCTACTGCTAAAAGCCCACTTCAACACTTTTACGCAAAATCTATATCAACCTAAAAAACGGTTGAATACTCAAACTGGATTTTGCGAGTAACGAATAAATAATAGAATATTGATTGACAGTCTCGGGGGGGAGAGCGCTGTTTGGTAGCGGGGGGCCGTCTAACCGTCCTGGAGGAGGCGTGGGTGGGAGGGTAGCAGCTGTGGCATCACGACCGAGGCCTGCACACCAACCACAACACGCACTACGAGGTCACAGATCTAGCTTTTTGGGGGGGGGGGGGGGGGGGGGGGGGGGGTAAGTGGTTAGGGTAGGGCCTTGTGAGGCCATCGTCTTTGTACTTTTTTCAAATGAAAATGAAATCGAATGTCCCCAACGAAGCCCTTATCTCTTAAGACCTCAGGGAAAACGAGATTGCTGCGTGATGTGGCAAAGTGAGACGCTATGCTGAGCTCCAGGCCGGACGTGTATTACATTCCACTCCAAGTGGAAAAGCATTTCCTAAGAACCCGTCTTATATTTCTCCCATTTTTTTAACCAAGCAATCAGTTAAACGTCTCCCGTGTGGTCTAACAGGAGCGTCAGGTTTATAGCCAGAGGCCATTAGGACGGCGCAGATAAGCGTCAGTGTTTCTCGGCAGTAGCCTTCGTCTCTCTCCCCTCTATCTCTCTGCAGAACAGGGAACATGGCAGCGCAAAGGAGTCCATTACCCTAGTGTCTTCTAGCTCCCTTTGGAGTTTGTCAGCTTTGGTCTTTTCAAAGAGCAGGCTCTGCTCGAGCTCCTTAATGTGGGCATGCTCCAGTTTGGTCTGCGTCTGTTAGTAAAACAAAAAGGGGGAAGAGGAAGAGAACACACCAGTGCCACCATCACATGCCAGCCCACCACAGCCAAGACAGGAACCAGGAAGTGGTGGGAGAAGGGGGGGGTTTGGGACAGGGTGGATGGGGTCAGGGGGGGGGTGATGGGGGGGGGGGGGGTGAAGGAAGGGGATGCAGGCCCCTCATGGGTTATGAGATGCAGAGGAGGTGTGGGTTGATGGATGCAGATGACTCAAAGTTAAACGACATGCAGGACGACACCCGGTGAGCACGTTGTTGTTGTTGTTGTTGTTATGGATTCAGAGCGGTTTGTGCGGCGAAGCAGCGGGTACATTGCATTAATAAAGGTCACATCACCGCACATGTGAAGAGAAAGCAGTGTTGAATGGTTTGACACTTTTGCATTCAGTGGCAAGAGGGACGAGTTAACTGCCCGTTACTTGTGTTTTATCATTCATATTCTGATCTCCCTTTGGGGATCAGAACAGTTGAACAAATCATTACGTTAATTACACTTGATACATCAAAACGATATAAACAATCACACCCAACTGTGCCTTCTCTCATTAGTGAGCAAGTCATTTACTTCCTGTATGCTGCGAGTTTAAAGAAACTTGACCGATGCACAGTGGTTTAATAAGTTCGTTGAACTTAAAAGTAAAATCAAATAGAAAGGGACTCCCGTTAGAAAAGAACCAACCCATATCAGACCTTAACCATGAGAAGGCTTAAGGCTGCAGGTGAGGGAGTGTGTCTAGGGGGTGGGAGGGGGGGGGGGGGGGGTGGGGGTGGTGGGCATCTCCAGTGGTTCCATGCTAAGCATTGGATCAAACATAGCGGAGGAAACGAGGAAAAACAACACAGGAACAAGGAAGAAAGCAACAAGGTCACATCATTGAGCAGGAAGGTACTGGAGGGAGGGTCAGCACGGTGTTAAGACAAGAAGCTTGAACTCCAACACGGATCATTGGACTGAGGCGCACGGCGTAAGATCTGGATTGACTTTTGATACGGTCCAAGCTTCATGCATGCGTTTTAACCACACCCTCAAACCACGTCACGTTATATATTAAGAACACGGTTAGTAAACAATTACAGAAAAGGAAGATAGAAAGGGTGTATTCTAACCCTTTGAGAATTATTTTTAGATCTATTTTGTGGTAGGATGCCTTCAAGGAGAGCGTAACAGGCCCTTGATTGGTGAGGAACTGTGGAACAAACAACATAAGCCCTTAGATCAAACACAGGTCCATCTCACACCAGGGTACACAGTACTGCTACCTAGTAGTTAGTATTACTGCCTACTGGGAGATTATAAACAGAGAAGGTTTCATCAGGTAGGAACGAGAGTAAACCATTCCAATACAGAACACCCTTGACTCGAGTGGCAGAGCTCCATGAATTGTTTATGATTAAAGATGAATCAATCAAAGTGATTTTAGACTATTGTCTAGGCATGCTGAGGTACTTAGTCCTATTATATGACTCTGAGGTAGAAAAGCGTCACAGCACATTATTTCATCAATGATGCTTTCATTCTAACTTTGCATCTACATGTAAAGTTAAGGTCTTTTACTTTGCTACACAGTACACACCTCGTAAGTGACCGCCCAATATCTGCCTAGATATGGCAGTGGAACAATGCTAGCACCAAGCGGACGAGACTCAGAGACAGTGGGTAACTATCTTGCGGTAAGCAAAACAGCCAGATTCAAGTAGCGTTTTAGGAATAGTGGGGGTTTTGTTTTGGAACACCTGCAATAAACGCTGACAGAGACAGAGCCAACTATGCGCAAGCCTCATCCATCTCAGCGATGCAGAATTCCTGATGCTCATCACTTACGAGGTCTATAAATGCTCAGGCTGTCATCTCTGTGGATTGTGTTTTGGCTGTGTTGTTTTAAAAAGGCTTAGGAAGACGAAATCAATCCGTCTACAGAGATCTTATGAAGCTGGGAAATCTATAGCGAAAGAATACAGCAGACCTTGCAGATACTTAAATTCCTTAAACGTTATTAAATGGCACTCATTTTGAATGAGCTAGCCAAGAGTTGAGTTGCAATAAAATATCACTTAAGCAACAGAGGCACATTCTGTAACAACGACGTTCAAAAAATGACACGCAATTGTTACATTGTGCTTGAGATCGGGTGCTGTGGATATTGGGTCGTACATTTACCTCCAGGGTTACGTGTTTATATATTATTATTCATAGTTACCTCCAGGTCACCCTTGGTAATACACGCTTCTTCGACACGGAACTGAAGGTCCTCAACCTTCCTGTTCAACACAAATTAAACACAGCAGCTTTGAAAAACAGTTTGTACTTAGGAAGATGTAATGGGTTTCCCCCTTCAACACACACACACACACACACACACACACACACACACACACACACACACACACACACACACACACACACACACACACACACACACACACACACACACACTGCAGAGATCATCGTGTTACTTTACAGTTGGGTGCTTGGGCTTAGAGAGAAGATCCCTACCTCTTCTCCTCCTCCAGGTGGTTCAGCAGTTCCACCTTCTCCTTGTCCGCTGCCTCCACCAGGGCTCGCAGCTGGTCCATTTTGGACTCCATCTTCAATACCAAAACCAAAGTCAGTGGAAGACATTTCAGAGCGGTTGAGACGGCAGAGTGACCTCCCATGTCACATTTAGGGCATTTAGCAGACACTTATCCAAAGCAACTTGCAATTAGTACATTTGACAGAAGAAAGAAACAATATATCGCTTTCGGTACAGTAAGGATGTTCATAGAACCAAGTGCCAATCACTTACAATCGCTAGGTTAACCCATTCCTCGTATGCAACAAAGCTAAGTAGGGTAAGATGCTACACAACTCCAAGTACTATTTTTAAGTGCAAGGATGCACAGCATTCAATAAGCGCGTACATTAAGTGCCAGGACTTACAGCATACAGTAAGAGCGTAGGAGGGGTATGAGGGGGTGGGAGGGTTAAAGAGGGAGGCTATGCAGAGTCTAGATGAACTATGAACACGTCTCTGGTTTAACGGTGCTATACAGTGGCATAACACCAGAAGGACGGATTATGCATTGTAATGGCGTCACCTGGTCCTGGTCGTCCCGCAGCAGGTTGAGCTCCTGCTCCACCTCCCCCACGTGGCTGGTGGCCTTGGCCACCTCGGCCCTCTCCATGTCCCTCTCGGCCATGAGCTGCTCGATGTGCTGCTGCTTCTCCTTCAGCGCCTCCTGCAGCGCCGTGGTGCCCGAGATCTTACGGCTGTAGCGCGACGACGTCTCCGTCAGCTGCGGAGCAGGAGACAGGGCACGGCTCACACTCAGTGACTGGGGGGCAGTGCTACGCTAGCTCTAGCTAACAGGAGGGCAGAGCTACGCTAGCTCTGGCTAACAGGAGAGCAGAGCTACGCTAGCTCTGGCTAACAGGAGAGTAGAGCTACACTAGCTCTGGCTAACAGGGGACCAGACCTGCGCTAGCTCTGGCTAACAGGGGAACAGAGCTACGCTAGCTCTGGCTAACAGGAGAGCAGAGCTACGCTAGCTCTGGCTAACAGGAGACCATAGCTACGCTAGCACTGGCTAGCAGGAGACCAGGGGAACAGAGCTAGGCTATCTCTGGCTAACCGAAGACCAGCGCTACGCTAACTCCGACTAACATGAAACCATAGCTCTCGCTAACAGGAGGGCAGAGCTACGCTAGCGCTGACTAACAGGAAACCGGAGCTACGATAGCTCTCGCTAACAGGAAACCAGAGCCATTATCAAGACTCAGGATCCCAGTGCAGGATTACTAGCGGGGGGGGGGGGGGGGGGGAGCTAGGCGGCGGGCTCACCAGGCCGGTGCGGCTGGGCTTGGCGCTGACTGAAGAGGCCACGGAGCTCATGGTACTGATGGAGGAGGCGCTGGGGCTGCGCTTCAGGCCCGTGGGCGTCGAGGCGGGGATCTTCCGCGCGACGGTCTTTGCCTTGGCAGGGGTGGTGGAGGGGAAGCCGATGCGGGTGACCTTGTGAACCGGTGCAAACAGGCCATACTTGGGCTGGCACTGAAAGTACCTGTGAGGGAGAGGAATGAAAGGGACACGGAGGGTGGTGGTGTCATAGATGCCGCAGGGTACTGTACATGCCGGTTGGCTTGGGTACGCGATGCAGGTGAATACGTGCAGGTGTGGGGATGCATGTGGTTGATTTTAAAAGAGTGTAGACATGGGACCCGAATTTCCCCCACGGAAATCTCGATTAAGAATGCGTCTATCAGTAACCTTGGCCAGACCATACCACGTAGGTTCATAATCTTTGACGAGGATAACAATGATTTGATTATTTTACTGTTCCGAATCGATAAACGTGAATGTTTTACCTCCATTGCTGAGAATATATACACTTTATATCGTAACTAACTAGTTTCAGGGACATCTACACTACATACATGACTCTGCATGGGAGGAACAATCCCCAGAGAGTACATCAATGGAGGCTTTCTTGAAAAAAAATCTTTTGTAAATCCCAAAAGGCAAAAGGCTTCGGGAAGAAAGTGGGTTTCAGAGTGAGAGTACAGTGTTGTCCTGAAGCACTTCCCAGCAGAAGACAGGCATGCGATACGTCTCCAGTACCTTGTGCCTGCTACTGCTCCATCATTCTTTCCTAGCGGTTCGTCCAGTTCCACACCGCACCAATCTCCTTTGGCAAAGTCTGTTTCTCCCAGGAAGCGCACCACCCCAGCCTTTGTACCGCCAACCTAGGAGAGGTGAAAAAAAACAACACAATTTAAATATGAAAGTCTTTGTTAATACCCGGGGGCGATCAGAAAGGCAGAGAATGATCCGCTTTTCACAGTAATAAGCCCTGTGTGATATAATACGATCAAAGCCAATGAAACGAGCCATAATCTCCCTGTTCACAGAGCAGGGTAGCAGTAGGGTGAATCGAGTTTTCCATTCAAATACCATAATATGCAGCTGTGCGGTTCCCCCACATGGAGAACAGGTGTGGGAGACAGCTATTTGTGTAGGAGTGACAGGGACACATCCTATTCTGCACAAAATGACAAAGCAAGTGCTTCAGCATTGGAGAGAAACAGGAAGAGGAAACTGGTGAAGAGGAAGGATGGGCCTCATTCCACCGAATTTAGACAAACTAAAAGGAACAGTTGGAAACTAACTCGCCACAGGGGGTTTTCGTTAAACGTTTTTCTATTGGCCTGTGAAGGACTTCCTACTAAACCTGTGTGTCCATTGGCTTTTGAATCACAGCACACTGTGCTCTTCTATTAGATCGTGGCCGATGAAAAAGATTTACATGCGTTTCCATTGGCTGATGCATGACAGTGCACCATTAGACGTGTTTCTATTGGCTGTAGAATGACATTACACCATTACATGTGTTTCTACTGCCCGATGATTGACAGTGCACCATTACATGTGTTTCTATTGCCTGATGATTGACATTGCACCATTACATGCGTTTCTATTGCCTGATGATTGACAGTGCACCATTACATGTGTTTCTATTGCCTGATGATTGACATTGCACCATTACATGCGTTTCTATTGCCTGATGATTGACAGTGCACCATTACATGCGTTTCTATTTGCTGATGATTGACAGTGCACCATTACATGCGTTTCTATTTGCTGATGATTGACAGTGCACCATTACATGCGTTTCTATTTGCTGATGATTGACAGTGCACCACATTACATCTGTTTCCTTTGGCATGCGACTAAGTGCACACGCTATATTTGTTGTCATTGGCCTCTAACTGACAGCACATCATTCTTTTCTATTCACTTTGTGGTGCGTGGGATGGACCCAGCGGGAGGGGACAAGTGTTAGGTTTACATTCCAGAGAGACCGCCATGCTGAAAGAACAAGTGTGTCAAAGGGCCTCCTGACTAGTTGTACATTCTGGACTCATGGACGACACAAAGAGTAGATTCTACTCTCACTTCACAAGGGAAAATGATTTCATTTATCACCGCCACATTTCCCGCGGCCATCTTTGTGCAAGGAAGCAGCCAAGTGATGATAGAAGGCAATGTTTTCAAAGGTTTGCCTGCACGACCACGTCTGCCGCCGTTCCCAAAACACGTACGAGATGAATGCCTACCTTACAGTCGCTTTAAACATTCTGTTAATGTCGAACACTGACCAGAACACGATCGTTCATCTTCAACTCCCTCTCTTTCTTGACCGAGCCGGTCTCCGATAGGTTGGAGATGGACTCGCTGTTGATGCTCGCCAAATTGGACGCCGTCATCATCGCCGGCGCGGAAGGCGCCGCCACCGTCTTGGCGGCGGCCGGCTTGGCCGCTGGCGTGCGGGAGGCCACGCTGGCGACCGAGGGCGTGGGCGAGCCGGCGCGCGAGGGCGGGGCCGTCTGGGTGCCGTTCTCCTCGCCCTCCGTGCGGGACAGCTTGGACGGCCGGGTGAAGATCCCCCGCATGGCCTCGCACTGGAAGTAGCGCACGCCCGCCACCGAGCCGTCGTTCTTCCCGATGGCCTCGTCCAGCACCACGCCCGCCCACTGGCCCGGGGCGAACTGGGCCTCGCCCAGGAACTGCACCACACCCGGCTTGTTGCCGTTCACCCATACTCGGTCGCCCACCTGGTAGGCCTCCCCCGACCCCTGGAGCTCCCCTTCGGGGGGGCCGGATGACGGCTTGTAGGCCACCGCCGCCGCTTTGGCCCCAGCTGGAAACAGAAAGACGAGAGGAGGAGGAGGAGAGGAAAGTCAGCGTCACCTCAACTCGCCTCAGTGTAAACAACATCCAGGAATCACAGTCAGGAACAAAGCGCCTTAGAAATAAGACCAGAGCTTATTCCAGAGTTCTGTACGGGTTATTTTTACCCTACCAGTGCAGTGGAAAGGAAAGTCTGGCTTTATCAATAATACTTCCTTTCTGATGTTTTGGCTCGTATTCCACTCGTCCCCGGCTGTGCAAGAATTCTGTAGATGGCCTTACATCCCGTTGGTATCAGATATTCTTCTTTTTGTCCACATTGCAACCTTCTCAGAAGCGCTACAAGATAAAAGCTAATATATGCATATTCTGCCGAGCCTGGTTTGAAGAGGAGGCGGTGTACTGTCTGAAGGGACTGCGGACGGGTTCAACATCAGCCTGGAGCAAGATTAGCCAAGATTGTAAGCCACGATACCATATCTGTCAATGTTTCTTCCAACAAGCAGCAATGGATTGTATCCATACATATATGAACCATATCTTTATTATTGATATTCAATAATATGTTTATGCATACAAAGATTAGGTCTGATTAATTCTGTGTTATGTGGAAAAATGGCGAACTGGAGCAGATCAAGGGAACCCTGACACAAACGCTGGTAACAAATTGCAAATAAACCAAATTGCAAATAAACCATAAATTTATTACACATCATCAATGTTTGATGTTTTAGCCTGTATTATTCCTTGAAGTCTAGAATCAAAAGCGTTAGAGCATATGGTGACTCAAAAACATGGAGGGAAGACTATCCTGGCTGCAGGGGTAAAAAAAAGCCTTGTCACCTCACTCATGAATTATTAAACCCAGCCATATCATGTTCTACTTACCGTTCATGTTTTCCAATCAAACTGTTCACTGCTCAGCTGAGGTGAAATGAAAATGTACACTGAAAATGTATGTCAAAAATATTGTTCAAGGATAAGTTCATTATTGAAATCTCCGACTTCAGAGAACCATCCCGTACCCTGTGACCGAACAACTAAATACCAAAGACTGCAAAGTGAAGTCGTCTTGATGTTCGTTTCCATAAAGCTGGCTAAACCAGCAAATATTCTGATGCCAATCTGAAATTCTGGCAAGACGCTGCAAAATGAGGGTTAACAAGGATGCTGCCCTAATCTCCATAATCCTCACAATATTATGCAGAAATAATGATGAACATTCATCTGCATTGCACAAACCAGTCACCTTTGTGCGTCCAAGCCTCCCTCCTCATTGCAGACAAAAGGAGAGAATTCAGCTCAAGCCAGAGGTTAGCCTACACCCGCTGCTCAGCAGATGAAAACTGCACGACTCATCTGCAAGCCATTCTTTGACCCTAACCATATACATTGATTTCAACTACTTTGAACATAGACAGTGGAATGACAACCACTTCCAAAGCTTTATTTTGACTGCGAAAAACGTACGTTGGCGTCGTGGCGAGTGCAGACTTGAAATCATCTTCAACCTTTAAAGTCAGGCTATGGAGGATTTGTTTGAATGAGTCACACACTTGTATCACAGCAGACCGGCTGGGCAAGTTCTCTCATTTAGGTGTTTGATCTTTTAACACCGTACCAGAGAGCCCAATCCATTTCAAAACAAGTCTCACCCCCCTTTAAAATACAACCCGAGTCCATGTCATATGGCGCTCCTTTACAGTCATATAGGTCCGGGTCATGATCGTCCCAGTCTCTTACCAGCGCTGGGGGCGGTCTTGGCAGGTGCTACGCCCGGCCGGGTGATCTTGCTTGGGATTTTGATCCCACTTGGTTTGGCCGTACTCATGTCCTCCTCTCTGTGGCCCGCGCAGCCCACACGCTTCCGTCAACCGCTGCCAACGACAACAAGGGAAGACCCGGGTTAAACAAGCAGATGGGAGAACAAAAACTGATTCAAATTTGGAACTAGATGTATATTACATTTATTTAGATAAACAAATGTTTCTGAATTGATTTTGTTGTGATTTTGTGAGAATAGTTTAGCAAAACACACAGAAACTATGCGTGGGCCGGCATTGACCGAACTGCAGAACTGCTCTTTGAAAATAACAACAAATATAAATCATACAAGTTATTCAACACAGTTTATGTTCAGCATGCTGATGGGATTATAGACTGTATCATAGTATAGAAGAGTTTCAACATATGTGTGGCCAGGGGAGGGAATAAAGAGACTAGGCCTAAAAAAAAAAAATTGTTTGGTTCCGGTTTCCGACCGACCCTGTCAATTTATGTGCGACCCAAATTATTTTATGAGCTTTCTAAAAATATATATATTTTTTTTTTTTTTTTTTTTTTTGATGCAAACTATAATTACGTTTTGGTACAGCACCTCTTCATTCTGTACAAGGATGAGCGAATTTTCTCGTTTTTAAATGAAAACAACCTACCTATCATTCGCTGCCGCTGGAAAAAATAAAATAAAAAAATAAAATAAATTCCCTACCTACCCATGACCTCAACTGACAACCAACAGGAACCAAACTTTTTTTTTTTTTAGGCCCTACCATTCAAGGTGCCTCAGAGGGCATTCGGACACTGGTAATGTCAGGATACAGCTTTCAGTCATGTGGACTTTCAGGGCTGTACTGGCACGGGGAGTATTGCATTTCTGTTATGACAACAAGCTCTGTAGCGCTAGACAGAGTCCACAGGCAACTCTAAAAATACCCACATAGTGACCAATATACACACTTGTTCTCCGCAAGTTCATAAACTCTTTTCAGCAACCGCAGCTTGTGAAAATCAACCAGGCAGGCTAGTTAAAAGGTGGATGGTGGCTTGCTTCTTAACTGGGATTATTTGAGAATTCCAGCACCAGATAATCCTGTTTGGCCGATTTGGCTTCAAAGAGAGACAGATCAGTCAAATGTGCTGAAAAGCATAGTCCTGCCCATGGTAATTCAGGCTGACATCATGACCGAGCCGCAGAACAGGAGGGCGAGAAGCAGTTAGTAAGCATGCATGATGTCATACATTAATGACATGAATATAAATACAAGCTACAAATTCAATTCTCCTGTTATTTCCAACTATGCAGAATCCAAAAATATAAAACATTGAATTGCTCGAGTTTTTGTAATTTAAAACGAAAGATAGCAATGGGGTCTTGCATCACGTCCAACAACATGGAAAGGTTAGGTGACCGGCGTGGCCTATCACTCAGCTATGACCTTGGAAACAAAATTACCAGATAAAAACGGAATAAAGAGAAGCAATGATTAGGAGAGAGAGAATGTGCCTTACTGAGTTTACGAAAAGCACACAAATTTGTTCACTTACTCTTGTGTTTATCATGGGAATCTGGCGCTAAGCAATCGAACACATTTATATGGTAGTACTTACCAGTAGTTTAAGCTAACGTGAAATAGCTGTCAGGATGGGTCTTGCTACCCAACTGAAACAAAACATGGCTATAAGAGAATAAGGAGGGGGGGGGGGGGGGGGGGGCTAACCGTCAAGGGGGATTTGATTCAGCCATCAGGATTGATTGCCAATAATGTGAGTACATGCAGATAAGCCTCCAACAGTATTACGACAACTTTGAGTTGTAATAGCATGCTCGCTCACTTGCTTTTTAGAGGAAGTTAAGGCGTTTATCATTTGATGTAAAGGGGTGAAAGAAAATATACATGCAACTGACATTTGGATATTTGTGCAGGCGTTTTTTGAAAAGGTGTATAATATTACATTTTGCTGTTTGCTTATGAGATAACAAGGCTCAAATAAAGGCTCATTGGATTTCATGTGGTCTTTAAGAAGTGGGCTGAAGCCAGGTGGATAAGCTGTGGAAAATCCCCCTCACAGACGCCTTGACCGACACAAAGCATTATGTGTCTGAGTGTGCATCTCTCAGCTACAAACCCTGGGCTTTAAAAATGTAAACCCAAGCCTACCTAGAACACACCTAACTTCCATTGGTGAGCCAATCATTAACAAAATCAAACAACTAAATAACGCCCTCCTCTTGGAGTCAGTTCAAGACATTTCTCAGAAGCGGGCGACGACTGGTCATTAAGCAACTGACCTACTTGGTGTAGGTTGTAAGCAGTGCTCTAGCTTTCCCCTGCTGGGTCTTTGAATGATCCTGATTTGTGCCCCGAGGTCAAAATGAGGACAGGCCTTAAAAGGAAGCATATGAATGGCTATAGCTTTTATAATAGGTAGACAATCTTGAGCATTGTTTACAGGGAAGTCCATGTCTTGAAACCATATATGCAGTTCCTCAAAACAAATTCAGGCTTGGGGGCAGATTTTATACAAATCATTCTTTGTGCTTGGATGCAATAACATTATTTGCGTGAAATGTGTCAACAGAGGAAAACAAGAACACCTCCTGGCCTTGAACTATGGTAGCTACCCCCTCAGAAATTCTTTCCACCCTAACGGACAGGAGAGCTAGTGTAGCCATCTGAAAGTGATCCTCTCAGACCGGAGACATTTCCCACTGCAGTAACAGTACTCTCTAGCTGGACACCCCCCCACTACTGTGAGCCAGAAAGGGGGCCAAACGCCAATGTCAATGATTGGCTCCGGTATAAGAGACATGCAAGTTAGTTATATGCTCTGCCTAGATTTTACGCTTCTCTGCCCCTAGGCCGACAAGTGCTGTGTTGCTAGTTTGTAGGCTTCTTATGTTAATCTACAAACTAAAAGCTCGCCCAATAACAGGACTGGGGTTCAGGCTATCAAACATGAAGGAAATGTATGGACGATAATGGAGTTATCCTCCGATATAGTAAATTAGGATTCTTTGCAAAACACGCAAAAACCACATACAGCATTTTAAATGTATTAACATATTTGACAAAAAAACACTGTCAGACACACTTCTGCCATTTCCGTTCATTGCTTGCCTTTCAGGATGTAGAATTGCAAGGCTTGGATTCTGCCCTCCTCCATAATGACACATTGTACTTCCTACGACGAGCAACTGTCCACATAAAGGAAGCACATGCTCCAGTAATTTCTTTCTGACAACACATCTGCTTTATTGATTATGAAGGCCAACTACAGCATTACCAAAGACTACAGTGGAAGGCATCTTAAATGTGGAACATGACATAGATATATACACCAACAAATGTTTGTCAGCAATCGTTCCTCCAAATTACATAAAGATAAAACTCCATCCACCAAGTTAAACAATATTGTTCTCGATTATAGAATAAAAAGGTATTTTTCTTGTACGGTGACACAGGAGGGGTCTGTGTCTTACAGTCAAAACAAAAATTATATCAAGTCAAATATTGTGTTACGGCCCACCCAAGATGTCACACGTATTTGCAATGACAGCAAAGATCTGACTGACAAGTATTTGTGCAGTCATGATCTGTCCCTGGACTAGTTCGATTCCCGGGTGCGTCGAAACGGTGTCGAACCGCAGACAGCTCGACAACTCATCACATTTACATTTAGCAGATGCTTTTATCTAAAGCGACTCAGTAACAGTCATTTACATATTAACGGCAGAGTCCACCATGCAAAGCGAGAAGTAGTAATGGGTAGGTGCTTTGCTCCGGGACACCTCGACACTCAGCTAGGAGGAGCAGAGGATCGAACTAGCAACCTTCAGGTTACCAGTCAACCCGCTCTACCCCCTGAGCAAAAGCCGACCCGATGAGGTGGCACATCTGGACGGGTGGAGGTGCAGAGGTGAAGACAGGAAGAACACGTATTCAACCATAGACCTTCACATAACGACACAAAACCCAGTTGTTTCTCTGAAAAATACCTTAGGTACTGCTAGGTAAGAAAATACTTAACCCCCCCATCCCAAACGTCACATAGGCTCAGGTTGGATCCCTGCCTCTCAAGTTGAGAAAAGGGTCAACAAGTTTCACAGCCATAACCCCCGTAAAGTTGGACGGGAGTCGCGTCGACTAACGGACTACACATGTCCACATCAGACCCGTCCATCGTACCGCAACGCCCGGCTTACGTTGTGTTACGATACGTGGACAGTTCGCCTTAAGTAGGACGGTTCGATGTGTAGCTAGCAAAGGGCTAGCCAGCGTAAGCGGCGAGGCCCGGCCGACAACGGGGGGAGAGCTGCCGGCTAACCGATGTATCGAGGGGTTGACGCGGGTTAACCAGCTAGCTGTAACTTAGTGCAGTCTACCGAGGGAGTGGGTCTAGAGACTCCCCAGAGCGGGACATGGACGGGCTCAGAGTCCGCGGGCTTACCTTGTACACAGCGACCCGATCCACGTGTCTGTCAAGTACAAAATATATATTTATATACAAAGCTAGCAAGCTAGGTAGGTGTCCACGACTGCTAGAATCCGACACATACGCAGGCGCAGCCCGACGCCGACGGTAGTGCCTCGGCTCGGGAGGCGCGCCGCGGATGACCCGCTCACCGAGGAGGGATTAGTCCGCCCCACACTTTTCCTCCTTTCACAACAACTTTCTCAAAATAACTTGTGTAACATGTGTACGTGAGAGGGTTAGGGCCACGTGGGATTTACTTTTTTTGAGTTGTGAGAATGAATTCAGAATTGGGAGGTTAAAATCTGAAGTCTGACTTTAATCTCAGAATTCTGACTTTAATTTCAGAATCCTGATTTTTTTCCTCAGGCTTCTGATTTCATCTAAACGGTCTGATTTATTCTCAGAATTCTGACTTTAATTCCAGTTTTCGGATTTTATATCAGCTGTCAAAAAACACTTGTAGCCCTGATTCTCTTCCGTAGATGTTTAGCCGTCACTAGCTCTCCTTCATTTGGATTGATTATGTACAAACATCGTTAGGGCACTTATTCAGTCATCACGTGTCAGTTAAAAAGCAATAGAAAATAACCTATATGATAGAATCACCAGGGATAATAGGTTTCCCGTGAAATATTAATCAAAAAATTAATCAAATGTTATAATTAAATTGATATTCCCACCAGAATAACTTCGATTTTCTTTTACGTTCCAGAATTAAATTAACTGCTTGATTACTTATTCAGTTAGAAAAATGTGTTTAAATATGAACCAGACACTAAAATAATCAAATTGCTAGTCTATTGGCCTGTATTATCATTACTGGATGATCATATTAAAAATAAGTAGATTTAAAATGAAAGACTATGAAAATTCTTACTTTCAGAATGCTTTTATGAGAATGTACACAATACGCAGCCCAAACATATTTAATAGAGGGATGTAACCAGTGGAAACACCATACCAGTGGGCTACCACACAGAGCGAAAAAATAGACTTTAAAAACCAATTGTATCTTCATTTCTCCGCCTTGTACAATTGACCGTTACATTAAAAAAATATCATTGTGAAAAATGTTACGTCTGACCTGCACGATTCCATGGAGAATATATTCCATAATTTGTAATGCTAGAGCATTTTAGATTTTACAAATCAGACAAAACAAAGGCAGTAGCAATAAACCTTGTCCGTTGACAGGAAACTGCAAAAGCAATATGTACCGGCCTTACCTGAGAGACCAGCTACATTTAAAAACCTTGGCTAATGAAATATCAATATTAATGAGACTCTAACACAGATTACAGTTATCCACAATGGACATTCCTTTTGGTAGAAAAAAATTACACAAATGATGTCAACAACTGACTTTGAATTGGAGTCACCACTTCCAAGTCTTTAAAAACATTTAAGACAAAGTCTTGTGTGCATCTCATGACCGCAGCCATTCATTTGCTTCTTCGGGACACATTTCTTGGTGAACATTTAAGCACGTCTCGAATACGCAGATAAGTCCCCGTGGCAGTGGCTACCTCAGTATACTCGGGCGTATCTTCAAACGGAACAATGCCAGCTGCGAACCTGCTCCGATGGGGAACCTTCTCCACAGAAGAGGCGTCGAGTGATGGATTCTGGTCGACCCCCTGCACTCTGTCAGGGCTGAGATTGTTATCTGGTTTGGGACTGAGAGGCGCGTCAGTCTGGCCCCCGATTGGTCCAAGACTGAGCGGACCATCCACCGGTGCTCTGACTGACCTAGCGATTGGATGGCTGGCTCCCAACGCTCCCACTGAAGTGGCACTCATAGGGCCCTGCTCCTGGGCCCTGATTGGACCAGGGCTGAGAGGGCTCTCCTCCTGGGCCCTGATTGGACCAGGGCTGAGAGGGCTCTCCTCCTGGGCCCTGATTGGACCAGGGCTGAGAGGGCTCTCCTCCTGGGCCCTGATTGGACCAGGGCTGAGAGGGCTCTCCTCCTGGGCCCTGATTGGACCAGGGCTGAGAGGGCTCTCCTCCTGGGCCCTGATTGGACCAGGGCTGAGAGGGCTCTCCTCCTTGGCCCTGATTGGACCAGGGCTGAGAGGGCTCTCCTCCTTGGCCCTGATTGGACCAGGGCTGAGAGGGCTCTCCTCCTTGGCCCTGATTGGACCAGGGCTGAGAGGGCTCTCATCCTTGGCCCTGATTGGACCAGGGCTGAGAGGGGTTCCCCTTTCAGATTTAATTGGCCCAGGGATTTCCGAACCTGCCTTATCGTCGTCCGTGGAACCCTTCAGGTTCACCAATTCATCCGTGTCCATCTCCGTCTCCGTGTCAACGCGGGCGGGGGTCGACACGCTCGGGGAGCTGGGCACCGACGGGCCCGTGAGCTGCGTGTCGCAGTCACTGTTGGTGGCGGTGTCGGCATTTTCCAACGCCGCCCAGATCAGTCTCTGCTGCTCCTCCAGCTCCTCCAGGGTGAGTCCGTCCTCGGCCCCCTCCCCGGCCTCGTCCACCACCACCCAGGCACGCCCCGGCAAGGCGGGGGAGCCGTTGGTAGGGGTCGGCGGAGGTGTGCCTTTGGGCAGAGGTGGGGGAGTGGGTGTGGCGGGTGGGGTGCCATGAGGTAAGGGGGGAGGTGAGCCGAAGGAGGGCGAGCCGGGGGGCAGCGGAGACTGGAACTGGAAGCCACCTGGACCCTGAGAGCGATGGGGAGTTCCTGGTTCTGAAGAGAAGACAGAATGAAAGTGATAGGAGTTATTATTAGCGAGTCCTTAAAGGGACACTGTGTAAAAATTACTCCCATCTAGTGGTACAATTGTATATTGCATTCAAACTAATAGTGCTCGCTTGTTCAAAAACTACGGTGGGCAGTATGTGCCAAGAAGCTGTGTCATGAGGTCCAATACTACCACATCGAGTCATTCGAGTGATGATGAGGTTCGTTATTTCAAACAAATTTCAAACTGCATTGAATCATTAGTGTAAGCTAATGATGCTTGAGTAATTATTCCTCGAGCAAGATAGTGAATTATTTCAGTCATCATTCACGCTGGCTCAGAGTGAAAACGCGTTTGCATTTCCTGTACCACGTAGTGCTTTTTGTCCCTCTCGGTAGTTCATAGACCGGAAGAACATGGAAGCCTCCATGAAGCTTACCCGTCCTATGTAACTACATATTAATTATTCTTCACTCAGGAGGATAAGTGAGATTTTTGGCAGAGATAATTTTACACCAATGAGGACTTATTTATGAATGAATACGTTGATTTGAAATGACTTAAAATAGTACACAGTTTCCCTTTAAGGACTTAATGGTCCCACGTTCACGCAACGCAAGGGGGTTACGGACCCCTTACGTCCTTGCCGACCCTCCTTGTGTCCTTATGCTAGTTATTTGATGATAACGAATTTTGTGTTAGTTTGAATCTATTCCTTGCTATTCCACTTAAGATAACATATGTAAATGAATATTGCCTGATCTTAAGGAGGCTTAAAGGATTGTGTAAAATAGATGTTGACTCAAGTTCCATACCTGACTCAAGTTCCATATCAGAGCTCCTGGAAGGGCTGGACCTTCGTTTCTTAGTCTGAAGTGGAGCCGGCTCAGGTTCATGTCTTCTTTTGTTGCACGTGGCATCAGCCTATAAACAGAACGCGCACACACACACACACACGTAAACAAATCTAAACTATCAGAAACTGACTGTACATGTACATACATTTGAGTTTTGCCAAAAAATGTTAATTACCGCAGGGAAACTGTTGGACAGATAGGCAGCAAAGTTGGGCTTCATGTGGTTGCCCTGCATTGGAACGGAGCCATACAGCATGTATTCCTGGGAGCAAAAAATGATAGATTGATTGCTAGTTTACTTCAGATATAAGCCCATAATCTTATATTCCCACTGGGAGGAAATATGGGCTCCACAACATAGAATAGTAAATCAATGACCACAATTATTCAACTTACATCCTTCATATTAGATGATGCAGCTACATTGAATCCTGGGAAGTCGACAAGCTTGGAAACATCGTAGGAGATTTTTTGACCATTGGCTTCTTCTGGTGTTGCTCCATCTTAATTGATTTTAAAATAAAACAGAAATCATATTAAAAATCAATGCGTCTCTCATTCATA
Organism: Gadus macrocephalus; assembly: GCF_031168955.1. NCBI lineage: Eukaryota > Metazoa > Chordata > Actinopteri > Gadiformes > Gadidae > Gadus > Gadus macrocephalus. The sequence continues at coordinate 3,212,812 of NC_082392.1, forward strand.
AAACAAAGCCCAACTGAATATACACTAGTGCTGTATTATCAATCAAGGTCTTACAGAAAATTCCCTTGGACACACAAAAAATACCAAACATTTAGCTTCAACACTGCAAATATTTGGTCAACATCCTTCATCAAAAAATACAATGAACTCTTGGCTACCTGTCTCACAAGCGCAAACCTATCAAAATAAAGAAAAACAGCTACTAGACAATGAAAACAATAATTGCCCTCACCTTTGCCGTCATACAGTGCCAGGCCAGACTTCTCCACCTCTGCCTCTTTGAGCCATCCAGGGGGGTATCCCAGCTGTCTCATCCGGTAAATCAGAGGAGGTAGGGTGTTGGCCCCCACTCCCAGCGCCGACAGCAGCTCTTCACTGTTTAAATCACCACACAGTTACTTCAACATAGAGGAGGTAGGCATCGCACACGCATAACATACAACTGTATCCCACAAAGAACCCACTAAGACAAGATGGCACTTATCAATCCCGGCAAATCTGGAAGAATACATAGAACTCATAGTCCAGTCATATCAGTCATTCACGAAAACAAAAATAACAAATGAATGTATGGATTAATGATAATATGACTATATCCATCCATATCAATAATTAGATATCAAAAGGTTGATGTTTACAAAAAAGGGACATCATGAGTTTGTGGTGCCTGGACAGTCCTACCTCATGAACCCAGCTTTGTATTTACTAAAGCGCTCCTCCACCTCTGCATGGTACCGCTGGTTGCTAACGGACGGGCTTTGGTTCTGACTGAACTCCTTTCGGCGCTCATTGACTGCGGCCTGATCTTTGGGCTGGGGATGACATCACAGAATGTATTTTACTTGAGTCTCAACTAACCATCAGGACAATGAGGCCATTTCGTATTTTGTGGGTACCTTGGGACAGTCTCTGATCTGGTGGGCAGGTGATCCACAGTTGAAGCACATTGACTTCGGTCTGCAATAAACACATCAAACCCAATAGTTATTAACAAATCAGTTTCCCAATGGGTCAAAGAAACATCAAGCCATATTCTTCCAGGTTTTTGCAAACAATGTTGATTCAGTGTGAGACCAGTGCATGTTAATCCAGGCTCCAAAAATGAATCAACATTGCAAACAATGTTGATTCAGTGTGAGACCAGTGCATGTTAATCCAGGCTCCAAAAATGTACCTTCTATCTTTCATCTCAACCTCTTGTCCATCTGTCCCAATGACCTGGTTGAAGACCTGCATGTAGCTTTTTTCAAATCATTCAGGAATTAAATAATTGCAATTATATTCACTGTGTAGACTACTTATAACTGGTTAAACTCTGCACTCCGAGACCCCTGTATCATTGTGTTGATTAAAAAAAAGCTTCCTTGATAATGCCACAGACATTTAGTTTCCAAACTTCCGTCTACCAACAGACTAAAATGGATCCATATGGATTATAGGGAGTACATATAAATTGAGGGCATTTAGCCTGCACTTTTATTTGTCAGAAGAAATGGAGTACAGTACGTTTAGAGATGATATTCATTCAGTCATTAAAGATACGTTGGAACTTCCCATCCATCTGTCAGTTGTGGGTTTTCATCCAACAAAGGTTGTCCAAGTTTATCAACTGAGAATGTGGTGAAATACGTAACACTTCCAATAACCTGAGAGACAAACAAAAGTACAACACAAGTTAACTTTGTATAAACATTTTACCCCCCAATTTCAAGTCCAAACTAAGACTCAGAAAGGAGGATACATAGCCAATATGTACAGGATAAACAAGGTGCACACTAACCTTAAATGCCTCTGTGACTGTCTTAATAGCACTGGAAGACTTAACCTGCTGATCTTGATCCAAAAATAAAGCTGAATTCTTTGAAATGGACAGACAATAATATTAGACCACATCAAATTTTAAGCGCAATATAAAGCCAAACACTAAGGATATTGTAAAGTGCAATACCTGTGGCTTGATTTGGCTGGCAGAGGTGTGCTTGTCCTGGGAATGATGCTTATGAATAAGATTGCAGATGCTGTCCTCAATTTCTTGACGACAAACCCTGAGACAAACGTATACAACCGAAATTATCACATGAAAACACTTAATATACCAATAACACACTTGGCAACGCATTTTGACCCTTTGGACTCACTTTGATATGTTGTTGTTTGCATATAATATTTGAAGAAGTGGCCCATCTGTGTTCTCATCTTCAAGCTTGATGGAACTGCAAGAAATTTAACATTGAATGCTTAACATACCGATTCAATCATCACTTGGCAGCAATCCAAAACATGCATTAATAATACGTATGGTGAGAAGTACACCCCTTTACCTGGGTCTCGTTAGGATGTTAAGTTGCCTTTTTAATACTCGATGTGGGATTTGAGTTAAGGAAATGGAACAAAAAGCGCAAAAATCATAAACTTCATGCATGTCTCAGCGACATGTTCATTCATTACTCGTCGTAGTTATGGTTGGTTGCGTCGACTGCGGCAGGATGCCTGGACTCTCCTCATGGTAAACCGGCCAGCACCGATTGAAAATGTTTTGCCTGTATATATGTATGTCAATTACGGCCCCCAGTGCACTCCTGATCATCCCTGGAAGGAAGGATCCCCCACTCTGCGTTCCACCTCAAGATTTCTGCTAGTGAAGGGAGATTTTTCATACCTCTGGGGGGCTAGGGCCAGGGGGTGTCATAAATATATGGCCTGCCAAACCCTTTGATACTGTACCGGTGATTATGGCCAATACAAATAGAATTGTATTGAATTTTATATATGCAAGACGGCTCTGATGCTAAGCTAGCCTTAGCTCTGCAGCGACTGCAAAAGGATATTCTCATCGGTTAGGGTCTGGATCTTTTCCTCAAAGTCCTCAAACTTATCCCTGTGGTCGGACGTCTCCTCGGCGTCTCCTTCATCTTCCGTGAAGCGAATATGCGTCGAGACCGGCGGGTTGTCGCCGAGTTGGTCGAAGAGCTCACTGTCGCCGAAGTCCACCTCCGCCATCGCTGCTGCTGAGTATTGTGTAGAGGGGCGTGGCTTCAAAGGTCAAACACGGAACGGGCGTCGTTGGTTGGACAGACTAGTGTCACGTGGTTTTGAATCAACGCAGCTGGAGAGACGCAGGTCAACACATCCACATCCGGTGTTGCCAGATTGGGCCATATTTCCCGCCAAATCTGAAAACAGTTGCTGTGGCGCTCTGGCCCAATCTGGCAACGCTGTCCACATCCCCCACCAGAAGAGTCTGGTTCAAGTTGCAGGATTGTTTCCGATCCCATTATTCTTTTGATTTTGGGTATTGACACAATGTTATAGTTTATGTTATTCTCTGAAAGGGATTGACCCGGAAACAATGTCCGCTTGGTCCATCACACCGTTAACGTTTCCACAATTTGATGTGGGACCAAGGAAAATTCGCTTTATTTACTTTGCAAATCCAACATCTTTTCGGCTCACACGTTGTCCGAAGAAGGTGAGTGATGAGTGGTATAAATACATGAGTAATTGATGAATGACCATGACACCACGAATCAAAATGCAGTATCATCAGGTCAAACATGGACGTCAGATATGAACAACGAGACAACTCAAATATCTGTGAAGTTATCCCTGTTGTGAAACATATGTCATACTCTATCCGTATTTGAATGTACCTGCTTTTTCAGAAACTGTAATCCATCACCTAGGTTGTTGTTAAATCATACTGGCACATTATAACTACTTTTAAAAGGCGTACTCGAAATTGTACCACCAATTATTTATTTCCTCTGTGATATCCTTTTCAGAGTGCATTGGTTCCTCTCTACTTGGGTGCAGATATCTTCTCAAACACAGACATCCGCGTGGAGAATCACCCCAGATACCACGCCAAGTTTGCAAAGAAAGGTTATGCCACAAAACTGACCTTTTCACCAGGTGATAGAAACGCTGCAGGGTGCATTGCATATTTTTTAAAATGGTTATTAGGCTCCATTGGTTGCATTTGATGATGCATTGGTAGACCCGATAGCCAAGATGTTTAACTCCCTGATGAACAAATTGTTTTCTTTCATCCTGTGTGGAAGCATTCAGGTTTGATGGACTGAGAGTCCCGACCACCACCAACAGCCTCTGGTTCTACAGCATTCAAGGCCTTTTTCGAGTAGCTTTTGAATTATATAGTAAGCAAGAACAGCTCACTGTGATGGATAAGTTACAGGTACATTATATGGGGTTCCACTTTGATCTACTCTGTAACCATTAATCACAATTATTATTAACTGTTCTTGTTGACCATTTATTTTAGGATGTCTGGAAATCCCAGATAAATGACAATCCTTTGGAATTGAATTACAACATCAGTATCCGGCTTGACTCTGAAGTGGGCGATAGCATCCCTGAAATGGGTGAAGAACCCAATAAGGAATCTTTAAATCCCCACCAGAGTCTGGTTGTTGAAGAATCGGCGGATGCCAGTCAAACGGACCCAGGTTCCTCTGGCGATACCTCAGCAGATCATAATTACTGTTCCTTAGAGGAGCAGAGCTTCGAGACGCAGCTAAAATCCATCCAGACCACGTTGTCCTCCCTAAAATTGAGACTACAGAGCTTGGAGAAAAAACGATGTTCTGAAGACAATGCCGACTGCACTCAGAAGTTCAAGACTGCGTTGTTACTCCTGGACAGCATTGACGGGTGTTTAGATGGGAACCTGGAGGTAAAACATCTCACACAGGCTGTGCTAACGCTGCTGGGAACAGTGTGTGGGGGTTCTGTGTATTCCAGCCATTTACTTAACTCCGTAGCGTGCTGGCTCGGCCAGCGGTTTCACGGCGCCAACAGCTGCATCAGCCAAAAGGTGGAGAGCTTTAAAGTGGAGCATATCGAGCGCATCACCGACCTGCCGCCTGCAGATCAGCTGGCCACAGAGCTCTTCCCAGAGGCCATGCGGACGCTGATGCTCCACTGGATGGGTCTGAGCGACGACGCCCACCAGGCGAAGAGGCACAGCGAGTATCCCATCCTGCTCCTCATCCTCGAGTTCGCAAACCACAACCTCATAACCGGTGCAGCGCACGTGCTTTACTCCAGCCTTATATGTAGATGAAGGACTGGACTGTTGGAACAGTAAGTAATGCTGGGTTTATTAAAAGGTTCATGACTGTGTACAATTATGGTTGTGTCTGAGTCTTTTAACTTATAAGCATCTTTACTAATCGATGGTTTAGAGTCATTTCAGCACCAAGAATGAAAATATATTGGGTTTATGAGTGACTTTTTAGATATAAAGTGTCTGGTCCCCTTATGGATTTAAATTATAGACTGTTCTGGCGGTTCCATATACATGCTCTGCAAATTGCAAAAAACTTAGTGATAAATTCTAACAGGATTCCTGCTGTGTGAGGCATCATTACCTCAGTTCAACAAATGAAAATACCCCTGTGAACACAAAGGATTTATTTGAAGATCAGAAAGTATTACATAATGGTTCCAGTCTCTATTTGACAAACTAAACACAACTTCAGTTTTTTGTTCTTATACATCCATCATGAAGAAACGCAGCAAAAATATTCCGCTCAGCCCTCGTTTCCTAAAGGGATGCACATGTTTTGGGTAACTGAATGGAATCGAAACTCTACCAACCGGACCTAAACCATATTCCAATTCAAACAATCACATTGCATATATTTTAAGTTAAAAAAAATAACCCTGCCCCGCCCCCCCCAAAAAAACAACCAAGCATAACTGGCATTATACAGAGTGACAGTGACACACACCGTCTATTTACATCGTGTCCCGGGAGGTGATATCGGTGCTTCTAAATGACAACCAGAAGAGACATCCATGCAAGCTTGCACACTAGATACAAGACCTAGCTGGCAGCTAGATGACAGACCGTGTATGATCAGAGACACTGGGACGGCGGAATGGGGAAGGCCCTGCACTAAATGGTGTCCATTCCACGGAAGGAGGTGGTGAATCCCAGGCCCATGCCCCGCTGGGTGTGCGTCTGTGAGCGAGCCATTTCGTACTGAACGTCCAGGTTTCTAAACATCTCTTCTTGCTGCTGAAGCGTCTTTAGACCCTCTGCGTTGAGTGGTTTGGAGGTTTCGCCTTCTTCCTCGTCCTAATGGAACACATGCGATGCAAACCAAACGTTAAAGCGTACCTAAGAAGGATGTCGAGTAAAAAAAAAAAAAAAAAAAGGGAAACTGCAATACATCTCAGGAATACATACTTTGATGCCCATCAACTTCCGAAATTTGACGTTTTGGTCCTTGTTGCCAAAGTTGAGCTTCTCCCACAACTCAGCAGTCTGGGATTTGTCCTATAAACAGAAAACAAAACAGAAATCATGCTTCACGCCTTCCAATTGCGTTAGGATTCACGCACCAACCCCCATTGTAAAGATCCATCAGTACCAACAGAGCATAAACCTGGGCAAAGTAAATAAAAGGAAAAAAGTTCAACATACCCCTTCCTTCTTTCCTTGCCACAGTTTTTTCCGCTTCTTCTCTTGCTCGGCAAACTTCATGGGGTTCACGGCGGAGGGGTTGTAGTAGCTGGGCACGGCGATGCCCGTCTCCGCCAGCGTTCTGGCCTGGAGGGCGGCCATCTGGGCCGCCATTGCTATCTGGGGTGTGACCTGGGTGCCAGAGGCCAGAAGGGCTGCTACGTTGAGCACTGTGTGGGTTGCCATGGGCGCCGCTGCCGTTACGGCCTTGCATAGCAACGGTGTGGGCGCTGTGAACGAAGAGAGGCCAAAACCAACAGCTTAGAGGCATGCCAGCTGGAGTCTGGTCCTGGACAGTTAACCTGCTTGCTACTGACCTTTGGGGTTACTTTAATAGTGGTTAAGGAAAGTGCATTGACGTAAACAACATTTCTGATGCAGTCAATGTCTTGTCACAGGTAATGTTGAACAATGGGTCCCTCACCTTTCGGCACTTCCTGCTGCTGCTGCTGCTGCTGCTGCTGTTGTTTCTCCAGAATCTCTTTTTCCTTTTGTTCCTGTAACTTCTTGGCCCGTTCCAGTCTGGAAGCAAACGGGGGAGAAGGCTTCAGCTCAACCGCCCATGCGCTCGGCATTGGCGCTCAATGAATCGTGCAGAAAAAAGGAATAAAAGAGTTTAGGCTTCAGTCTCACAATTCCTCCAAGTTGTCGTTGTACCTTCTGGCCAAGGCTTCCTGGGCGTCCATGGCTGTGTTTCTGCCCCGGAAGGCAGGCGGACTTACAGACCTGCTCCGGCTCTTTCTGCGCACTTTCTCGCTCTTCTTCTTCCGCTCCCTGGAGGGGAAGTGAGACGAAGACCATCAGTAAAACGTTGACATAAAACCCTGCAACACACACACACACACTCACTTCTGAAGTCATTGGTGGCCCACCTGCTCTTGCTGCGGCTGCGGTGGCGGTGCTTCGACCGGGACCCCGACCTGGCCTTTCGCTTCCTGTCTCGACTCCGTGAGCGAGACTTCTTCTTGTCTCGACTTTTGCTGCGGTGCCGCCTGGAAGCAGGAAAAACCCTCGCATTTCAACTCCACGACGAAGCGAAACAGTGACTTTGCGCTCTTCATAGTGGCTCCAAATGAGAGTCGGCAGGCGCTCTTGCCCCCACAATACCGTTCAGACAAAAGGCCCAGTTCTATCGGCGAGCTTCCCGACACCTTATCAAAACTAAAATCTTAAATCAACAAATATCTCATGAAATATCGGCTCTCAAAATCGCAATAATGATCACAAAATTCTAACAAGAAAAGGCTCCTTCCCAACTCACCTTTCCCGTGAGTGTGACCTAGAGTGGCTCCGCCCTCTGGAGTGGCTCCTCCCCCTGGAGTGGCTCCGCCCCCTGGACGGCTTCCTGTCTCCCTTGCGGCGGTGTCGCTCCTCGCCATTCTCGGCGGAGAGCCGGTCCTTCCCCCGCTCGCTCTGCTCCTGCTCGTCCTGCTGCTTCTTGTGAGACTTGGTCGGCTTCTCACAGTCTCTCTTGCGTGCCTGTATTAAGAAGAAGTTGTCTCTTTCAGGAAAATAGTGCAACAAAGAGAGTTAGTACCATGGCTTAGGGCATAGGATACGCATCATATGTTGACTTGAAGAAGCAACGCCCTGCCCTATGAAACACTGATTTGCTGAATTAATCTATTTTTTTCCCCGGTCCCCGCACAGACCTAATCTGAATGCTCCGTCTGTATGCAGGGCTGTACCCGCCTGCATTTTCCAAGTTGACCCCGATAATGACAACACATATTCCCTTCACGTGACGGAGCAACGGTACACTCGTATGAGCGGGTGCCTTTAGTTTACTTGTAATAATACTTTTCTCCTTCTCATAATTAATATGGAAATTGATTGCTGTATCTCAGGCCTTTATCATATTCTATGCAGTATTATAATGAATTTTGCAGAGGAGTCTACTCAAGGCTCTCTGAACAATAATTAGACTAGTAGCCTTTTATGGTACAGCCATATGTACTATGTCGTATTATTTCTGAGCTTTAGCAAAAGACTCACGAAAGCCATTTTAATCCATTTGTATTTATCGATTTGATAACAGCTTGAGTGGAGCATTTTATAATGTTAATATATACATAATATTTTGGGCAAATCACTGACTGTACTACAGTTTACCTATATTACAAAGAACCTAAATAAACCTAAATCTTTTGGATTTAATACAGTGCAGGATTCGAATAGGAATGGGCATTTTAATTAAACGGTTAATCACATTTTAAAGACAAAATAATCGTTAATTTTAAACACAAAAATAACCTTTCCTTTAAATTAATGTACCATTTATTATAAGAGAAATTATAACATAAATCCGACTCACTGATGATACCACACTGTGGCCTATTTTAATTATTTAGGCTCATGGCCTCCTTTGAAAGGATGATGTTTACTCTAGGCACAGCGGCTCGCTATGTTTTTGTACGGATAGAAAGATCCATGTGATGATTTGATTAATTATTCATATATACCATGGCATTAAAAAGGTCAACAACATCTGTTACTTTATCCAAAACCAAATAAAGGAAACGAGCAAAATAAATCCATTCTATTCCTGTTGTGGAAATTAAATGTTATCAATTGAAAACGAAAAAAATATATAATTGATGAATTACGCCCATCACTAGCTGAAAAAGATGCAAGGGTTAATGCCATGTCTGACTTAATTCTGTAAGGCAAATAGGAGTTTGAATGTCAGATAATTACCTGTCCCCGAAGAAGACATATAATTTTGCTATGTCAGGAGGGTCTTCTGTTCAGAATCTCTTCGTGCATTAGCACGCTGAGTACGATTTATTGTAGAAATGTTATCATACGATCTACACAAAGGAGTCTTTACAGAAGTAATCTGCTCTTCACCATACAATGTGTCTACAATGATTGACATATCCAAAATGTTCCACAGAAATGGAAAGCTTCCGGAGATCTCAATAAAGGTGTAACAAAAATATGGCTTCTTCAACTGTCAGGAGGCACATTTCCCTTAAGAAACCGTAACTTATGTTTGACCTGGATAACACTCGGCTGAACAAAATATCCATACTTACCGGAAGCACAAATATAAAAAGAATGAAACTACTTCTAATGTTCTCTAGAATGAACAAATCAAATGAAGAATTACCTCTTTGCTCCTGCTGCGACTTCGTCTGTGCTTTCGGTCACCTGAAAACAATCATATTTTTAATTAAAACCGGGTAGGTAATAGTGCAGCTACAATATCATAGTATGTATAGTTGAGATCAAGTATCTTGTCTCACTAGCTGGGGAAGGCCCCCAAAACTCTCTAACGTGAATACACTATTATTATTAAAGTACATGATTAGAAAAAAGTCACATTGGATAGTAGTACCAAATTAAACAGTTGCTATAGTTTAGAGCAAGTGCTTGGCACTTGTTTCTATGAACATCCTGATATATTGTTGTTTCTTTCTTCTGACGTATGTACTTATGAGTCACTTTTGATAAGAATCTTCTAGATGCCCTAAATGTAAATGTAACTTATAATAAATAATACACAAAAAAAGACAGTGAGGTCTAGTATACTGACGTTTTCGGTCCTTGGATCGCGATCTGGACCGAGAGTGGTGATGCTTGGAGCTCCGCGGAGACTTGGACGACTCCATGCTGAGAGGGTTGGAGCGGACAGCAGACGGCTTCTGCTCTGGCCGTGCACCGAGACGCTCACCTGAAACACACAGTCAGATCAGCATGGTCCATCGTGAGCGAGGAAGTTCCTCCACTGAGCATCAAGCTCTGGTCTGTGGCCTACAGCCCCTTAATCCCACCGTATACATCGTCTGTATCAGTCGGGTATACCGTTATCTGAGAAGCCAATGACCTCACAGATGAAGTACTCATAATGTAACCCAATGGTTAGTGTCTTCCCATCGACCCTGACTCGACTCATTATGCTTTAATCCAGATCAACATACCGTTTAATCGATTCAAGTCGACCCGATGTGGAGTGAGTTGTAATGCGCAAATCTATTTTGGTTCCAAAAACTTTCCATGCACCGTTTTAGTAAGTCCGTCATACAATCCAATGCTTTTGCATATCATTCTGCGACTCATATTTTATTTGCCTAATCGATCATTTCAAAATACATGCAATTTTAAAGAGAGTATAGCCTGGTTTAGCTAGCTTGGAGGCTAGCCGTCCGTACATCCAGTTAGACGCCATCTTTAAGAAAAAGTCGCATCATTTTAAGCTTGATCGCCGCTGTTCGTTTGGTGTTTTGTTGATGTTTACGTCGATGTATCCAGTGAACAGCTTACCTACTGAAGAAACTCGATGCTTGCAATGAAAATATGTACGCCCGGGCCAACGAGAGATCGGTTGGAGCAGCGGCAGCTAGCTGGGGCGACTGATTCAGGAACTCAGCTGATCTGGTCCTGGTTGCCAGATTTGATGCAGACATCAACACACATACCTCAGGATACATAATGTAACTAATAATAAATAGTAATAACTAATATGCCCGAAATACATTTTTAGAATATATCATACAAAAATAATATCCCAGTTAAATTGTAAAATGCGTTTAAAGTTAGTATCGGGTTTTCATCTATTTTTCAAATCATCCTTAATAACTGATATGCTTCCACTACATAAGCCTTCTAGACCACTAAGATCCTCTGAGACCAATCTGTTAATCATCCCCAGAGTAAACACGAAACATGGGAAAGCAGGATTTAGTTACTATGCAACAAATAGCTGGAATAAACTCCCAGAGGATTTAAGACTTGCCCCAACTCTGAGCATCTTTAAAACAAGACTGAAGACTTTTATGGTTGCTTTAGCTTTCTGCTAAATCTTAAATACATTGCAACTAAAATGCCTTTTTAACTTTATATTTTACCCATTTCTTTGCATATGTTTTCTTTAACTTATCTAATATTTTATTGTATGACAATGTTTATATGTGAAGCACTTTGAGTCTGCCTTGTGTAGGAAAAGTGCTATATAAATAAAGTTGCCTAGCCTTGCCTTAATAATTTAGTAATTACGTGTATCGTGTAAAAATGCTAAACCATTGACACCCATTTCTAAAAGTAGAGGTAACAACATAAGGTAACTAACAACATGACTAACCCATGAATGGACAGTGGACACGCTTTGATAACGTCCTGACTTTGGAATAAATCCCATTCACCCAACTAACCCCTGGAACGAACAGATCCAATCTGGCAACCCTTGAGGCGTCGTCTATAAATCCACCTCGATGCGCATGAGCATGGGTTGAACTTCCGGTTTGAACCAAACCTACCCGCCAAATTCCAACAGAGGCTGAACTGTTTGATGCCCGAAAAGGAATAAAGTTAATAGTGCGCGTTACTCGTCGTTGTCATTGTAAACTATTACATCGAAATGCTTTTCCGCTCTATAAAGAAATCCGAATAAACCTCAAGTTCAAGACGGCGTTGTAAGTTATGCGATAGGAATATGTCATGTTGATATTTTGTGTTCATCATTAACGTCAGACATCTGAGTGACAGTTCAGTTTTCATCAGAGATACGCATTATAACGCTGATTGAACATTATAAATAATTTATCCCTTTTCTTAGTATTGCTAGTGGCTTGCTGTTAATGCTAGCACGTATTGATGTATATAAATCCTGATATAAATGCTCCTAATCTTGCTCCTCCAAGCGAAGGGGCTTTCCACCATGTTGTTGGTGATATGTCCCGTTACATGTTTTGTTTCATCTAGTGGGTGGGAGAGACAATGTGGAGCGACGTTGAACTTCTGACCAACGAGGACACAAACTACTACCGTTTTGGCCATGTGTCAAAGGAAGAGAACGGGAGTGGCTTGTACCAAGTGGACACATTGGTCAAGATATCAACGGCTGATACGGTAATAGCAATGTCCCCTCGCTCATCTCGATGCTGCTGTCACTGTGGCTGCTTAACGCCCTATTATTGCAGTATGATATGTTGATATATCATATCGTTACTGTACGAAGAAGGTGATGCCAATTCAAGAGTAAACAATGAGTAAAGTCGGATTCGATTATATGTTCGTGTTGTTGCACTTGGTTTTATGAACATCCTAACTGTACCGACGGCGTTATATTCTTCCTACTTGTTCTGACAAATGTACTTATTGGAAGTGGCTTTGGATAAAAGCGTGTGTTAAATGCCCGAAATGTAAATGTAATGTAAAATGTAATGTTTTAAATTAGTCGCTGAACACATACAAAAATAACTTATTGAAGGTATATGTTTTCTGTCATGTAGAAGCAGCATAAGCCTTATCTCTCCTCCTCCTGCGGGTCAACCTGGAGCGTTGTCGTGGCTGACAGGACGGTCATCCTGTTTGACCAGACCTACCAGACCATCCTTCTTCATCTTGACTTTGGTAATGTCCAACCACAAAAGTGTATTAAGTCAGCGGTGTAAAAGATGCAATCGCTGTTTGTTTATTTTGATGCAATTTTACATTTTTTCTTACCCATCAAGAAATAATGAATGAATGATTAATTAATTAACATATTTTCCAGAAACTGAGGTGGATGCTGTGGATGTGTGTCTGGAGGGCCAGTTCCTTGTGGTCTGCGAAAGAGTGGGAAATCTCCATTTGATCTATGTTCCTCAGAAGAGGATCCTTCTCACCAGGGTATGTATGAGAGCCCTATATATGTGGACTTACAATTGTGTCTGAATATAGTGTCTCGTATCAAATGGAGCTCATGTATATAGAGAGGCCAAGTTATTTCCATCCCCCCTTCCTCGCTGGGCAATAGTTTTTCCGCTGCCCCATTCGTTTTCCCCCCAAGGGTTTTCTCCATTAAGATTAGAAGTTGTGTTAGAATGTATTTGGAAGATGTATCCTCGCACTGATGGGAGCCAAGTGGTCCTGGATGTTTGAATGCTGATTTCCTTATATTCTGCCCCCCCCTAGGCTTTGGTGCAGAGCCCGTCCAACATACTCCAGAAAACATTCCTTCACCTCATCATTGAGGAGGATAAGAAATCCTCAGGTATGATGTCTGGACACCTGTAGCCAGAACCAAATGGAGAACCATTAGAACCAAATGGAGAAAACAATATGACACATGTGTATTATATAAGTAACTGTAAAGGATATTCAATTCTGTTCCTTTTTAGGTTATCAGTTATCAAAGGAACACAGCCCTCTGAAAGACATTTTTATTTTTAGACATGCATCACAGCGTATATTTGCTTTAAATCGTCTTTTCCAAACGTGTGTTTGCAGGGATATATCATCTTTTCCTCCTCATCAAGGATGGATTTTTCCACATCAAAAATCTACATTTAGAGAAAATCCAAAAAGGTGACGAATTGAAACATTCACAAAATTATTTGAAATGATTTGTGATCCATCTGTGCTGAATCATGTCTTTGTTTTCACCCTCATAGCCCTTGACACAAAGGACTTTGTGATCTCGAAAGAGGTATGTGAATTCATTGGCTGCTTTTGGACCAGAGACATTTGTTTCCATGGGGACGAATCCCTAACCAGGTGACACACTTTCAGGTCCAGTCAAGTATCAAGATCGACTTCTGCTCCACCAATGAGTTCCATGAAGAGGGATGTAGTACGGCTTTGTTATTCACTTTAAACGGTGACATCCACTTATTGGTCGGGGTAAGTGTTTTCCATCTGTAATCAGTAATCAAGGGCCAAGCATTACTTATGTGATGAATATGATATACAGTATATATGTTTTCAAAAAGAAATAATAATAATAATCGCCCAACACGTATACAATTTTACATTTAACATCAAACCACTTCCTCTGAAAGAGACGCATTTAGGATTTCAACACCATTTGTGAGTGGGCAATCAACCAATAGTAACACTTTTGGTACAATAAACCAATGGTAACACTTTTGGAGACTATTTACTTTGGAAGTAGGCAGTAGATTCTCTCACAATCAAAAATAAAATCCAGAATTGTTCAAAATACCCTGTATATTTTTTTCCGACCCGACCTACTATCCAGATTTTCTGCTTCGCATAATGGTTGAAAGATACTTTTTGTGGGTCTTATGGGTATAGCTGCCGCATACCTCTGTATCGATGCAGAGGGCTTAACCTCTTATCAAGGTAGGGTTCACATCTAAATACACGTTTAACAGGGGGATACAGACAACGTCTTGACCCACTGGACGGTGGGCCCGGATAACTCTACGATGTGCCACAGCCAAACTCTGGACTGCAGCATCATCCCAGGTAGCTAACGCACAGAAGGTCCTCTGTAGGTATCGGTCTCTGGTCGTATATACGCTGGACGTATATCGATGTACCAATGAGTACTTGGAACCTTTCTATATTGAGTTCATCCAATGGTGTTGGTAATTAAATAGATTTATCTAAAATGTGTTTTGCCATGAGTCAATCTTACTAAAATGCAGGTTTGTAAAGGGGAAAAAATGAGTAGATAGAAAAATCATGTTTACCCTTTTTAATGCAGGCATAAAGAAGATGGTGGTGGCGGAAAATCAGATCTATATTCAAGACACAGAGGTGAGTAATCTATTTAGTGTCTTCTCATGTTGGCTCTCTCCTGGACTCTGATTGGATTGTGTTGTTATCAGGATGTACTCAGCCTTTGGGATCTCCACTTCCTGGTTATGATCTGGTTCTCACCGGATGACCCCATTCAAGATTTCCTACTGTCCACCGGGTGTGACTCCACCCCCTTGACGGCGTACGTATCCATAGGTGTTTTTTAAGTAAAAGTTTTAAATGTATTGTTGGCCCAAGTCAAGAGGCACTGTTTCAATCTTGTGTGAACCCTTTTATGTTACAGACAAGAAAAAAGCAGCATGAAAATAATAACCTTGACACAGGAGGACAACAGCCAGGTGGCCTTTGTGAAGCTTTCTAGGCCGAATTCTCATTCATGGGCCTTTTAAGTCCCAGCACATGAATGGGGGATGTGTTTTAATTATTTGTTGTTTGTGTTGTAGATGTGCAAACTCAAAGTGTGCTCCCTGCCCTCCATGACTGCTCTTTACTCGCTGGACGTCTCCCCTACATCTTGTCTGGTCCAGACTAGAATAAACATGGTAAACCGCTGTCACTGATACATTTGTTCTTAAACAAGTCGGATAAATGGATAATATACAGAATACAGTAAAGGGAATAATATATATTTTAA
Organism: Gadus macrocephalus; assembly: GCF_031168955.1. NCBI lineage: Eukaryota > Metazoa > Chordata > Actinopteri > Gadiformes > Gadidae > Gadus > Gadus macrocephalus. The sequence goes on from NC_082392.1 coordinate 3,228,426, forward strand.
ATAATTTAGTTTTGTTTATTGCATTATTCCACATATTTTTTATTCTTATTATCAAATGCTTAATTTCGTAACATGCCTGCTGTCTTTTGCCACACACCTTTTAAAAAATGCCGTTAATTGCAACTTCTCCTCGTTTTCGTTTTTAGGACACTATTTTCTTGGTTGAGGGGATTCCTGAGCACTCAGACAGGTAAGTTGGCTTTTATAAAGACCACCATGCCTTCCTTGATCACTTAAGTAACATATAAATACAACTTGATAGTAATATTTATTAGGGCTGGGTATTGCCAGGTACCTCACAATTCAATTCAATTAGATTCTGTAGGTCTTGATTCGATTCGATTTGATATTGATCCAATTGCTTCAATTGCTGTCGATTCAATAATACGTGCAGATGACAAAAATACCTAAATATTATTTAGAATTAACCATTTCAAAATTAATTAACCATTTCATTGTGCTTTAAGTAGCAAAAAGGGAATACACCATTGTATAGTATTGTTCCTGAGCTAAACTTGCAGCATAAAAGTAATATTCATAACATGGGTAAATGTAGAAGGGCATGTACATTTAGGCACACACGCTTCTAGATTACAATGACTTGAGTATGCTTCTTTTTTCTTTTCAATAATAATTCTGTAAATAATCGAGAACAAATAAACTGCAGTGCATTGATGAATCGATATTTTTACCCAGCCCTAATATTTATTATAAGATGTCTGGACGACTGGCTACCCACTTTCCCACTTTCTCCTCCCAACTTATTAAAATGTATCTCTGCACTTAGCTGTTAATCTTTGCATTGATGAATCGATATTTTTACCCAGCCCTAATATTTATTATAAGATGTCTGGATGCCTGGCTACCCACTTTCCCACTTTCTCCTCCCAACTTATTAAAATGTATCTCTGCACTTAGCTGTTAATCTTTTGATGTTTTTCTCTTATAGTCCCAACCAGTCGATATCTTCAGTTGTTATGCGATGCCTAACAGAGGCTTTGCCAGAAAACAGGTCAGTTATCTTATCTATTTATTCTCTTACTGCAAAAAAATAGATACACACAAACATGTACCAAACAATACATATCTTTCTCCGACATGTCAATTCCCAGGCTCAGTCGACTTCTCCACAAACACATGTTTGAGGAAGCTGAAAAGTTTGCCATAACCTTTGAGCTCGATCTCGAGGTAAGTGTTGCTCTGCCTTGGAAGATGAAATGGCATTTATCTTTACATTTTTCTGAACATTTGAATCAAGACGGCAAACCGACAGAGCTTTGAGATGTCTTTTGTCTTTGAGTTATTTGCTTCTGGGTGTACGGAGCTGACTTATAGCTGCACTCCTTTTCAGCTTGTGTACAAGGTGAAGCTGGACTTTGTGTTGGAGCAACTGGCTTCTGCCTCGGTGGGGGGCTACGGACAGGACGTCTGGTCAGAACTAGTGGAGGGGGCCAAGTCAAACCTCACGAAGATCGCGGTATGTGTGGTGGTGATGATGTTGCTGTTTTGACAAACTTTGATTTCAATAGTCAAGCAGGATAAAAAATCGCAATCTAAACCTGCAGGCTCCATTTTAGCCAATACAGTTATTAGGTGAGTGCTGCATGCAGCACTCAACTATTGTTCTTCATAAGTTTTATTCTTTCTTTCTTTAATATTCTCTACAAACTTTGGGACCTATCTCCTTCCTCAATTTTTCACCTAGAGAGTATTCAGAATAGCTTGGAATCGCGCGCTTCTTTTCAGATGTTTTAAATCTTTAATACTTTTTAAGATATTTCACTTTTAAAACATTATCTTTTTTATTATAAGTGATATTGGATGCTCTCTGCGTTGGTCGGTGCCCAGGACGAGCAGTATGTGGTGGAGTACTGCCTGAAGGCCCCCTGGCCCACCTTCCAGACGGCGGAGAAGATGCTGGGTCACGCTGCCGAGCGCTTCTCCTCCCTGCACATCCAGGAGGCCCAGGCCAGGCTGGCCACCTTCTGCAGCCTCCACGGGCCCCAGAACTTCAAGTACGCCCTGAAGCACGCTTTACGCTGACCTGCTTTCAGGTCCACCCCGGGCTGGTCTGACACCACTGATGCATTTGTCTCAGATTGTGGGCATGACATTTAAAGCGTATATGGATGATACGGATACTGGTGGAATCGACCAAGACTGAATGGTCGCACTGTTTTAAAGATGATCCAAAACTCGTCTCCTCACCAGCCTTAGTGACGGTTGCCCCCAGTAGGAGGGCGTAATTTGTGTCTTATAAGAACACCTTTTGTAGGAGGCAGGTACGACCATCCTATTGACAGGTGAATAACCAGAAAGATGGTGCCGTTTCTGTATCAAGGTATTATTTGAGAGAGACAAGTGATCGTTTTTGCAGTGTACAAGTCAGCAACTTCTAAAGCATTTTCCTCTTTGAATTAAAATTGACTGATACACGCGTGTGACTATTTTCAGGTGCTCCCACAATACCTTCCTATTTCTGTTGTGTTATGCTAGTTCCACGTGACTCTCCCGTACGACCTGTGTCTCTTCTCTGGTTCCCCTCAGTGGCATCAGCTGGATAGAGTTCCTGAACAGTACAGACAACATGGCCGAGGTCCAGTGCCAACTCAGGGAAGGGGACCTCAAGGGCGCCCAGCTACTCTGGCTCAGACACGAGGTAATGCAGGCATATCGTTAGCCTCGTAGCATAATGACCTAAGTCATATTTAAAGGTTCATCTTGTATTTAGCGTGAAAGATCAGTCAAACAGACGACTATCGGGCTGATTGTTGTTCCACGTCGACCCAACGCAAGGGGGTTTACGGACCCCTTTCGTCCTTGCGGACCCTCCTTGCGTCCACCCCAAGAGCCTTACGTGCGCCTCCCAAAAAAATGAAACCTTCCGTTGAGGCGACGCAGCATCAAGGGCTGTGATTGGTCCGACGCAGAACCAAAACAGGTTCACGACTGCGTCAAAGTGTCCGCGTGTTCACTGCGTTGCGTCGACGTGGAACCATAATCAGCCCTTGAGGCAGATAGTGATTGTGGAATGTAAAAAGCACTCTGATTGGCTTAGGACATAGCCAATGAGGCACAATGATTCAACAGCATTAGGAGAGAAGAGTTAGGTTAGATAAAAAAATAGGGCCAAAATATGACTTGGGCAAGGCTATGAGGCCAACGATATGTAAATGAGCTAACCCATCTTGAAGGCACCCAGTGCAACTTTCGAGGCTTAAAAATGAACATTCAATTTCTAGTCTTTTTTACACGTAGTAAGTTTCAATAACTCCATACCATTACATACCGACATTTAAGCAGCAAAGATGAGACGTCGTTGTGTGGTGAGAACTGATACAAAATCGATAACAACAACAATGCCGCCATTTTCTTTATTTTTTGTAACCTACAATAAATAAAGCAGGCTTCCAGTCAATGGAAAAATGGCTTCTCCCCACCGGCGATTGTTGTTTACGATTTTCTATCAGTTCTCACCACACAACGACGTCTCATCTTTGCTCCTTGAATGTCGATATGTAATGGTATGGAGTTATTGAAACTTACTACGTGTAAAAAAGACTAGAAATTGAATGTTTATTTTTCATTGAATGTTTACATTAAGTTGCACTGGGTGCCTTTAATTGAGGAACCGCAGCACAGTTATGTCCAGCTGGTTTAAAGCTACGAGCCAGTCGAAATGTAACGTACCGCACATTTTTAAAGTGCGTGATTGAATCGCCGAATGTAAATGTGATGTGTGCGACGGGAACAGGGAGAGATCGCAGAGAAGGTTGACGAGGCTGCGTTGGAGGCTCTGCTGGGCGCCGTCCCGGAGGACCTGCCGTCGGGGGAGCTCTGCCCGTGGTTCAGGACCGTGCTGGTCCCCTTCGTCCGGAGGGTGCTGCCCCAAGGCCAGGTAGGGCGCCGGTCGCTCGGGTCCGGTCGTTCTCTCCGTCGTCGTCGTTTGGTCAGCACTGAATCTCTTCCTCGTGTGTTTGGGTAGAAAGCGCTGGCGAGATGGCTGGAGCAGAAGGCGAGGAATCTGGAGTTGACTGAGAAGGTAGTAATGACTTGTGTTCATCTGGAACACTGCAATACAGTCTGATGCAGTGTTCTATTAACGAGTGAGTGAGCCCGTTACGTAGACAAAGGATATAAATATCAGGGTACCAGTGAGGGTTAGTGAGGATATCAGGTTAAATAGCAAGTACTAGTGGATGCAACGGCATTTCCTTCTAAGCGTTTTTCTCCATAAATCTGTTCCTCTTAAAAGCTAAAAGCTGTAGTATTGTGCAAACTTCCAATTATAACACTTCAAACATTGAATGTGATTGACTCTCCGCTGATCAGAGGACATTAAGTGATGACTGTATTCCGTTGTCCTAGGGCGCCTGGCCGCTTAACGGACTGGAGATGGCTGAGCTGGGTCTGCCGTCGTTATGGATGTGGATGCAATCTGTAAGCTGGTCCCTCCACTCCCTATTTTGTACTTTGGTGCTGATGTTCATGGTATAGTTTTGTGGAAATATCTTCATGGTAATATATGCCGTTTCTTTTCATACTTAAACTTCAATTAAATCCTCTAAAAAGAGAATTGTGTTGTATCATTGTAGTAGGGTTACCATCAGGGAGTCTTGTGATTGTTTTGTTTGTCGCGTGTTTCCAGGACAACGACTACGGTGCGGAGGAGGTGGCGAACCTCAGGTCTCTGGTGGTCAACCTGCGGCAGCTCCTCGATCTGCACCGGAAATACAAGTGTCGCCTCTCCCTCTCTGTGTTTGAGAAGGTGTGTGGTCGGTAGACATGTTGTGTGTCTGAAAACTGGAATTAGTGATTTCTGATTTTATAATAAGATTGTGTTTAGATTGAGATGCATAGATCCAAGTGCAAATTGGACTCAATCAAAACACAATTGAAGCAAATGGTAAATGGACTGCATTTAATACAGCGCTTCTCTAACCAGTGGCCACCCAAAGAGCTTAACAATATTGACTAACATCACCCATTCATACACACATTCACAAGCCTTGCGTCAAGCACGTTAGGTTGAGGGGTCCCTTGCTCAGGGACACCTCTACACCCAGCTAGGAGGAGCCGGGGATCGAACTAGCAACCTTCCGGTTACCAGCCGACCCGCTCTACCTCCTGAGCCGCATGGTGGGCGGCATGATGAACCGACAAATGCTAAACAAAGTAGGCGATGTCGACCGCTGAGTAAGAATGTGCCTGGTCCTCGTTCCTTCGCGTGGCACAGGGCAGCGCGCGGAGCCTGGCCTTCTTCATGCTGGACAAGATCACGGCTCCGGAGGTCATCCCGCAGACGGTGGAGAAGAGCGTCCGGCCGTACGCCCTGGAGCAGCAGATCCCCCTGGACCAGCTGCTGCTGCACTACATCAAGGTGAGCGCTGCGTGGCCACGGGGGCCGTCTAGATGGAGCCTCCATGGAGAGGAGGGCCACTCAGAGGGCCACTCAGAGGGCCTCTCAGAGGGCCACTCGGAGGGCCTCTCAGAGGGCCTCTCAGAGGGCCACTCAGAGGGCCACTCAGAGGGCCACCCAGAGGGCCACTCTGAGGGCCCTCACTGCACCTCAGTCAGCCTACTAATTTAAATTCTCGGCTCTTTATATTCTTAGAAGATAAGAAATGTATTTAATCCCGTACATGAGAAATTCACTTGTTACAGCAGCCCATGGAATATAAAAAGATGCAATAATGAAATAAAAAATAGTTTGTATATTTAATGTATAAAGTGTATTTGTACCGCATCGTCTAATGGCATCTTAATCTTGGCCTAAGGCCACTGCCTGTTACTTAAGATCCACTCTTGCCCCTTTCACACCGCCGCAAAATCGGGGCCGGTTCCGGGCCAGTTCGGAGCTAGGGCCAGGGCTTTGGTTTCACACCGCCAAAGAACCGGCTCCGGCCACTAAAAACCGGTTCAACTCTGGCCCCACTTTAGAGCTGGGCTAGAACGAGAACCGCTTTTACGCAGGGGGCAGGGGGCGGGGTTATCCCAGGAAGACCAACGAAGGGCGGCATTTTTAAATCACCGAAGTGAACGATCGACGCTAAGACAAAATCACAGTGGACCGTGGAGGAGACAACCTGTCTCCTTGGATTTTGGTCTTCTGCCGAGGTCCAGAAAAAGTTCCACCATTGTTCTTGTTGTTTGAAACTGCGAGGGTTGCTGGTAAAGCGGAGACGTAAGCAAACGTTTGCAGTGACGTCATGACGTTGCTCTCGCCGGCTCCGTGGCTGGCTCTCGCCGGTGTGAAACCAACCGGTTCTTAACTGGGGTAAGGCTGGAACCAGTTTGGAACTGGCCCTAGCACCAGCCCGGAACTGGCTCTCGGTTCTTTTTGGTGTGAAAGCGGCATCACTGAACCGCTCCTTGTGCGTACTAAAACCTTGAGCTGATAAAGTTGGACCCCTTGCTGTTCCTTGAGTTGTATGTGATGTAGGGCTGGGCCATTTGGCCTAAAAATAAAATCTCTGATTTTTTCAAACCTAACCCACAAATTGATTGTGATCTATGTTTTTTCTATCAATGACAAATATATTTATATTTTTAAGTCTGTATTTTATTTTAAGATTAACAATGCGCATGCTGCCATGACATTTTACTCTTTAAAAATATTTCTTTTTTCAATAATCGATTATTGACCATAAATTTGAATTACGATTAAAACAAACGATAAATCGCCCAGCTCTACTGTGATGTTGACCTCGTGGTTGTGGCCCGGCTACAGGACCTGTTGGAGCGCTGTCGCTCCCAGACCACCAGTCTGTTCACTAACTGGGAGTCCAAGGCTGTGGCGGTGCTGGACTGCATGACGGAGACAGACGTGAGTCCTCAGGCCATATCAGCACCCTTCACTTTAATGGAGGGGCAGTGTTAATAAAGAGGAGTTATGGTGGTGATAGGTATTATTATTGTTGTTGTACCAAGTAGTTAATCCTAGAGGTAGGGCGGGCCGAATTCTTTGGTCAAATTGATTCGTTTGCATTCCTTCTTTCCGACTGTTGTGAAATGTCTGAACCGTAAAGGCATTTGCCTCCCTAAGTGAACCTGCTGTTCCAGCGGGGATTCTATTCCTAAATGTGTTTTGTGCGGAGAGTTCTGGGAAGGAGGGGTGTGCTATGACCCACCACCACTTTGTGATGTTAATTCTTTTTTTTCTTACATTTGATAATTTATCAATAACTATAACTTATAAGTCTGCGATCTTCCATTCCCACCGGGAGACCCCAGAGCCTGGTTGTAACCCTCTCCCTGGCTGTGTGTTCAGCTGAAGGTGGACGCCGTGCTGGAGGTCATGCAGAACGCGGTGGTGCCGTGGAGCGACGTGGTTGAGAAGCTGGTTCAGAAGTACCTGGAGATGGAGGGCCCCAAGTACAGCATTCACTCACCCTGCCCTGCACCCCAATGTCCCCTCGTTATTAAGTGTTGTTCATATTTATACAGTATGGTAACAACAAGCCATTCCAATGCTCGACATTAGTGGTATAACCAATATTTCACCTGCCGTTTTGTGTTTTTAAGTTTTGACTTGCTCTTTCTGAACTTGTTTTCCTTCTCTAAACCCCCAGACAAAAGCTTTTAAAAGAAAGGTACCATCTAATGGAGATTACAAAACTCCTCCGAGGCTACGGCATCCGCAACTTCAACCTCTCCAACAACACAAATGTCATGGTGAGTCCGTCCCCACGTCGCAACGACAGTAACCGGCAGTCAGCCTGAGCAGTTGATGTACTAAAACGAACCAGAGTCGGTGTGATAACACTCCTGAGCATGGCGTTTGTTCCCCGCCAGGCCCTGATCCGGTACATCCTCAGGCAGAACCTGTCCACCTCCTTAGAGGACTCCCTGAAGTTAGCGGTCACCTACAAACTCCCCACCTTTCAGATCCACTACCTGTACCTGACGGAGCTCATCGCCCAGGGCAAGGTAGGTCCGCGCCCCGTCCAGCACACTGGGACTCACCAGCGGTGTTGGTTAATGGTAAATGGACTGCATTTATAGAGCGCTTTCATCCAGAGCGCTTCACGATATTGCCTGACATTCACCCATTGATGCACGCATTCAAAAACCGACGGCGCAGTCCTCCACGCAAGGCGACAGCCAGCTCGTCGGGAGCAGTTAGGGTTAGGTGCCTTTGCTCAGGGACACCTCGACACTCTTTGAGGAGCCGGGGATCGAACTAGCAACCTGGCGGTTACCAGCCAACCCGCTCTACCTCCCGTGCTACTGCCGCCCTTCATGCCGGGAAACGTGCTGAATGGAGTTTCCCCGGTGTGTGTGTGTGTGTGTGTGTGTGTGTGTGTGTGTGTGTGTGTGTGTGTGTGTGGTTCCTGCAGAGCGAGGCGTGCATGAGCCTGCTGAAGCAGCTGTCGTCGGCGGAGGCGGAGTGTGTGGTGGAGCGTCTGACCGCGTGGGCCCGCCTGCATCTGGAGGACAAGGAACACGTGTCTGATGAGGTCAGCAGGGTTCTGTTATGTTCTGCTTCATTAAAAAATAGATGCATGTTCACTCTTTGATTTGCACTAAATAGGCTGCTGCACCAATGAGCAGTCTGATGGGCCTCGCCCGATAATCTGTAATCTGTTATCTGAAACTGTTCCAAAAAATGTCAATAGTAATTGAATTAATTCTCGTCTGCGTGTTTAAAACTTGGATTAAAGAAAACCCATTGTAACGTTTGGTTTACTGACGGTTGCCACTCTGCTTTCATCTTCTCAACAGCACAAGAAACATCAGATGGTCATTGCTCAAGTCCTGGTGGAGGCGTTGAAATACTTGCATGTAATCCTAAAAGGTATATAGTCAATTTGACAATGAGTGAAGAATGTTTGCACAGGCATGCCATGCACACACTCCTTCTGGTTTCCAGTTACTGCTCATTTTATCATTTGTGTTTGGAGGTTGATTGGTTATTTCTATGTTTTAAACCTACCAAACTGTCTTCTTAGTAGGCAATCTTTTGTTTGCATATGAAACCTAAATCAAGATTTGCTAATATGAAAAAAATAAACTACTTGCACAAATAAGAAGATGAATTTTAGAGGAATATTTGAATTCGGTAACGTTATTTATATACAGGATAATTGTATTTGTTTAGTTCTGGTACTATGTCTTGGGGGTTGGGAGATTTCAGTGATGATCGAAAAGCCATTTAGTTGGAACCCATTACTCCCTTCTGCTGCTGTGTAGAAGAAGTCCTGAAGAGCATGGAGTGTGAGAACAACCTGGTCATGTTCAAGGCCATCGCTCACCTGCAGGTGAGCTTCGGTCTGCTTTTTTAAACGAAACAATGACGAGTCAACACAATCTATTTTGAACATATACCACAATGGTTAGTGTGATGACATTTATTTTTACGCGAATAACTGGAGAATTTGGGACAACATTCACAATTTCTGCCTTAGTCTTTATTTGAGCCTTTAAGAACGGGAAAGGACGAACAATTAAGCTTTCTAGCAATATTAAGCACTGATGTCATAACATCAATCCATCCATGTGACTCACTCAGTTAAAATACATCGAAACATGATCCCTGATCCAGTCTCCTCAATGTGTTCCTCAGTCAAACTACGATGAAACATAATCCCTAATCCAATTTTCTTAATCTGTCCCTCAGTCAAACTACAATGAATCATAATCCCTAATCCAATTTTCTTAATCTGTCCCTCAGTCAAACTGCAATGAATCATAATCCCTAATCCAATTTTCTTAATCTGTCCCTCAGTCAAACTACATTGAAACATAATCCCTAATCCAATCTTCTTAATCTGTCCCTCAGTCAAACTACATTGTAACATAATCCCTAATCCAATCTTCTTAATCTGTCCCTCAGTCAAACTACATTGAAACATAATCCCTAATCCAGTCTCCATAACGTGTCCATCTCGGTCAAGCTACAATGAAACCTAATCCCTAATCCAATCTTCCTCTCCACCAGGAGGACTTTGACGTCTTCTTCACCCCCGCCAACTACGAGGACCCCGCCATGCGCCAGCAGATCCAGGAGCACCACATCATGGCCTACGAGAACACGCGGGGCCGCCGCCAGCCGGGGGGCCCGCTCCCGGACACGCCCACGCTGGCCAAGGACCCCGACGGCAAGAGCAAGAGCGTCTCCACCCAGGCGGGGCTAGGGCGCCTGGGGAGGCAGCTGCAGCGCACCAAGCAGGAGCTGTGGTCGGACCTGGCCCTGCGCGCGCTGGGCGTGGGCAAGGTGGAGGTGGCGCTCAAGATCCTCGGGTGAGGGCGTAGGGGCCAGAGGGCCGGCTAGGCTAGGAACCACGCTGGGTCAGGCTAGGCTAGGCTACAGGCTAGTTAGCCTCAAGGCTCGCTATGCTAGCAATGATTTGGAAAAATGTGTATTTACTAGTGCTGTCAAGCGATTCATATATTTAATCGCGATTAATCACATTAATGTCATAGTTAACTCACACATTTTTTTCTATGCTAAATATCCCTTGATTTCTTTGTCCCATTCATTTTTCTCATTTTAAAGCTCTTATCAACATGGAGAAGTGCTTCGGCTTGCCTTGTGCAAATGTTTTTTTATTGATAACAACATTGGCATATGCTGATCAAAACAGGACGATACAAAAAAAAAGCCTATAGTGCAATTAAACGATGAACATCCAAACATACTACCTTGAACATAGCAGTCAGGCTACTGCTTCTTTGTTTTGAGCCAAAGAAAAAAAAAAAGAAATTGCGTTAATCGCGCGATAAAAAAATTAACGCTGTTAAAATTGGTTTGCGTTAACGCCGTTAATAACGCGTTTAACTGACAGCACTAGTATTTACATTTACATTTAGGGCATTTAGAAGACGCTTTTATACAAAGAGACTTACAATAAGTACATTTGTCAGAGGAAAGGGAAACAGCAATATATTGCTAGTAGTACAGTAAGGATGTTCATAGAACCAAGTGGCAAGCAGTTACAATGGCTAGGTGTGTCTGCACTTGTGCTCAACCAGAGTGACTGAAGCTGTGTTCGAAATCCTTCCCTATCACGGATATATTGAACTATATAGGGTGCTCGCCATTTTGTAGTGGTGTTAGACTTCTCAGTGGTTAAATTCATTCACTATATAGTGGACAATAAAATACCCACAATTTGAGTGAACATACGATGTTCCCTACATGTTACCCCCGTGTACCACAATGCAATGCGGTCGTGTTTTCGAAACTTCATTTACTGTCGCAAATTACGTTTAGAAAGGTTTAGCGTAGTGTCCGAATTCTCGTTTGTTCATTCCCTATATAGTTCACTATATCATGAACACTATATAGGGAATAGTGAGTGAGTGAATAGGGAACGATTTCGAACACAGCTTGAGTGTTACCCTGGGGGTGGATTATGACGAGCACACCCTCCATGTGTTCCTCCAGTGAGCTCTACGAGCACCACGGGGACCCGGGGACGGGCAAGGTGCTATTCACCGCTGCCCAGAGGCTGTGCCAGATGTTGGAGGCGGACACGCCCATGGTGGTACCGGACGGGTCAGACCTCCCGGCACTCATCCACAACCTGGCCTCCCGGGCCATCACTGTGTGTCACCCAGGTAACTCACTCACTCACTCACTCACTCACTCACTCACTCACTCACTCACTCGTACTAACTCACTCACTCGTACTCTAACTAACTCACTCACTCGTACTCTAACTAACTCACTTACTCGTACTAACTCACTCACTCACTCGTACTTGTACTAACTCACTCACTCACTCACTCGTACTAACTCACTCACTCGTACTCATACTAACTCACTCACATACTCATACTAACTCACTCACTCATACTCGTACTAACTCACTCACTCATACTCGTACTAACTCACTCGCTCATAATCGTACTAACTCACTCACTCATACTCGTACTAACTCACTCACTCATACTCGTACTCACTCACTCACTCTCGTACTAACTCACTCGTACTAACTCACTCACTCATACTCGTACTAACTCATTCACTCATACTCGTACTAACTCACTCACTCATACTCGTACTAACTCACTCACTCATACTTGTACTCACTCACTCATACTCGTACTCACTCACTCATACTCGTACTAACTCACTCATACACTCACTCACTCACTCATACTCATACACTCACTCACTCGTACTCGAACTAACTCACTCACTCGTACTCGTACTAACTCACTCACTCACTCGTACTCACTCACTCACTCGTACTAACTCACTCACTCACTCGTACTCGTACTAACTCACTCACTCATACTAACTCACTCACTCATACTTGTGCTCGTACTAACTCACTCACTCATACTCGTACTAACTCACTCATACTCGTATTAACTCACTCACTCACTCGTACTAACTCACTCACTCATACTCGTACTCACTCACTCTTACTTGTACTCACTCACTCTTACTCGTACTAACTCACTCATTCACTCATACTCGTACTAACGCACTCACTCACACACTCACTCACTCACTCACTCACTCACTCACTCACTCACTCACTCACTCACTCATACTCACTCACTCACTCATACACAAATACTCAATCCCTCATACTCAGTCATACTTATTCACTTACTCACTCATACATACACACACAAACAACCACTAGGAAAAGCATAAAATGGTGGATATGCAAAGTTGCCTGTTTTACAGATGTTTGTCTTGTTTCAGACCTGCTGCTGGACTGTCTGGAGCTCTGCAAGAGTACCAGGATAGCCATGGATGTTTATCATCAGTGTCTGTTTTCAGACAACTATGGTTTTATAGCCAAGGTCAGTATCATGAAGCCACACATCAGCTTTTTGTAAGTTAGTTAAAAAATACAAAGAAAGACTATACAATGTACACACTCTCCAAGTACTGTCCAATTAGGCTAATATCTAATTACACTACATGTTCAAAACAATAGCCTAGGGCTGTTCGATTATGGAAAAAATCTGCACTTTCTATAAAACATTTAATCAAAATTAGTTTTGTGATCGTTTGACGCTAAAATCGTCAAACGAATTTAGCGAAATTGCGATTAAAATTTGATTAATCGCCCAGCCCTACACTAACCTCCTGGTATCCAGTCATTCCTAAAGTCCCTCACCTACTAACAGGTAGACAGTTAAACAGTGGTGCATGATGGTCCTCTCTGTAGGATGTGAGTTTGGAGGCAAAGGGGGACCCGTACTCCCAGTGGACCTTCCAGGACCTGTTTAGGGAGGACTGCATCGTCTTGGACGAGGTGTCGGTGCTGCCAGTCCAGTATGAAATCACAAACAGCTTGCTGCCTATGTCCCCAGGTAAGAGTGTGCGTGGGTGTGGGTGTGCATGTAGTGTACATACTGTATGTATGTAGATATTTATCTATTTTCTGTACATTAGAAAATTGACTGCATAAAGCAAGCAATCCCTTGGTCAAAGATATCCCCAAAACACATCATGTCATCAGGCCAGACGAGTGTCGGTGTCACGGTATCAACAATTAGCCATCACAAAGTCAAAGTGAAGAACGTTGTTATCATTTCAGACCTCAAGCTATACCCGCTGGACTGCTCCTGTCTGTCACACTGCTCTTTTGAAGATGGTAACTACCCTGTCTCACGCTCATAAATATATTTATATGGAAGACGGAGTCCATATGATGTACTAAAGCTCGGGAAGACAGTCCATGTGATGTACTTAAACTGGGGAAGACAGTCCATGTGATGTACTTAAGCTGGGTAAGACGGTCCATGTGATGTACTAAAGCTGGGCGGTGCCTGCAGGCTCCAGCTACCTTCAGCCCCTGCTGGGCCCCCTGAACATCATGCTGCAGATGCTGCAGGAGTGCAGTCAGCTGGAGCTGGCCCTGCGCGTGCTCGTCAACTCCTACTGCAGCTGTCTTCAGCACGTCACCTCCAACATCATGGACGTCAAGCTCAGCACAAAGGTGCTCCGTCTGTCTGCCCCTCTGTGTGTGTCTGCCTCATCTGTCTGTCTGTGGACTTTGTGTGTCTGTCTGTATGTCTAATCCGTCTGTCTTTCCCCTACCGCACATTGGACATTTATTATGGGCTGATGAGGGTTAGGTCCAAACGATGTGTGTGTGGACAACAATCCAGATTTTTCAAACTTAAAAATGGGTTTGCAGGCCAGAGGTTGTATTTGTACAGGGTATTCTAACTTGCACATGCTCTCTGTGACCTTGACAGAATTAAAAAAGAGGAGATAAACAAAATGGAGTTTATATGTCTATGGTGTTGGTTTTTTGGGAATGAAATAACCTTATTGGGTTTATGTTTTCCAGCTCTATGATAAAGGCCGTCTTCAAGAGTACAACACATTAATGACGGAAGTCCGAAAGTTGACTATAACCACCCTTAACAACGTTGCAGTGGCCCTCCTTAACAAGGTAGGCGAGGAGCCCGGGCCCTCTAGCCATGATTCTGGCCATGAGAGAGGCCCCCTAGGGTACAACGTCACATTGTATCTTTTTAACTAGTATTGTTTGTTTTGGTGGTCTCTAATTGATCATACTGGGTTTCTCCTCTGCGTTCAAGGTGTTTAACTGGGGAGTGTTGGATTGTGACTTGGCTATTGGACTCTGCACTCTCCTGTCTAAGACCGAGGTCTTCAAACTGCTGTGGAAGGTGGTGGACAACACCTGGCAGAACTATGACAAGATCATGGTTAGTGCTTTGGTTTTATTTATCATTTATCCTTTGTTTTGCTCTGCTGGTCTATTATGATTATTATACTTGGTTACACCTTCTCAGATGAAACGATACCTGCATCCTGTAATGATATAAATGTCCTGGGTCATTTAAGTGACTCTGATATACGAACTGTTATCCTAGACATCTCTATGCTTAGTTCCATCCTCTATAATATATTCATCCATCAACTTTTCTTTTCTTTTAGGCCGTTGCTGTGGTAGGGGCTCAACTGTGCCACCTGTACCAAGATAAACCGGAGGAAGAGAAGTTTTTATCGGTCATCACTGACGCTGAATGGGGCATCAAGCTGGGAAAACTAGGGGTTAGTTCCAGAAACGCTGTGTTGAACCCTCTGGTCTGACTGATGGAGAACTTTTGCTGCATGGGTTGGAAGTTCTTTGAACACACGCCTCAGAATCAACTTAGAGTTTATTATAATAAAGGGTAAAAATAGAATAAAATGAATGTTGTCTCTGCAGAGGGGCCACACAACACGACAAGCCTACTGCTGGCTGATGCGCTGTAGTGAGCCATGAACAGCTGGCTCACCTCAGTGTTAAAGCAGGGAGACGTCCTTGAGGGCCACTGCTGCAGATAGGGATGCCACTGCTGCAGATAGGGATGCCACTGCTGCGTTCGGCCAACTCAGGATGTAGCTCGTGGGATTGCTGCCTCAGGTCAGGGATTGATAGTCAGCCAAGGCGGTCTCACTTCCCCTCAAAGGCGATAAGCCAATATAAACAGTGAAGTGGTTACTATAGATAATAACTAATGGGTCAAGGTGTCTTAGTGTCTTGGGAACCACATGTCTCATGGAAATGTCCATTGCATGAGTCTAATATGAATTCTGAATAGAGCAATGTGATGACTTATTATGATGTGTTTGACACGTTTGTTTTCTTTGTGGGGTTAATTGTTGATTAGTAATTGGGATATGGAGATCAAAAAGGCAATGAGATGGACTGGCTTCTGCCCCCTATTAACCCTATAATCCCCCATGATCTACCCTTAACCCCAGCTGTATTAATTATAATGAGCGACTGTCTTGTTTAGAGTCACTGTACAACTCACTTCGTTCCGACTCCCGTTATTACAGATTTCTTGCCGTGTTTGATGTCTTGGCCTCGAGTTTAACTCGCCCTCCTCTGCTCCCAGATCTCCATCCAGTCTGTGTTCCGTCAGCCTCCGGAGATGAAGACCAACATGATCCCTGTTCTGGTCAGGAACCGTAACATCACGCCCGACATCATCCTCCAGTACTGCAGGTCAGACCCGATGCTGGTGGGCCTTTTCAGCTGGAGGCAGAACAGCCTGGGAGCTGGGCCCTTCCAGCCAGCCTCCGCTTAATGGTCATTTGGTCGTTTGATTTCCCATGGTTGACGTGAATAAGTACCGACGTACGAGTGCTGGGATACCAATGTACTCTTGAAAGGGAGTTTTTTTTTCTTGCCCCCTGGGGGGCTACAGTAAAGGGGTGTCATAAATACATGGCCTTTGACACTGGTCCTATGATTAAGGCCTATACAAATAAAATAGAATTGTTGACCTGCAGCTCAACGAAGCCTCTATTTATGGTCGTGACTGAGACTGAATCCAGGGTCAGAAAGCTTTGGGCCAACAGATTTCCATCTGTAAATTGCGGTTAATGCAGATTATGACCTTTTTTTTTTTTTTTTTTTTTTTATCTTTACTCTGTCATACCCCTGTGTGCCGCCTCTTGTGACGACCGCCTCCCTGATTCCCATCCAGCGCCTACGGCCTGGACCAGGACATGGTGATCAACCTGTACATCACCACCCTGCTGCTGCCCCAAGAGGAGGAGGAGGAGGAGGAGGAGGAGGAGGAGGAGGAGCCGGGCGTCGCCACGGTGACCGGCGAGGACGAGGCGTCCCCTCCTCTGGGCCACGCGGACGCCATGGACCGCGTGCTGACCATCATCCCCATGTTGATCAGCACCAGCAACCTCACCGACAGCCTCAGCGCTGCCTTGCTCAAGGTGAGGGCTCTCGGAGTCTGAGTAGTTTGGGGGGGGGCGCGGCGTAGACGCGAGGCTCTCGCCTGCAGGGTTCCGAGATCAACCTGCTCCTTATTGCTATGGATGTTACAAGGTTGCTTCAATACAAGCTTCTTTTAAATTAGAAATTGTAAACAGAAGGAGTATTTAGCAGAGGTATCTTCGCAGCTATTTTGGCGGCCTTGAGCAAGGTATGCTTACCCCTACCTGCTCCTTAATGGTGTGGACGTTAAAGGACAAGAGCATCTTTAAGTTACAAATCGTAAATAGGAGTATTTAGCATAGGTGTTTTTGCAGCTATTTAGTATCGTTTGCGTCACCCAAAAGGTCTGGGTACCTAACTGTAGTTTGGTCAAGTCGACTGCATGGCTCCACGTTGTCTCTGTGTCTGGCGTCCTCTTCCTCCCACGTTGCCTCTCTGCCTGACGCCCTCTTGCTCTCGTTCGGTCTCTCAGCTCAGCCCGTACTGCTACGAGAGGATCGAGGTGGTGTTGAAGATCATCCAGACGGCCGACGAGAATGTCACCTGCTTCTCAGTCAGCCAGGTAACACGCCCCGCCCGCACACGGCGGGATCTCACCTGACACGGTGGCTCTGTGAACGTCCCCTCGTGTGGAGAAGAACCTTCCTGGTTCAACAGCTTGCTATGGATAGCTGATGAGTGGGCCCTCATGATACTGATGTGCCAGTACCATGCCCACCTGAGCCTTCTCTTAAAGCGTCACTCTCCAGGGTTCTGCCCTCTGTGTCTACGATGGAGGACATTTTGAATTGGTTTGATTGGTCGGCACAGGGAAAATAGAGCACCTCTATGTCGACTTCAAATCTAGAGCTGGGCATTATTTATAAAACCCCCATTTCACAATATTGTTGGCGATAAGTTTATAGTTTCTTTGTTTGCAGAACGTTCCACGTTTAAGATGTGTCATCCAGGACCCCAGTTAACATCCTCAACACCACGCAGCCCCCCATGGCCTCTCTGCTCCCCCTCTCCCAACGCCTCACCCTCGTACCCTGTGTTCTCAACAGCACGTCAGCCTGCTGAAGCACCTGCAGTCCTACCGCCGCATCGGCCCGCCCACGGACTTGGAGAGCTCCTACCTGCTGGAGAACTGCCTGCAGCCCAGCGCCCTGGCCAATAGCCGGCTGCCCTTCCACATGCTGATGCACCCCACCCACTACTGGAAGATCATCGGTGAGTCTGATCCACCGCACCCACTACTGGGAGATCGGCGGTGAGTCTGATCCACCGCACCCACTACTGGGAGATCGGCGGTGAGTCTGATCCACCGCACCCACTACTGGGAGATCATCGGTGAGTCTGATGCACCCCACCCACTACTGGGAGATCATCGGTGAGTCTGATCCACCGCACCCACTACTGGGAGATCGGCGGTGAGTCTGATCCACCGCACCCACTACTGGGAGATCATCGGTGAGTCTGATGCACCCCACCCACTACTGGGAGATCATCGGTGAGTCTGATCCACGGCACCCACTACTGGAAGTGGTGGGTGGCGTCGGGCTTACCAACAGCCTGCCGCGATAACATGATCCGCATCGGGATAAAACTAACAAATTACTTGGTAATTACAAATGACTACCTACCAAGTTAATCACTATGGGCGTCATATGGCTCAGGAGGTGGAGCGGGGTTGGCTGGTAACCGGGAGGTTGCTAGTTCGATCTCCTGCTCCTCCTCGCTGAGTGCCGAGGTGTCCCTGAGCAAGGCACCTCACCCCTAACTGCTCCCGACCAGCTGGCTGTCGCCTTGCATGGTTGACACCGCCGTCCGTGTGTGGATGAATGGAATGGGTAAATGTCGAGCAATATTGTAAAGCGCTTTGAGTGGCCGCTGGTTAGAAAAGAGTTATGTGCAGTAAATGCAGTCCATTTACTGCTTGCTCACTAGTATCTCTGAAAATGGAAACTGCTAGAATCCCGTTTTGTTTTGTGCAACTATTTTAATCGGTGTGCTACAGTTTAATTAGAGATATGTTACATTATATATTCATCGCATGGATGGTTTATGTGACAAACATTGGGATCCATCCCTTGATCCGTGGAGGAGCCACTAACACGCTCTCCTTTCCTCAGCTCCAGAGCTCAGTGAGGAAACCTTCCCTACAATCCTGCTGATCAGCAAGCTGATGAAGGTACCACTCCTCCTCCCATTCTTCGGTTCATACAGCAACATGAGGCCGAGGCAATAAGCATTGTATTGTTTGTCAAGCGGATAATAATCGTCACTCTTTTTATTGTAATCATTGTTGATCCATTCAAATCTGGTGTCACTAATCCTCCCCCATCATGCATTGGTATCCATCTTCTATCTAGGATCTGAAGTGCTCTAAATCCTAGTTCATCATTCTTAACAATGCTTGGTTTGCTCTCAGGCTTACTTGTAGGCCACTTAAAGTGCTGAATGGATAAATAGCCCTATATACAAATGCTAAGTATACATCCCCACTCTGGCATGCTTAGCCAATCAGTGAATGGGGCCGTTTCACAGAGCAAAGCACAAGGGTAGTTCAGGGCTGGGTGTCACACGATGGAGTGACCCACATTTTTTTCAATAAACCTTTCAGAATCATTGTTGCAGTGATGTAATGATAAAACATTAGACAAAAGCTTAAATTTAACGCATCAAATTTTTTAAAATGAGTCAAAACCAGGAAACTAAACAAAGGGTTTCCCCCTGGTGCATGTGCAGGTGAGCCTGGACAAGCTGTACATGCTGGCGGTCAACAACGTGTTTGAGAAGAGCCTCAAGCCCCTGCTGCTGAGGCAGAGCGGCCGCGGCCCGAGGCCCGGCCCCGGCCCCAACCGCCACAGCTTCGAGGTGGCCAAGACCATCATGGACTACATCCGCTGCATCCAGAACCCCGAGTGGGCCGCCGCCACCGCGCACAAGATCACCCAGGAGCTGCCCCCAGGTCAGATTATACACAGATTACCAGGAGCTGCCCCCAGGTCAGATTATACACAGATTACCAGGAGCTGCCCCCAGGTCAGATTATACACAGATTACCAGGAGCTGCCCCCAGGTCAGATTATACACAGATTACCAGGAGCTGCCCCCAGGTCAGATTATACACAGATTACCCGGAGCTGCCCCCAGGTCAGATTATACACAGATTACCCGGAGCTGCCCCCAGGTCAGATTAAACACAGATTACCAGGAGCTGCCCCCAGGTCAGATTATATACAGATTACCAGGAGTTGTCCCCAGGTCAGATTATACACAGAATACCAGGAGCTGTCCCCAGGTCAGATTATACACAGAATACCAGGAGCTGCCCCCAGGTCAGATTATACACAGAATACCAGGAGCTGCCCCCAGGTCAGATTAAACACAGATTACCAGGAGCTGCCTTAAATTCAGATTATACACATATTACCAGGAGCTGTCCCAAAGTCAGATTAAACACAGATCAATAATCAGAATGCCAGCTGGTCAGATTAAACGGGTCAGATTAAACACTGATCCGATTACTAGGAGCTGCCTCGAGGTCAGACTAAACACAGATTACCCAAGAGTTTTCCCAGGTAAAATTGAGGACCGAATTGGGGTTGATACCTGTGAGATTACATACCGATTATCCATGTATTGTGGTATTTTAGAAATGTAAATATATTCTATAATAACACTATAATCTGTCATAATAATATAGTTGGATGATGGTGTGGATATAATCAATAATAACATTTAGTGACTATTGTGATCTGGTCTTATCACAGTGTTGTATTGCAATGTCACTGTCTTGAGAAATGATATGTATAGACTTCATTACAATCCCTGCTTGGAGAATGGCTGCCGCAGTGAGAACAGGTTGGTAAAGCTCCTTCGATGGATGTATTGCTTCTTCTTTCTCTGCAGGCAATGAGAAGACCCAGTCCCTCAGGTTCTGCCTCTCGCTGGCAGAGACCTGGCTGAAGGACCCTAAAATAGAGGTCAGAGTTCGCTGTCAACACCTTAAATAATAAAGAGGGACGACGACAGCATTAATATTGAAATTAAATCTTCAATTATTTTTTTTATTTTTTTTCAATTATAAAATTTTCAAAAGACGATCACTACTGTTATAGTGATATCTTTCTGAATTCACTTGAATTCTTCCCAGTGTTCAGCCTGTCTCCTGCTGTGAGCGGTGATGGTATGTGTTGGGGATAAAGCTGAATTTGCCTTAGCTTTTGAATTGCATGACTCAGCGCAAATAACGCCCCGTAGTGACTCAGCTAAACTACACCTTTCCTATGACGGTGCTGTCCACGCACCAGCATCCAACTCTGCGACTGTTGCACCAACTGTCATAAAAAAAAATCATTATTACATTTCAGCGGTTGTCTTCTCCTGGACACTTTATCTGTATTGGCAGAAGGATTCGTTTCATAGCACATGTAGGACAGTTTTTATGCGAAACTTAAAAAGCAACTCGCTGACATAACACTGACTCTAAATTACTTGTAAAGTCAAGAGAGGGTTGTGGGTGTGGGTTGGGTGAGTGTGTGGACTGTCATTGTTAATAAGCGTTTCTTGGTGCTGTAGCTAGTCTCTCTGGTGTGTGTGTGTGTGTGTTGTGGCAACCCGGTCCTTGTTGTTGCCGGGTTCCAGCGGTATAAATCACGCTTGGCAGTGTGGGTTAAGCCATTAAAGGCATTTATTGCAGACAACTTAAATCAAACAAAGTAAACGCGGTCTCTAGGGCCTCCGTGGGCCTCTAGCCTCTCGCGGACACGAGCGCTTCCTCCTTCCTCGCTCCCGTCTCTGGTCTGCCCAAATGTCAGTCCTCTTATAGTGGCTCCTCGGCTTTCGGCCAGGTGTCCCCCAATCACGCTGATTGGGGTTCGGTCGGTGCTCTCCGTCGCCGGCTGGTGGGTGACGGTGGTAACGGCCATCCTGGACCATCCCTCGGGCTGGTCCGGGCCGAGGTTTACGGGGCGGGATGCCACAGTGTGTGTGTGTGTGTGTGTGTGTGTGTGTGTGTGTGTGTGTGTGTGTGTGTGTGTGTGTGTGTAATTGCCCCCATTGCACTCCTGACCATCCCTGGAAGGAGGGATCCCCCACTCTGAAGGAGGGATCCCCCACTCTGAAGGAGGGTTCCGCCACTCTGAAGGAGGGATCCCCAACTCGGAAGAAGTGATCCCCCATTCTGAAGGAGGGATTCTGCGTTCCTCCTCTAGATTTCTTCCTTGCTAAGGGAGCTTTCTCCTGCCTTCTGGGGGGGCTAGGGCCAGGGCGGCGTAATGAACACATGCCCTGTAAGAGGCTGTTTGAGGCTGTGCCGGTGGTTAAGGATTACACCAAAAACATTTAACTGAAATTAAACACTCTGTTCGGTTCTGCACCCGTGATCCCTTTGCAGCAGTCGGCGCGGTCCCGGGGGGAGACCTTCCTGTCCAAGCTGAAGCTGCAGTTCCAGCGCTCGGCCACGGAGAACGCCCTGCTGGGCGCCCAGCTCGGGGGCCAGGAGCTGCTGAAGCTGACCGGTCTGCCCGCCAAGCTCATCGCGGCGCTCTACGAACACCCCAGCGTGGCCCAGCGCTACAGGGACTCGGCCGGCGACGGCTACCCAGGTAACCCCCAGCCCCCCCGCCCCCCCCAGGGGAAGGCCGCCAGGGTCCAGGCTCCAGGGGAAGACCGCCGCGGTCCAGGCTCCAGGCGAGGCCGATGTTTGAGATTATGAGGGGGGGGGGGAATGATGTACTCCTTTTATTGCTGTTCCTTATAATCAGAGCAATGGGGAGTTGCACAAAGGAACAGGGATAATAGCGTGATTATTAGTGCCGTTGGTTTGTAATGCGTGGTGTTTTTTCTTGCGCAGACCTCCATGCGGTGTGCAAGGGGATCGCCACCATCAACAGCGTGGATCTGCTGAAGATCAGGAACCTGCTGCTGGAGAAATGGATCTGTAGGACGGGCCCGGCTGGGGCTAAGGTCTGTCTGTCTGCCTGTCTGCCTGTCTGTCTGCCTGTCTGTCTGCCTGTCTGTCTGTCTGTCTGTCTGTCTGTGTCTGTGTCTTTGTCTGTGCCTCTGTCTGTCTGTCTGTCTGTGTCTCTCTGTCTGTCTGTGTCTGTGTCTCTCTGTCTGTCTGTGTCTGATTGTCTGTCCGTCTACCTGCCTGTATGTCTACCTGTCTGTCTGTCTGTCTCTGTCTCTGTCTGTCTCTCTCACCTCTAATCATTTCAATGTATTTCAGATTCTTCTTACCATTAACTAGATGTTTGTTTTTTGCCTGTGAAGGACGTGAGCAACCAGGAAGTCTTTAACATCGAAGAAGACCCGGACTTAATGAGGTGAGGACGCTCTAGGTACACATCGTTATCAAACGTACTGTTAAGTGCATGACTGTAAGAACATGGTTGGTCAAACTGGTTCTTGCCTTAATTTATATAATCTTCTGACCACTCAAATCAATAGATGCGAGGTCGTAGGGCTGGGCGATTAATCAAATTTTTATCACGATTTCGATTTCAGCGTCAAACAATCACAAATTTGACATAATCGAGTTTTTCGATTTTATTTATTTTTTATTTTATTTATTTGTGATAATATTTTTTATAGAAAGAACAGCTGGATACATATCTGTATATTACTTTAGATTGGAACATTTCTTTTTGACCATTTTGTGTATTTTTTTAAGGCGAAATTTCCAAGTTCTCAGTTCCAAAGTTTTTTTTTGGGAGAGACATGCTGAATAAGTTTTCAAACTCAAAAATAATAGTTTTTAATAATCGTGATTTCAATATTGACCAAAATAATCGGGATTATGATTTCGCCCATAACCGAGCAGCCCTTCGAGGTCGTAGCAGTTGAAGGTGTTATTGTTGACATGTAGCAGACCGCTGCTCTCTACAGACACCTTGTTGCTTCCCCCACAGGGTGGTGCATCTCCTCCAGCCCTACAACACGGACACGGCCGTGCGTTTACTGAGCCCCATCCTGACTGCCGAAACATGGGTATGTGTCCCGTGCGCCTGATTGGTCAGACAAAGGACCGACCGCATCCCCGAGGTTTGAAATTGATGGGAACGGATGTTGAAAAATGAATGAATGAAACCCATTTAAATTGAAGGCATTTAACAGAAGCTGTTATCCAAAGACAATTATAATTAGTACAATATATGTCTGTCGGTACAGTAAGGATGTTCATCGAAAAAGGGCCATGACGAACCTCATGCAATGAGTGCGTAAGGGGGGGTGCTATACTCAGCCCTTGTGTGTGTGTGTGTGTGTGTGTGTGTGTGTGTGTGTGTGTGTGTGTGTGTGTGTGTGTGTGTGTGTGTGTGTGTGTGTGTGTGTGTGTGTGTGTGTGTGTGTCAGCCCCTGGGCAGCGGCGGGCCCCACCTCACCTACAGCCACCGGTCGCGGGCGCTGCTCTGCCTGATCCACCTGGCAGACGCCGGGCTGCTGGAGACTCACACCCAGATACCACGCGCCAAGACCAGGTACACACACACACACACACACACACACACACACACTCACACTCACACACAGATACCACCAGCCAAGACCCAGTACACACACACAAACACACACTCAGATGCCACGCGCCAAGACCAAGTAGGCTCATGCAGGCTCACGCAAACTCAACCACTCACGCACGGATGCACACACTCACACAATGCATATGTAAAGACACATATATATATATAAATATTAGAGCTGTCAAGCGATTAAAATATTTAATCGTGATTAATCGCATTAATGTCATAGTTAACTATTATTAATCGCGATTAATCGCAAATTATTTTTCTATGCTAAATATCCCTTGATTTTTTTGTCCCATAATTCTTCTCATTTTAATTCTCTTATCAACATGGTGAAGTGCATCGGCTTGCCTTGTGCAAAAGATTTTTTATTGATAACAACATTGGCATATACTGATCAAAACAGGACGATACAAATAAAGAGCCTATAGTGCAATTAAACGACTGCTTTGAACAAATGTCATTTGAACATAGCAGTCAGGCTACTGCTTCTTTGTTTTGAGCCAAAAAAAAATTGTAAATAAAATAATTACGTTAATCGCGCGATAAAAATTTTAACGCCGTTAAATTTGGTTTGCGTTAACGCCGTTAATAACGTGTTTAACTGACAGCTCTAATAAATATGCCAAATGAATTCCAATGCGGTCCGTATGTGTGTGTGTATTTATGTGTGCGTTGTTCTGTCCTCGTACAGGTACTACCTGAGGTGCTTCATCTACGTGTCCCAGCTGGAGGCGCTGAACGTCTCCTACACCATCGAGGCCTTCCTCAGCAGCCCCAAGGAGGGCATGGTGAAGGGACTCTGGAAGAACCACAGCCATGAACCACAGGTGCCCACACGCAAATACAAAGGCCTAGGGCTGCTCGATTATGGAAAAAGAATCATAATCCCGATTATTTTGCTCAACGTTGAAATCACGATTATTCAAACGATTATTTTGGGGTTTGAAAACATGATGTATTTATTCAGCATGTCTCTCCCAATGAACGCTTTGTAACCGAGAATTTTGAAATTTCTCCTTAAAGAAATACACAAAATGGTCAAAACGAAAAAGTTCAAATCTAAAATAATGTCCAACTGCACTTTCTATCAAACATTTAATAAAAAAAACGATTATATTCGTTTTTCGTGCGATAAAAATGTGAGTATCGCCCAGCCCTACAAAGACTCATACATGGACACAGAGTCTCACACGGGCTCCTGCGGAGGAAAGATATCTATGACGTGTCCTTTGTCACTTCATGTTTGTTGTTCTTGCTTTGGTTTGAGCGAGACGTTTGAGCGGGCTTCATCATGCGCTGTCGGTGAATCCGTCACGCGCTCAGTTCACACCGAGCCTGGACGGGCCACACCTGATCCACGTTTTCAACTTGTTTCGAGCGGAGCGCTTGCCCCTCTTATAAGAAGAGAGGGGGGCGGGACCAAGCACTGCCCTGCCTGCCGATTGGTCCGTCAGGGTCAAGGGTCTAATGGGTGCTGCTGATGAAGGGCATGACATAGTCACGTCTACCCAGTGGTTGGATGACCCCGTTCTATGTTCACATAACCGGGGTCACGTTGAGTAACCTTTAGTTTGGTTGTCAGCCTTAAAGGCCTTGACACACCAACCAGATCATCAGTCGTCGGACAGTCCGGCGAGCGCGGTGACCTGAGTCTGTTCGGTGTGTGCTGTGCGATCGGCCATCGTCAAAGCCGTGATGAATCGGCCATGACGAAAATCGGTCCGACTGCCTTTTCCCGCCAGACTGTCCAACGACCGATAATCTGGTTGGTGTGTCAGGGCTTTAACACACAGCTATGGTGATGAGTGACGGGTGTTTGTTCTGTGCTTCAGGCCGTGCGGCTGGTGGCAGACCTCTGCCTGGAGTACCAGGTCTACGACCCTCAGCTGTGGAAAGGACTCCTGCAGAAGCTGCTGGCCTTCAGCATGGTGAGTGGAGAGGGCGGACGGGCTCATTATGTGTCTCTGACCACTGTAATTGTACTTTTGTGAATCCTCCTCATAAAGAAATAAAATAAAAAACTTCACAAAAAAATAAATGGATCGTTATAGTATTATCTAAAGGGAATGCTAGGGACAAATATGTTTACAGTGTGTTGTTATGTCCCTTTTCATTTTAGATCAGCCATCTTCAGAAAGTATTGGAGGCCATCTGTGCCGTTCCATCTCTGTGGCAGGTCAGTGTCTGCACCACACAGACCCTCGGGGACAGCGAGTCTCTAAAACATTGCCTGTATTCTTGTGACACGTCATAGAACCAATGAAATCCTTTTAATAAAATGAAAACCCCCTCTCTTTCTTTCTTCTGTAAAGATCTCCAGCTTCACCAGTACCTGGAGGAGTATGATATTGGCGCCGTTCATATCAGGTATCGAACATGTCCCTCCGTCTCCACCAGCGTGTAAAGACAACCAGTTCAAAGGTTGGTCCAACAAGCACTGACCCATGTCCCTCCTCCTGTCTCCTCAGCCTCGGTCCCTCTCAGCCCCGACCAACAGGCCACGCTCTGCCGGACGTTCGTCCTCCTCCTAAAGTAGGGTCTCCCTCAGACGAGGCTTTGAAGAACGCCCGCCGTCTCCTCCTAACTCCCTCCCTCACTCACTCACGGACCCCTCCCCCCCCAGGTGCCCGTTGCTGCTGAACATGGACCTGATCGGTATCGCCAACCGCTTCGCCCAGTTCACCCTGCCCGCCTTCGCCCTGGGCACGCTGCTGCTCATCCCCTGTGACGTGAAGAAGGAGAAGCAGATCCAGGTACGGTCGGCTCTCCCTGATCTCACCCAGTAGAAAGTCCCAAAGTCCCTTCCTTGAATGCCCGTCAGTTCCAGAATAGATTTTTTAAAACCCTCTTATTGGTGTTGAAAACACTCGATGGATGAGCGCCCGAATATGTGTCAGACGTGCTTCTGGTGTACTCTCCATCTGGATCACTCAGGTGCTCTGGCCTTTGAGTTGTTCCCCGGGTGAGGAAAGAGACCTAATGGGGAGATGACATTTAGTGTCTGTGGTCCTCGCCTCTGGGGCAGCCTGCAGGAGGAGTTGAGGACATCACAATCTGTGACCCCCTTTAAAGGTGACGTATCATACCACCAGGTGTGAGTGTGGTTAGCCGTTACAAGCCGTTTCGAAAATCAGCCTCTTCTGACATCACAAGTGGGCGTGTCCACCTCGATGTATGACTGATAGATGAGCAAGGTTTGCTACAGTCCACTGGGTAGGCTGGTAGACTGATCTATCCAGCATACATCTAGGTGGACATGCCTTCTTGTGATTACAGTAGAGGCTGATTTTCTTGTGACGGCTAATCACACTCACACCTGGTGGTATAATATGTCACCTTTGAAAGAAACAATCAAACATACCTTATTTATCTCAGCAATCTCTTAATCATTTTCTTACTTTATTTTGGTTTATTTTCATTGTATTGTTAAGCAACTTGTATTGCAATTTTGCCCGAAAGGCGCTTTATAAACAAAGTTTGTTTTGATTTCCGTTGTTCAGACGTTGGTGTTTGGTTGTGTCTGCAGGGCTTCCTGTCTGCCTGTAACCCGCTGGCCATCCTGGAGCAGGTGGAGGAGCTCATGACCACTGGGGAGATGGCTGGGATCCCCTCACAGGTCACACATACCCCCCCCCCCCCCCCCCCCCAATGCCCACTGTTTCTGTAGCGTTGCATAGACCAGGGGTTTCCAACCTGCGGACCGCGAGCCTTAAGTGGGTCACGGCAGGGGGCCAAGTGGGTCGTCGCCTCATTGGCCCAGTACATTTTTTTTATTGAACATTTATGTAGAACGTTTTGTTTCTAAATGTGTATGCATGCCCACATGCCTTGCATATTACATTTGATAAAGAGACTGTTTGAAGACTGACAAGGGAAATTATGTTTTGATGAGCAATAAACAGAGAGAAATGTAAATGAACCCACATTCTTGTTCACGAGATTGTATTGCTTATTTTGCTGAACAAAATATTGAGTGGATAGTGGCCCCAAAGTATTTCACCAGGTGGCTCCCAAAGGCCCACATTTGGGAGCCACTGGCAAAACTCTCTTTGTAGAACTCGGTTTTTTCTAATAAGCTTTCTAATTTCCACTCATTGTATTTTTATGTTCTGAAACCTCGGTCGTCGTCTCCGTGCGTGGGCTGATCTCAGGTCAAGGAGACGGTGTTGATGTTCCTCAGCCAGAGCGGCCAGCAGCAGAAGGTGCTGAAGACCAGACACTTTGAGGACCTGAAGGCGCTG
Organism: Gadus macrocephalus; assembly: GCF_031168955.1. Classification (NCBI taxonomy): domain Eukaryota; kingdom Metazoa; phylum Chordata; class Actinopteri; order Gadiformes; family Gadidae; genus Gadus; species Gadus macrocephalus. The sequence goes on from NC_082392.1 coordinate 3,256,854, forward strand.
GTGGTCTCCCGAGGCCAGACCCACCAGGCCAGAGACCTGGTGGACTTCCTCATCAGCCAGAACCGGTAAGCAAATGCATACATTATTTATTCATCATATATACTTTATACCACGGAAAACCTATCCAAGACATGGAATGACAAACTATTATTATAAATCAATGAGGATCATTTTTTCTTGTTGTCTTGTTTTCCACGTAACGCTACATTTTCTAAATGCATAAATCTAATTTATGTTTCTGAAACTCTTTCAACTGTTTAACATCGAATCAGGTGTTGGCAGAATTCCCATGTTCCGGTAGTTTGTATCATCTGTGATGTTTACACATTTAAAACTGCTAGAACGTGCTTCAAACTATTATTCTTCCCTTCCAGTCTAAAAGCTTTTACTCGTTTAACTTACTTGGTGGAGTCCGTTAGATGTTCGCCGGGTAGAGAGAGCGTACCATAGAGGCCCAATCCTGATCACAGCAGCCTGGGTTTTATTCCTGCCCGTGGTTCTCCCCTCTACCAACAATACCTTCCTGTCTATCTCATTCTTTCATAAAGCATTAAATGCAACAAAAAAATAATAATAAGATATTGCTTGTATAGTTTAGGTTCATTGTCATTCATCTACTTGCTACTTGCCTCCTTGCACAGTGTCTTAAGTAGAAAAAAATATGACTTTAATACTACTAAATGCTTTGGCAATCCATGCATTGTAGGATCAGTATTCAGGCCCAGAGTTCCCAGAAGGAGCCGATAACCTTCGTTCTTCAGAGCCCAGCAGCAGGCATCTTTTGTGCACGTTTGTCTTGTTATTTCTGATCGGGGATCAATGATCTCCTTCTCTGTCTCCAGCGTGGAGGAGGCGAACGCCCTCACCCGGGACTTCATGAAACACAGGAAGCCTTCCACCAACTCCTCGCCCCTTACGGTAAGCTCCCGCTGGGCTCCTGTTCCCAGTACAACCCGTGGTTTTACTGGGAAGCGCCAATACAGCGATGATGGGATGGCTTTCATAGTAATTGAGTTTAAATGTATTGTCCTTACTAGTTATGTCTACTCTTTTAATATCATTTATAAAGGTCACACTATTCATTTGAAATGTGAATCTCTGAGAGAATCTACTTTCATCAATGCATCTCGTTTTGTTTTGCAGGAATTCCTCAATATTGAAAATGGCGTTACGGCCTGAGAGGATGAATCTCGATGTACAATTTGATTTACTTATGCTACGTTCACATTACTGTATACTAAATAGGCCGCATTTACATTTAATATTTGTCCTTTTCTGTACCTGTTCAAATAAATAAATTGCAATTCTGTTGGACGTGTTGAAATGATTTGGAAACTGAGAATTACAGAAATAACAACAACTACAAGGCTCAAGAACATGGAGCCTTGTTTATGAAATCCCATCTGAATATTGACTTTGTTTCCTGATCCACAAATCTGCATCAGATATGATGTGACCACTCGCTATGTAATAAGACAATGGAAAGTATTCAAACACAGTGAACCTAGCCCTCTCTCTTGGTCTACACATGCGTATAAACCCACTTATTTATAGCTGAGCCTTTACTTCAGCACTCTTAAATGTCAGACGGCCCATTCACTCACTCATTTGTTCAGTCAATATGTGTTTTGACCCAAGGGAAATTGCCGTAAACTGCAATAAACCCTGAATGTCCTCTGATATTAGCAACACCCTGCCTGATGGAGAGGTAGAGAATGAAGGCTGATGTATTCAGAATGAGTTACCCACACTCCAGCCCAGAAGCAGAACTTCACACTCCGTCCACATGGGGCCATTAATGAAATCATGAGGATCATTTTTTTTGTCTTGTTTTCCACGTAACGCTACATTTTCTTAATGCATAAATCGAATTTATGTTTCTGAAACTCTTGCAACTGTTTAATGTCGAATCAGGTGTTGGCAGAATTCCCATGTTCCGGTAGTTTGTATCATCTGTGATGTGTACACATTTAAAACTGCTAGAACGTGCTTCGTTCATACCCTGGGAACACCGGGCAGAGACCTCCAGTGGGCTCCTGACATGCAGATCAGACGTGTGTTTTGTGTTCCGAGAATAATTAAGACCTGCTTAGAACTGGCTGGAGAGACGCATCCCACCTGGGACTCACACTGGTTCTACCTCACTGCAGATGCCCCTTCACATGGATAATGTGAAGATGAACTCAGTCTAATGTAGGACAGCTTCCATGAACCAGGCACTAGTTTGGTGTATGTTTTTGACATACAAATGCACAGATTCTGCTACGGAGTCTGAGTGCGACAGGCTTCTAGTCTAATGGCTGACAATGTAGCAAGACGGACCACCGGTGACCGGCGTTACTTCAGCTCAAGTTCTCTATGTGAGCACCAGGGGGCACTAGACAACACCACTACACTGAAATCTCATTGACACTGGTTTTGTTTTACATCTTAACTTAAATGTAGGCCATACACTAGACCTAATATATGCAATGATTCTTGATAGCTCATATTTGCCATGTCGACTTCTATAGCTAAATGCAAACAATCATTTTTAGACGGCCAAAGGACTCGTTCATGGTTGGATGGATGACATTAAGTTATGTAATTAATTGGAACATGTGCATGTTTGCTATGGCAGAGCCATATTCAAACCAATCGAAGATAACAAACTCACACGCATTCATCACGGCGATGTGACAGTGAACTAACAGTGTGTAATATTCTGCTGCCCACTAAATGGTTTCAGCATCGTCTTATCTTAGAGGGAGCGTATTAGCGCTGCGTATTTTTTTAATATTTCAACTTGTCTCCCGACTCTGCTTTCGAAAGGCAAACACGGCGCTGCAGATAACCCCACCCTCGCGGGCCCCCCCACCTTGTTGATGGAGCCGCGGACACCATCAACGCAGACCACCATATGGAGGGAGAGATTGTTCTTGAGTGGAGCTGATTTGATAAGGAATGAATTAATGCACTTGATTGCACCGCAGGTCGTGAAATATTTGCCCGAGATCAATACGCGGTTCCAGAACAACAACACCCCTGCCCCCAGTCCCATCTGCCATCGTTTAATATTGTAGGCCTATTAATAAAACCGAACAAACACGTGCCTTCAAACCTCCAACTTCATGTTGCGTTTTTATCACAGGAAATTATTTACATTTACTTACATAAGTGGAGACTTCAAAACGGGGTTGGGTTTACGTGTGTATAATTATTACGCTATTTTTAAACCGAGAAGTGGAGCACGGGATAAACCGAGAAGTGGAGCACGGGCTGGACTGAACAGAGACGAGGTGCACCTGTTGGAAGGAAGGGTCTATGAAGGCTCCTAACAAGGCAGGATTACCTCCCTGGTTCAGGCGTTATTGGTCTCTCAGGAGCGCTCTCAACACTATGGCTCCAGGCAACCGGTAACATCAGGAGGAAGAGAGAGAGAGAGAGAGAGAGAGAGAGAGAGAGAGAGAGAGAGAGAGAGAGAGAGGACAAGAGAGATCTCTCAACCAACGGAGGCGGGGATGGTCAACTTCTAACTTGTCATCAAATGAAATTGAAAGACGGACGCTGTCAGTCCAAGCTTGGACTGCTGTCGATCTGGGCATCCATCCACCCACCCACCCATCTCTCTCTCTCTCTCTCTCTCTCTCTCTCTCTCTCTCTCTCCCACCCATCTCTCTCTCTCTCTCTCTCTCTCTCTCTCTCTCTCTCTCTCTCTCTCTCTCTCTCTCTCTCTATCTCTCACACCCATCTCTCTCTCTCTCTCTCTCGTTGTCTCTCATTGTCTGTCTGCCTCTCTCTGCCCCTCGCCCCCTCTCTCACTGTATCTCCTTCTCATTCTCTCTCTCTCTCTCCCCCTTCTCTCTATCTCTCTCCCACACCCTCTCTCTCCCTCTCTCTCTCTCTCTCTCTCTCGTAGTATATTGTCTCGATATGTTATGACATGGCCATCGCATTAAGTTACTAAAAATACTTTACCTCTGGGGATGCTCATGGCAGCGCATGCATACTAAAACAAAGGCCCCCTCATGGGCCGCCATGGCCGACACCGATAGAAGCGCTGCTGTCCCCATCCGTGGCGTCGGCCCAATTGTGCAAGGCAGACACGGGCTGGCGTAAATTGAGCTTAATTTTAAAAAGCGCATGAGTAAAGTCACCTTTAACCTTTTTACACAAAATTAAAAAAGCATTTACAGGCGGGCGATCGGAGGCAAATAGGACAAGTAGGAAGAGCCCCTCTGGGTCTGCCGAACGCGAGGACAGCGCCGTCAGAGGGAGAACAAGGGGGTATTGATTGAGTCCATATGCGGGGCGACCTTATGGCCAGCTACCCGGCATGTCGCAGTGCATCCGTGTCCACGGGAACAGGTGTAATAGCACGAGGTTCACGAGAGCGCCGGCTAACTCTCTGTGACCTTTCCATCCACGCAGACGAGATGAGATCAGCCCCCTTTTTCTCGAAGGGGCTAGAAAACACACAGAGCGACGATCACCGGATGGGATGTCGTTAAACGGTGGTTGGCTATTAAAGGTGGTCTTTAGGGCGTACCTTGTTCATTCCGCTCCGGTGCTGTGCCTTGGCCGCGTTCATTACAACGTGGTCGGCTAGAGTTACGGCTGTGGGAATGTTTCTCACTGATACACCTTGTGTCAACAAAAACTGTTTTTCCACTTTGCTGACATTCCCTGTGTGATCTGTGTCAACATGCACGTAACAAATGGGGCCTCTGCGGCTCGGTTTAGCTTTTTATTATTATTAATAATAATACTACTACTATCAATAATAATAATACTAATATTGGTAATACTAAGAATGTATTGCTAAAAATAGCTCTAACAGCTGCCCACCACATGATGTAAAGAGTCCGGCTCCTCCTAACCCCCTCCTAACCACCTCACCACCTCCTCCTCACCTCCTCCTCCTCCTCACCTCCTCCTCACCTCCACCTCCTCCTCACCTCCACCTCCTCCTCCTCCTCACCTCCTCATCACCTCCTCATCACCTCCTCTTCATCACCTCCTCCTCCTCACCTTCTCATCACCTCCTCCTCCTCATCACCTCCTCCTCCTCATCACCTCCTCCTCCTCATCTCCTCCTCCTCCTCACCACCTCCTCCTCCTGACGTTCCCAAAGGGCTGATGTGAGGATAGCCCCGCCATCCATCAGCGTCTGCCCCCTCCCCCTCCGACCTCACCCCACCCTCACATTGATCCGTGGTCACGTCGCCTGTCTGTGAGGGGCGGGATCCAGCGCGCCAAAACAACAACAACAACAACAGCAACAACTTCTTGAATACGTTCTTCTGCAGACACATAGTATGCATAATGTGATTGGAGGAGACTTTCTGAGTTTAAATACAATCCTGACATCTTGCCCCCACACACACACACACACACACACACACACACACACACACACACACACACACACAGACACACACACACACACACACACAGACACACACACACAGACACGCACACACACACACACACACGCCTGCACACAAATGTGTACAATGCACAACACACGCAAACAACACACACACACACACACACACACACACACACACACACACACACACACACACAGCTTGTTGTGATATCGGTATATTGTTGAAAAAAAGACAAGGGTCGAGAGCATATCCAGACCTGGACATCGCGGGCGGGTCATGCCGCGGACACACACTGCTACACTCCCCGTCCCGCAGCGTTTTTACCACCCTCTCATCAGAACACCTGTCAGGGCCGGCCTGGGAAACCAGCCAATCACAGTGACGTGGTCCGCCGCAAATAAAGCCATCCAAACAGGGATGAACACAGGCGATACGTCTCTTATTTGACATTTACCCGAACAAAAGTTTCCCACACTTGTGGGCGAGCAGGAAGAGGCCACCAAGGTGGCCTCTTCCTGCTCGCCCACAAGTGTGGGGAACTTTTTTTTTTGCCCATAAGCTGGGATCACACCCTCACATTAAACATGCACACCAATTAACTCATCATCCAGTCATCCAAACAAAGGCAAGCATGCAAGGTATACATGAACACGGGGAGGGACATTAACACAAACGCATAACTTTACACGGTCGAAGGGTCTTGACCACATCAGTAGACACCCCTCTGGGAGACGGAGAGGTTTCAAACACCGGGCAGTCGTGTCACAGTCACACGCATGCACATTGCACACACACACACACACACAAGCACGCACGCTCACGCATGCACACACATGCTCAAACACACACACAAACATACACACTAACACATATGCACACACATACACTAACACATACACACACACACACAGACACAACATACATACGCTCGCATACACACAACAAATACGCACACACTTGTGAACAGACACACTCGCACACTCACACATACACACACTCACACATACACCCAGACACAGCTTGGTTTCTTGGGAACAACACTTGTTAAACACATCCTTCAAACAATCTGGGTACAGTTGTTCTCAGAGATCGAAACAGGTTGGATGCCTTTTGGAAGGACCTGGGAAACACTGAATCTCCCGGTAACACAGAGGCCATGCTTTGCTCCCATTGATCTGGCCGATCAATGATGAGGTATTTTTAGATGGACGAGGGAGTCTGGCACATCACAGACAACACTGTGTGGGGGGCACTTGGCTTGAAGCAGAGAGGTTTAATCATTCGATTTGAAACTGCAAAAGAAATTTGCTATACATTCCAAAGACACAAGAAGAGAAATATCAGCAAGTGCAAAGAGCTATAGACATATTATGTACGTTATGTACGTCATCTAAAAACTAGCATGATATATATTGACATTACACAATAGCAATACGTATACACACAGAAGGAACCATGACATTTGACATTGTCCTTTACTGTGCGTTGCATTATGTTTTATGACACTTGATATGACAATTGCATGGAACATTTTACTACTAAAAAGCCCACAGATACAATATATATATATTGCTGCATGGGCCATTTGAAGGGCCATATAACTATAGTTTTTCTATCCATTTTCTGAAGGTTTTGTATAACAGAAATGCCATTACCATGATGCCAGTAAATAATTCATCAGTGGGCACATGAACGCCTGCAGAAACCCTTCGCGCCGTTGTTTTTCTCCATCGGAATTGCAATGAGCCCCTTCCAATGGGTAATCATTAACGCATTATGGCTCACTATCCCTTTGTAATTGCTTGTTTTCACCAGTGTTATTAAAGTAACTTATTTGCCGACTCCCTCTCTCTCGTACCATCTGGGCGGCGGGATAGCCTTTTATAGCTATATATATATTTATATATTTTGGCAAGCCGTGGTGAACAGCAATGTTTAACCGTTATGGTTCATTACCACCTGGCTTCCAGGAAACATGTTGTACAATGCAAGAACTATTATTTCAAACCATTCCGTAATATTGTTTGCCGTTTACACATCCATATATGTCATAGGTTAATGCACAAAACATCAATATATACAGTACATCTATTTATATAGATATATATATATAAATATATAAAAAATAAGTGCTTGTGTCTCCCTCTGTCCTGTATGACGTGATATTACCGTCAACGGCCTTTGCACTCTCATTCAGTTATTTACTTCCTCTTATGCGGAATTAGGGGCACTGTGTCATCACGGCCCATAAAGTTGTTGTCGCTCCTCATCCACTGATAAGCCAACCACAGCGAGATACCCAATCTGAAGCTTCAGGGATAAGTCCTCCCGTTCGTCAGAAGATCACAACGTCTTTGATGAGCAGCCGACGCCGCCGCCGCCGCGAGGAGCGTGGCTCACATCGGCTTTTGACGGCACTTGTCGGCCCTTCCTGTCTCAGTCTCTCTTCCTGGAAGACCCCCTGCTTTAGGAGTGGATGCTGATGGACCCTTTGCTCAGGTGGGACTCCTTGGTGACCTCGGTGCTCACGGCGGAGAGCGGCAGGTTCTCGTAGCGCTCCGCTGTGCCCCAGCAGCGGCAGTGCGACAGAGTGGCCTTCAGCTGCTTCTGGAAGTTGCTGTTGAGGAAGCCGTAGACGATGGGGTTGACGCAGGTGGACGCCATGGCCACCAGGTGGCACACGGAGAAGATGAGGTTGTGCTGGCAGGAGACCATGAGCTCGTGGTGCCAGTCGAACACGGTGTTGAAGATGTTGAGCGGCAGCCAGCAGACGGCGAACAGCGCCACGATGGAGCCCAGCATGACGTTGATCCGCCGCGAGCCCTTGGCCCGGTTGTCCCTGGAGGAGTCGCGGGCACGCTCCACCATGTCCTTTCTCCGCCGCAGCCGCAGGAAGATGCTCAAGTAGCAGGCGGCGATCAGCCCCAGCGGCAGGAAGTACTGAAAGACCAGGAGGGAGGTCGTGTAGGCCAGACGGTTGCTGTTGGTGGGCCAGCTCTCTGTGCACAGCCAGTGGTCCTGGCCGGGGAAGGGGAGGCTGAGGTTCTGGAGCGGCAGGTTGTCCAGCACGGTGAAGGACAGGAAAGGCGCGGAGATGAGGCAGGCCACCACCCAGATGATGCCCACCGCCGTGTAGGACTGGCTGACCACGGGCTTCCAGCCCGTGGGGTGGACGATGAGCTGGAAGCGCTCCATGGCGATGAGGACCAGGGAGAAGATGGACACCGTCACCGAGAGGCACTGCACGAACGGCGTGAGCTTGCACAGGGCCTCTCCCAGGATCCAGCGGTCCATCAGGGTGTAGATGAGCGTGACGGGCAGGCAGAAGACGCACATGAGGATGTCCGAGCAGGACAGGTTGGCGATGAAGATGTTGGTGACGTTGTGCATCTCCTTCTGCCTGGCGATGACGAAGACCAGGCAGGAGTTGCCCACGATGCCCACGGCGATCATGGTGCTGTAGACCAGGATGAGGAAGGTGGTGCCACTCTTGGAGGAAGGGCACTCCTCCTGGTCCCAGGCTAGCTGGATGAGGCTGTAGTTGGCTTTGGGGTGAGACTCCATGATGAACTGATCGAACGCTTCTTCCATAGGCTGTGTGCTGATTGGCTCGTGTTGTACGGGTGGGCAGCAGTTATCAGTGGTTAATGATACTGGCATTGATCACAGGTCTGCATCATCTTTCTGCATCATCGTCTTCCTCTCTCTGCCTGGAAGAGGGGGAGGGATACAGGTAGAAGTAATCATCATAATGTCAATCGATGAATAGGTTGAATAATGTCTAAAACCGGGATATTCGATGAAGCGGACAGATTGCGGTCGGGAGAGAACTGCCAAGGCATGCGAAAAAATAAACACTTTTCTGGATAATCACTCGAGCGTTTTGGCAAGAGTGTCGTATATCACGAGCCATCAAAGGAGTTTCACGCCGCTCTTGGGTGTTTTTCCAGCGTGCCGAGATGTTTTCATGCCCTATGCAGCTGTGTCAACAGGAACACTGGAGCGTGGTACAAGAGAGAATACCACTAATAAGTAGAGCGAGAGAGAATCGTTTGTCTTGTGGCATGGCTCATATCATGAGGCCCTGACGGAAAGAAGTTATAAAAAGGGGAGGAGAAGGATTGGTGGCTCTGCGAGGGTGCAGCGGCGAATGATGCAGAGATGGAGACACATTAGGAGACCGGCAAAGAGCCTCGCTCCGGTGTCATTACAGAGAGATTAGATGGGTTTGGATCACCATAGCAGTATTAATATCCGGGCGTTTTGAAGACGTAGTTGTTACGGCGGTCCTCTTGTTTTATTGGGCCTAATCTTGTTTATTTTGTATAAAAACAAAAGAAACCATTTGTTTTTATTTGAGCATATAAGCGCGTTCTTGATCATTTGAAAGATTAATGTGAATGTAGAAATTGTATTCTTTATGCTAGGCCATGGGAAAGGGAATTGTGTCCAGATTTCAGAGATGCTTCTGTGTGTGTGTGTGTGTGTGTGTGTGTGTGTGTGTGTGTGTGTGTGTGTGTGTGTGTGTGTGTGTGTGTGTGTGTGTGTGTGTGCGTGCGTGCGTGCGTGCGTGCGTGCGTGCGTGCGTGCGTGCGTGCGTGCGTGTGTGTGTGTGTATTCATAACCATATATCCTAAGTCATCAATCAAAAATAACAACCAGTTTTTTTAACCGAATCTCAACTAACTAAATTGGTTCTATTGTACTATGGCCACAGAACTAGAATCTGGTGCCATATAAATGCATTATCTTGAAATGCGGCATTGATAATGTATTAACAGATACCAAAAGACCATATGTTCTTACTGTTATTATGAGAGGCTACATTTTCAAGCTATAGAAAAAAACAAATTTCAGTGTAATTTCAGTTCCCCTCAAAAGCCTTGTGGCAGGTTATGTATGGACGGGCCTGGGAAGTATTGTCCCTTTGGAGTAAAACGTCCCCATTAAAGAGATGAACGCTTTAACCAGTATCACTGCATCACCAAAATGCAACTAAAGTGGGCTCTAACAAAACCCAAGTCAGGCTGCAACCCTTGAATCACGTTTAAATTGACATAATACTGCAATTATTCAAATGAGGCATAAAACAATGAGCAACAAACGGTGAAAGATCGTGTATAATGTAATAAACTTCACACCACATCTATACATCTTCTACAAACCAACTTAGTGATGCATACACAAAATCCTCAAGTGCGCAGTTAAAACACACTATGTTTCATGAGTCCTGTATGGAGAACAGCGACAATCATCTAACGTCCGAAACCAGTGTGACACATGAGTGACAGCCGGTCGAGGACCCTACTCGACCAGTACATGTTAATGGTCAGCTCATGAGGTGGACCATGTAGTCCGGACGGCCACGGTGGGACCCGGTCCGGAATACGGCGGGAGACTCTCAGACGCTCATCTACTGGTGGATCCACCGAGGCGATACTTTATACCCACCTGTCCTCTACATTATTAAATAACACCTGTTACATTATCAATTAGACATTTAAGATGTCAAACAGCACACCTAGAAAGAGTTCCACTGATTTCATATTAAAACCATGACCCATCATGAGAGACATAAACAACAACATTGTTAACAGACGAGGAAAATAAAAAAATAAAGTACAAAGGATTTTTATATGAGTCATTTTCTACTCACCAACATGTCAGCTCTCAGTTAACTTGGAATATCGGCTGGAAGAGAACACGGCAGAGTTTTAACCCGCTGGGAGGTAGGAGGGGTCCAGCCCGTTCGCGGATCTATCCACTCTGTCTCTTAAAGCACCACCGATCCCTTCAGCGCGAGCAGGGATGTGATCGATTAGCCGGGATGTGATCGAGCAGCCGGGATGTGATCGAGCAGGGGTGTGATTGAAGCTGGATGTGATTGGAGCGCGTTATGTAACAGGCTGTCATTCTCAGAGACTCCGGTGCGCCAGGGAACGCGCGGGCGCGAGGAACACGCGCCCAGTCCTAAAACCTGATACCCCCTCCTTTCAGAACTGGTCCTACCAAAACGGACGTTAAACAATTCTTATTTTATTCTTTCAACAATCAGTTATGCCAATCATGTCCTGGGGTCTGCGTCCGAGTGCTGTTGGGGTTGTGTGTTGTGAGTTGTGTTTTGTGCGTTGTGTGTTGAATCGTATTTTACACATCTCCCTGTTCCTTTTTTCATCTTGACTCTCAGCACGGGGCAGCAGCCACATGGTGTCGGATGAGTGACAGCCCAACTGTGTCTTAGGAACATTCTCATGACTATATGGATGTTTTGTCTTGTTGTTTATGTCATTTGCAAATGTACAAATGCAGACTTATTTTGTAGAGTTTGTGATAGCTTGATACATTGGACATAATATCATGAAACCTCTTATGCCTTATAAGGTTTGATTAATCTCTTATTAATCATGCTAAATAACATTTGTTAATGAAATAATGATGGACAGTCGATTGACACAAAGTGCTGTGCCGTCACTCAGATGAAAACAACACAAAGATGTGGGGTTAAACAAGTGTATACGAAAAAAAAACAAAGCCAATTGATGACACATGTTTTTCTGGCATATTTGACATCATTTACAATCAATCAATCAATCAATGTGGTTTCGTCCTCCCTCGTGATGTGAAGTATAATCAGAGTGTACGTCATAAACCGTTGTCGACCCTGAAAAGTGGAAGCAATGGATCACATTTATTGAACCACCAATAACTTCCCGCTGGTACAGTCGTTGCTTCAGTCCGAGCAGTGACCTTTGTCCTTTGGCTCTCTCAGTTTCTCGAACTGTAGGCAGAGTGGCTCACCAGCATCCACAAAAGACTCAGGACACACTTGTTCAGAGTTCACCTCTCCATAGCTTCCCCCCCCCCCCCCCCCCCCCCCACACCCCCCACAACCATATTAGGTACCGATGTATGTTGTACATCCTGGCACTTAATGTACACACTTATTGTATGTTGTACGTCCTGGCACTTATTGTACGCACTTAATGTATGTCACACATCCTGGCAATATCTTTTACATAGCATTGTGTAGGATCTTATCCTAGCTGGCTTTGTTGTGTACGGGGAAGAACCTAACAATTGTTAGTGCTTGGCACTTGGTTCTGTGCTCATCCTTAATGTACCGACTTTTATATATTGTTTCTCTTTCTTCTGACAAATGTACTTATTGTAAGTCGCTTTGGATAAAAGCGTCTGCTGAAGGCCCTTAATGTATATGTAAATTGAAAGTTGCAAGGTCATAAACTGCTGCATGTCTCTTTTGTTATTGTAGCCTTTGTCGTTGTTATTGTGGTTTTTGCTTATCTTTTATGCGATTGAGTAGAGATGTGGTCCGACATCCGTGGTTCTGTTTGTTTCAACATGCGTCAGCTGAGCGGCGTTGTGAGGCACGATCCCCTCCGACAGACACTCACACAGGGAACTATTTTAAAGACTATTATGTTGCACATTTTCTGCTTGTTACCGGCTCCAACACTCTGACTTCACACTGTCCCCCACACAGTCCTGCTGTTGCAGTGTGTGTGTTTGTGTGTGTGTGTGTGTGTGTGTGTGTGTTGGTGTGTTGTACATTTGTACATGTTGTGCATGCATGTGTCGTTCGCCTTTGCGTTGTTTACATTTGTGTGCGTGCCTGTGTGTTGTACGTGTGCGTGTGAGTGTTGGGCCTGTGTGCGTTTGGCATTGTACAAATCGGTGTGAGCGCATGAGTGTTGTGTGTTTGTGTGTGTGTGTTGTGTGTTGTGTGTTGTGTGTGTGTGTGTGTGTGTGTGTGTGTGTGTGTGTGTGTGTGTGTGTGTGTGTGTGTGTGTGTGTGTGCGTGTGCATTTGGTGTGGAGGCATCTCCACATTTTGCGACTCCTTTGTCTGAATGATAGCAGGACGATCTGATGAACTTGGCAAGCGCACACACACACACACACACACACACACACACACACACACACACACACACACACACACACACACAAAAGACACACATGCGAGCACACCGATGTGTACAATGGCAAACAATCACAGGCACAACACTCACACACACACATACAACACACACACACACACAAGCACACACGCACACACACACACACACACACACACACACACACGCTGTGTGGAAACACCGTCTAACACGTGGCCCCCTGGAGGTTATCGCAGGGGAGGAGCGGAGGAGCTGTGAGGCAGAGAGAGAGCCGAGGCGCGGGGACTAATATAAGCACTAATAACACAGCAGTAAAAATAATCCCGTGACTTCAATTTCCATCACTGTGAGTGAGGCCGCTGACGACCGCACACAATTACTCATACAGCGCGATTTGTCCTCCCTTTTGATGACCAATATCGGTTTCTCTGCAGAAACCGGGCTCTGAATCAGGGGTTGGTGACGCGGTTCGCCGCTTCGACAGAGTCGCTCGCGGCCTTCGGAGTTGTGGACGCATAAATTGTGCGCAGACTCGACTCCAGACGGGGCTCTGCGTGCGCACGTACGCAGGTGTGTGTACGCGCGCGTGCGTGTGTGCACTGATCCGTGCGTTCCACTAGGACCACCTTTGTTAAAGATTGTAAAAAGAACATTTGCAGTTTAGAGTGTCGAGATAGGGAACAGACACTGACGGCTGGGAAGCGTGACACGGAGATGAGGCGCTTCCCAGCAGCTGAGATCCTGGCTTCTCGCAGGCGATAAGGTGGACAGGAGGACAGATATTATAAACACTACCTCCTGTAAACATCAGCCCCGAGCCTTTGAAGGCCTCTGCTGTTTGATAAAGTGTATCAGTTGTGAGTCACAGAAGCAGTACCGTAATTCCTATAAAGACAAGTGCATATAAACGCTACCTCCCTTCTCCTCACAGATGGCCTTATTTGGGGTTGGGAGATGGGGGCTTGAATTACATAAGACTGTACACAGGCAAGTGTATCTGGTGAGAAAATAGCTTTTAGTTTTATGTGTCACCGGCCGTCTAAATCAATAAAATACTCCCTGAGACACACTAAATTGTTCCCTCGCCCCGCCCCGCCATATCTATAATTCACACTTATTGCGAAGGGAATGTTCATAGGGCCGCGGGCCATGCTCTGGTTTCCTGTGATTTATACGACTTGACAATAACTCCCATTTGGAAATACCTCGTCGTCGCTCCCCTTGGCTTTCGGTGGAGCAAACACACACTCTGATGTACGAGCAGACAAAAGCCAAGCATGCATCCAGAACTCGGAGAATATATTATCTTAAGGAATGTGGTGGTGGCGAGGTGTTTCTCTCGCCGTGGCTCCTTTCACCGTCCCGAGGCGGAGCAACGCACCTGGATAAAGGAAGGTTTATCTCCGCGTCGTATCTGGAGGTGGACGGCCGCGGCTCCGTGTCTACGGAGCCTGTACCGTTTATGTATTCATTCTCCGTGAACCCGAGGTGACGCGTTACGGTGACACCATCGCCGCAACGCGGTCCCCCGAATGCCCCGAGGCTCCTTCTCGACTCGGGGGGGGAGCAGGCCAAAGGCCAGCAGGTCGCATCACGGCCAGAGATGACGGACCTCCCGCTCAGTCACAGAGATCCCATCTGACAACCGGAAGCTTCTCCCAACGGTCCCCCGCTCAGAGCGCTGTTCAGGAGACAGGGACAGAGAGAGAGGGGGAGAGATAGAGGGGGGGGGGGGGGAGAGTGAGGGGGGGGGGGGGTGGGGGGAGATAGAGAGAGGGGGAGAGAGAGAGCGGGAGGGGGGGTGGGGAGAGATAGAGAGGGGGGGGGGGGGGGGGCAGAGAGAGATAAGAGGAGAGAGGGAGGGAGGGAGGGAGGGAGGGGGGCTTGGGGGAGATAGAGTGAGGGGGAGAGATAGAGGGGTGGAGAGAGAGAGGGGGAGCTAGAGATATAGAGGGGGAGATAGAGAGAGAGAGAGAGGGAGAAAGAGAGAGCGAGAGAGGGGGAGCGGAAGAGAGGGGGGAGATTGAGGGAGCGAGAGAGCGAGAGAGAGGGGGGGAGAGAGAGAGAGAGAGAGAGAGAGAGAGAGAGAGAGAGAGAGAGAGAGAGAGAGAGAGAGAGAGAAAGACACACGCACACACACACACACACACACACACAGCGAGAGAGAGAGAGAGAGACAGAGACACAGAGAGAGAGACAGAGAGGGAAGCGGAGAGCAGGTTGAATAGGAAAAGGAAGGAATAAATCCTGAGCAGTACAATCTGAGAGGCAAATTCGATTGGAAGGATTGCCACATGGGGAATAAAATATTCTTCCCTCATAGCCCGGCAGCACCTTAGAGAGAGACAATCTCACTGCAGAGGTTGGCTCTCTGTAGCAAAACACAACAAACTTCCACTTCTTGAAGCACAGCCTTAGTGCTAACCTGATTTAAAGTCATTAAACGGGGCTTTGTAAACATTTGATACATGAGAAGCCCAACGTATACACACTGGAGCCTGGGAGCTCAGAACATAGTGGGCCTTTTCCTGAATGACTGCGGCGGTAATTGAATCAAAGCAACCCGGACAAACACTGATTTGAAAGCGTAAAAGATGAAAGAGAGACAGAGAAGGATGGAGAGGGAGGGAGAGAGAGAGAGGCAGAGGGAGTGAGGGAGGCGGTAGATGGAGAGATACAGAAAGAGAGTCGGCGGTGGGAAAGAAGTTCATTAAAATGCAATTTGAGTGAAAGGTACAATCAATCGAGTGTGCATTAGACCCGCTGACCTCCCCCCCCCCCCCCCCCCCCCCCCCCCCCCCGCGCATTAATTCATATTAATGCATCGGCAGAGACTAAGGTACAGACAGTCCCATGGGGCCTGTGGAGGTAGTCACATCTTTTCCACGCACTAAACATTGGCCTCTTTTTTACCCTCCATTCTCCACGATGACTTCAAAGTAATCACTGCTGAAATCAAACAAGGTATGATGGAGGGGAGGGGGGGGATATTGACCCCTCCCCCGTTCCCCTAAAGCCGGTATCAATCGCTTTGTTGTCGTATGGCGGCTGCACCACAAACTGCTGACCCACACAACTGCCTCGACACCATGCTCCATTGCCAGAGCAGTGGTCCTCAAAGGGGGGTGGGCGATCCCCTAGGGGTACTTTTGAGTACTGCAGGGGGTCCTCTGAAAATTTCCCCCCAAAGAAAGAGAAATGTAACTATTGATTTTTTTTCCAACTGAGCAATTTCAATTCTGAATAGAGATCATGGACAAGTGGTTCAAATGTGAATCTGAAAACAAGGAGAATCTGTGAAAAAGGAAGCGCATCCAGAAACACCAAAATGTCGTCCGTTTCAGGCAGAATATATTTGAATGTTATTCCCCTCTACATGCTCTGACCCTCCCCTGGCGTTGTCCTTCTTTTGTGTTGAGAAATTTCCCACCAGTTGCATGGAGCACATGCCCATGTTTCTCACTAAACGTTCAATGTTCATGTTTACACAGAAGAACGCAGACACATAATCTATCTTCATTTAATTTATTATTCTCCCTAAAATGTTTTGCCCCCCATGAAGGGGGTAGGCTACTCAGCTATAAAAAAAGATCATAGAGGAGGCACTAGTAGAACCAGTAGGAGGTACATCTCCCCTGGTAAGTGTCTGGATGAACGCTCCATCCAGCCTGCTCTGCAAGCGTTTGAGTGGTGGGTAACTGGGCGGGCACACATGTATTCTTATCTCAGACTTGTGAAATCACAGATTGAGATAGATGTGGATTAATTCATGGGCTGGCAAGCCTTGACAGGGAACATAACACATGTAGAGAAATCAGATAGCGCAAGCATGGCCACAGGAGAAAGGCGAAAGCCACAGCGTCTCATATTTCAGTATTTACAGCAAAGTCAGCACACACACACAGCAAATAATTACACCGCGTACTTCCCCCCGAGCCTGGGTAGAAGTAGGAATATTGAACCTGCTGGTTTGATTTCTACCCTCACCAGGTGGTGTGTAACACCGTCCAATAGGAAATGTAGCTCTTATGTTTTATGTGGACAAAAAAAAACTAACTCAACAGCAGTCGATCAATCATGTGTCGCATTTTCACTTCAGCAGGTGGCCAACAACGCGGCCAGCAGCATGAAACCGCCATGAATCATCCAGTAGGATCATCATCGGGGAACTATCTTCCACCCTCGGTGGATACAACTATACAAGACGTAGATGGGAGAAACACTAGCTGCCGTCTTTTGGAAATTCCATGCATTTTAATTGGATGCTTTATATTTGCGGCGTCGATTGAATTACCCGGAGCGGGATGTGAGACAATGTGGCAAATTGTACCGGGGAATGGCGGAGTGGTGATCAGCTAAAAGACATGGAGCCCTTTTCTCTGCAGCTCTCTTCTCAAGGTCCCCGGAGAGACGGGCTTGGCCTGGCCTTTTGCTGGGGGGACTCTGCCCTTTACCAGTGACCTCAGAATAGAAAGACATATCCTAAGAAAAGAACGGTCAAAACAGCTCCACCTCATTACTGGCAAAGTGATGCTGGCGGTTGGAGAACATCCACATTTCCATTTGAATAAGATTTCCTTCGATTGAAAATAATTCATAAAGGCATGCGGTTTATGCGCCACACACACACACACACACACACACACACACACACACGCGCACACATACGCATACACACGCACACACACGCACACACACGTACATACACACGCACACAGGCACACACACACAAGCATATAGTTGAAAAAAATAATCATAAAGCCAAACGGTACACCACGCGCACACACACACACACACACACACACACACACACACACACACACACACACACACACACACACACACACACACACACACACACACACACACAAATCTCTCTCAGACACACACACACACACACACACACACACACACACACACACACACACACACACACACACACACACACACACACACACACACACACACAACCACACAACACCACACACGCAATATATAGTTGGACCTCCACGAAATGATGAATGCGCCCGAGGACGGCGATACTGAGGGGAGTTGTCTGAATTTCAGACGGATATGGCGCGCTAGGTAAATGGGCAGGACAAGCTCAATGCCCCCTCGGTTTATCATGTGAATTATGCATCTGCCAGACACCTCCATCTGAGGCCGGGTTAGTTTCCATCAAACTGCATTCTGCCAGCTTGTCATGTTATAGGATTTTTGGTGCAGAGGCAAATTGATTGCGTACGTTCACGTTGCCATCACAGCAAAAAACGATCTATATTGCACGGAACATATCTCAGCCACTGCATCACAGATCTGTCGGGATAAACGGGACCTCGCTGTGGCAGTCACCGGGGCGACTTGGCCCTTGTTACTGGTGTGGAGGATTGGTTTGGTGAATGTGTGATTTCCCATTACAGACTGGTACACTGGTTATGACTGGGAATGTAGCGGCATTGGGTGTAAACCATTGAGAACAGAAAAAAAACAAAAACATCCTAAGCCACGATAACAGAGCGAAGTATCAGCGGTACAGTCGCTCCATCCTTTTACCAGCGCCATGGCGACCACGGCAGCCAGGCATCCCTCCAGTTCCACATCAGAGTTGGCAGGTAGTTGGCATGGAAACCGTTCTGGGTGGGGACGACGTGGGTAGAATGAACGGCCCCTTCGGAGTCCTCTGTCCCAGACTAATCAGTCGTATTGTCCTCCGCTCTGCCAGCTTCTAGTCATGTCTGGACAGCATGCTGGGAGGCATGATGGGAACATTAGCAGAGCCAAACAGAGCTATCTGGCAATTGGTCTGCTTTGGCCTGGCTCTCTGATTCGTTTTTTTTTTTTTATTCCTGTGCTTTTTTTTATTCCTGATATATAGATAAAAAACGTTGTAGATAAAAGTCCTCCATATGGTGTTCCCAGTGCTAGACTCAGAACTCTCTATTGGTAAAGAGACACAGGGCAATGAATCATGGCTGAGACGCATACAGTTAACATTTGATATATAGACAGGACAATCTACAACTGAACCCAAATGTTCCAAACAGCAGAACGAATAAATGAATGAATTACAGCAAATGTGTGCAAATGAATGCTTCAAAAAAAAAAATATATACTTTATTTCCCGGGTCGAATGTGATGTATTGGTCTTGAGCGTGGACCGTATTCCTTACCTAGCGGATGTTAAATCGGTTCCCATTTCCAGGAATGATGAATCTCAGCAGACATGGGCTGTGCTCCCGGCGTAGGGTCGGGTTATGAATGGCAGTATGGCAGTGCCACGCTGGGAATATTGAGTGTGTGGAGGCATTTTAATCTTTCTTTCTCTCTTTTATTATTTATTTCTTCTTGGCACAGCTTTCACGGTTGTATCGAGACACCCCGTTGTTTTTTCATCTGTTTGGCCGAATGCTTGAGTACACATAGCAGCACACCTGTTGTCGGCTATAACAGAACAACTCTTTCCACCCCTAAACTAATGTACTGCGTCTGTGAATGTACTCTGAGGAAACCAATCGGGTGAAACTCCGTCGTATACACTGTTGTCAAAAAGCTTCACTATGACGTTTGTGGTGTGAAAGTTACTTCTCTACAAAATGCTCTTTGAGATATATGTTTATGATGACGTTCCTGGTGTGAAAGTTATTTTGCGACAAAATGCTCTGTGAGATATGTTTATGATGACGTTTGTGGTGTGAAGGCTATTTCTTGACAAAAATGCTCTGTGAGATATGTTTAGGCATTATGAGTGTATTAGTGTTTTCCCACTTCCTGTTCGGATCATCCAAGATGGCAGCATGTTAGGTTGTATGTGAGTTTGTGAGTTTGTCTCTCTGTCTTTGTTCATTTTTTGCGCTATTTTGTTTCGGCTACTCATTGAGCACACTGGATTTAAGGATATTATCATTCATCACATGAAATGAATGCGGACTACCTGGACTCTGAAGGGCTAGAAAAAAGGCAGCAGTAGCGGCCTTGCTAACTCCCAAGGCCTCAGCAGCAGCAGTAGCAGCCTTGCTAACTCCCAAGGCCTCAGCAGCAGCAGTAGCAGCCTTGCTAACTCCCAAGGCCTCAGCAGCAGCAGTAGCAGCCTTGCTAACTCCCAAGGCCTCAGCAGCAGCAGTAGCAGCCTTGCTAACTCCCAAGGCCCCAGCAGCAGTAGCAGCCTTGCTAACTCCCAAGGCCTCAGCAGCAGCAGTAGCAGCCTTGCCAACTCCCAAGGCCTCAGCAGCAGCAGCAGCAGCAGTAGCAGCCTTGCTAACACATCAAGGCCCCAGCAGCAGCAGCAGTAGCAGCCTTGCTAACATCTCAAGGCCCCAGCAGAGCAGCCTAGCTAACACCTCAGACATTGTGGTCATCTCAGAAACTTGGCTGACAAAATATATTACAAATGAAGACATTAGCATACTCGGATACAATGTTTTTCGTAGTGATAGGCCCAAGAAAGGCGGTGGTGTAGCCATTTTCGTTAAATCAAGATTTGATGCTTCAATTGTTCTGTCTGAGTCTATCTCTAAGCAATTCGAATTTTTGGCATTGAAGGTGGAAATAGCAAAGTCCCTCTCTATGACTGTTGTCGGGTGCTATAGGCCTCCATCTGCCACAAAGGAGGCATTATCGTCATTGCAGCATCTTTTGTCCAAATTAAATTATAATGAGCTTTTAATGGCTGGAGATCTGAATTGGGACTGGCTAAATGCAGTTTCGGATGAATTTAAATCTTTCTGTGACTCTATTAATCTTATCCAGCTGGTCAACCTACCTACAAGGCCAAATCTTAAAAAATCTGAAAAGTCCACTTGGATTGATCTAATTCTCACAAATGTTCCTCATAAATTCTTATCCTTGGGAGTTTTCTGCAATGATTTGAGTGATCATTGTGTTGTTGCTACTTGCAGGGACACAAAGATCCCCAAACGTAAACCACGCATTATTTTCAAGAGGAATTTAAAAATGTTTAATGAACAGGCTTTTCATCATGATTTGTCTTTGGTAAATTGGGGACACATAGGTCTTTTGCCGGACGTGGAGTTAGCTTGGACATTCTTTAAGGAACACTTTGTGAAAATTGTAAATAAACATGCCCCCATCGGGAAATTCAGGGTTAAGGGACGAGATAATCCGTGGTTTTCCCCAGAGTTGTCAGAAACCATCCATCGACGTAATGTGGCATGGGCCAAAGCCAGAAAAAGTGATTTTGCCTCTGACTGGTCTATTTTCAGGCAACTAAGGAACAAATGCACTACTCTTATTAAAAAGGCTAAATCTGAATATTATTTATCTGTCACAACTGAGAACCTTAATAATCCACAGAAATTTTGGAAAGTAATTAAATCTATATCTGTAAGTAAAAGTCCTCCGGCTCTTCCGATATTTGTTCTAAAAGACTCGGTCCCAGTCTATGATAGAACTGAGGTTCTAAATTGTTTTAACAATCATTTTGTATTATCTGGTTCTTTGTTTGATTCTACGGGAGCTGCCCCTGTGTTTCCCTGCACAGAAGCTCCAAGGTTTTCAGGAGAACCCTTTAATTTCTTACCTTTTACTGTGCAGCAAGTGCATCAAGCCCTCAAAACGTTGGATAGCAGAAAATCCCCTGGACCTGATTCAATAGAGCCCTACTTTTTAAAAAATAGCAGCTGATTTTGTAGCACAGCCTCTTACAATCCTTTTTAATCTCTCAATTGAAAACAAAGAAATTCCATCTGTTTGGAAGTCAGCTTTTGTTACTCCCTTATTAAAAGGAGGTGATCCAGCAGCTTTAACCAATTACAGGCCAATATCAAATCTGTGTGCCTTGTCAAAAATTCTTGAATCTCTTGTGTGTGATCAGTTAAAAGAGTTTCTAACATTTAATGATCTTCTCTCAAAACTGCAATCAGGCTTCAGGAAAAAACACAGTACCATCACTGCAGCTACAAAAGTGATCAATGATATATTAGTTGCTCTTGATAAGAAGCAGCACTGTGCTTCACTTTTTATTGATCTGTCAAAGGCTTTTGACACTGGACCATGCTGTTTTAAAGCATAGGCTTTTTTGCTTGGGTTTGTCAAATCATGTAGTTTCCTGGTTCACAGATTATTTGAGTGACAGGACTCAGTGTATTAAATATGATGGTCTGTGTTCTGAATTTGTGAGTGTCCACAAGGGCGTGCCACAGGGTTCAATATTAGGACCCCTCTTGTTCATTATGTACATTAATGATTTGGGAAAAAACGTGTCAGATGCTAACATGCATTTTTATGCAGATGACACAATTATTTACTGTTTTGGATCAACTCCTGCTAGAGCTGTTGAATCTCTGCAGAAAGCTTTTGATGTAGTCCAGCACACACTCCTGCAACTAAAATTAGTCCTCAACACTGAAAAAACTAAACAAATGTTGTTTTCAAACTCTAAGAAAGTACCTCAAACTGTCCCCACAGTGTCCACTCTTGAGGGAAATGTCATAGAGGTGGTTCATATCTATAAATATCTTGGTGTCTTGATTGATGACTCCCTTTCCTTCAAACCCCACATTGACAATCTTGTTAAGAAATTGAAACTTAAATTGGGCTTCTTCTTCAGGCACAAATTTTGTTTCTCTTTTGAGGTGAAAAAGCGGCTTGTCACTGCAACGTTTTTATCCAGTTTAGATTATGGAGATTTGATTTATATGAATGCCTCAGCTAAATGTCTATGTAAGATTGATGCTGTTTACCATGCTTCTCTGAGGTTTATCACTAACTGTAGAGCCCTGACCCATCACTGTGAATTGTATTCTCGAGTGGGTTGGCCCTCTTTGTCCACCAGGAGGCTGGGACATTGGTGCACTTTTATTTATAAGGCCATGCTTGGGCTACTGCCATCATATATTTGTAATTTAATAACACAGAAAAGTATTGGTTCTTACAGTCTGCGCTCAAACAATCAGATGCTTCTGTTAGTTCCATTTGCCCGCACTGAATCAGGAAAAAGGGCATTCGTCCACTCTGCTCCCACCACATGGAACTGGCTGCAAAAAGATTTTAAATTAACCGAAATGATTTCTTTGAACGCTTTTAAATCTACGATGAGAGCATTTCAGACCACTTCTTTTACTTGTAGATGTTTTTTATGAATTTTAATTGACTTGTAACTGTTTTTTATCATTTTAATTTCTGTCTATATGTTGTGAGTGTAATATTGTGAGTGTATATATGTTATTTGTTGCTGCCTCTTGGCCAGGACTCCCTCGAAAAAGAGGTTTTTAATCTCAATGGGACTTTCCTGGTTAAATAAAGGTCAAATAAAAAAATAAAAAGTGTGCTGATTTATGCGTATGAGCATGCATGCCTATCCTACACGCATTTCTGTTTGAAAAGCAACCCATGTTTTTTGGATTAACATCCTTTATCAATCACTGAGAAACACATGTCGAAACCCATAATCAAATATTTTTATTTAGGGTGAAAACAATCCAAAATGGTTATTGTGTTTAATAAGACCAGGAGAATAAAGAGGTATTACGTTTCTATTTCAAAGCAATTGAGAGTCTAGGTTTAGAAACATATCTACATCCTGTAGGCCTATAGTATTACGTAGGCCTAACACTTCACTTTGACATATCATTTAAGAATACTGCCAATGTCAACATTAGTTAACATCTTATCAGCCAAAGTATTGTTATTGGATAGGATTGTATTGGAATGTAATCTTGCACTGAAGGGCGTAATTTTGGCCCTGTATTATTTTGTTTAATGCGTTTGGGGCAGATGTGCAGCGCAGCATGTAAAACAATATTTTATTTCATATTATTATTATTACAGAATGGATTTCTATAAAAAATCTAAAGGCCTGTGCGCACCGGAGAATGGGGCATGGGGTGCATGGTGCACAGATAAACGCTCGACCGTAGTAGATCACCTCCTTGTTGGCCGAGCTGTGCGTTATCTACGTAGCCAGACGCAAGACCTGTCGAAATGGCGCCCTCTGCTGTCCGATAGAGGGTCCTGCGATCAAGTGCAATATTTTTTATAATGTATGTAGCCGTCTTTTGGCAGCTCGGCAATATTAAAAAATTATATAAAATAATAATTATATAGGTTATATGCAACTAAAATCCGATAAAACGTTAAAAATAAAAAATAAAATAAAAATTTGAATCCCGATTGGTCCTTGTGAAAGGGGCGGGGCTAACCGACGGCCTCTAACACTTGACGTGTGATCCCACGTGACAGGCCAGAAGTAAACAGTGTTGTTTTGATTTGTCAAACCGTGTACCTGCGACGAAGCGGTCGGCGTTAGTTCCTTTTTCAGGCCAACATCGACCTTCAACAACATGTCCCGATTAAAAACGGTTCGTTGGATGATGTGTGATGTCGATTTAGGAAATGTACCGTCTTGTTTTGTCTTCTTACTAGCTAGTAACTTAGCCTTTAAATCATCGACGTAACGTCGCGTTACTGCACAGGCTAGCTGTTTTAAAGGTTCAATACTAACCACATCGACTATACACATATATATATATATAGGCCTATATATATATATATATACACATCTCTTCTAATGTTACTCTAACACCATGCGCAGAACTTGATCGTTCCACTTAACAACTCTGACTAGCCGTCCTGTAGCGTCAACATCAGCTGACGAGCACAAGTAACGTCGTTAAACTCACATCTACTGCTTTTCTGTCCCTTCCCAAACCCGCTCAATGTGTAGTCGCAGGGGCTTCCAAAATGTCGCCAGTGATACAGACGACAACGGTACTTTTTAGTTGAACAGAAGAAGGTTAAGGAGAGCCAACAAAAGCTCCTGTCCTGCCATGGCTGAGGCCCGCCAGCTGAGTCCGCTGGCGGGACGGGCCGACGTCGCGGGCCCCTCCAGCCGCCAAACCTATGCAAGCTCTGCCCACTATGGGACCGTGATGAGCGGCCTCCACGACCTGAGACAGAGCGGCATCCTGTTCGACGTGGTGCTCCTGGCGGAGGGTCGACCCATCAAAGCCCATCGCATCCTTCTGGCCGCGGCCTGCGACTACTTTAGGTAAGGCAGGCCCTTGTCAAGGTTTGTTTGGGCTGTTAGGGTTGTAGATTTTAGTTTTGATTGAGCGGCTCTGCGACGTCTGACGGGGAGTTATTTCATCCTAGGGGGATGTTTGCTGGGGGGCTGCGCGAGGCTCAGCAGACGGAGATAGCCGTGCACGGTGTTACCTACACGGCCTTGTCGAAGCTGCTGGACTTCATCTACACCTCGGAGATCGAGCTAGACCTGGACAATGTGCAGGAGGTGCTAATCGCTGCCACTCTGGTCCAGGTAAACATTCAAACACATCATACGAATGGAGATCCATAAAGGAACTCTAGCAGGCCGTTCTTTCCATATGAACGTCATCGATGAGTAGTGCCCATTGTTTGATTAAGCCCGATAATCAAAAGCTCGACTCACATTTACATTCAGGGCATTTAGCAGACGCATTTATCCAAAGCGAAATTACAATAATATATCGCTGTCGGTACAGTAAGGATGTTCAAAGAACCAAGTGCCAAACATTTACAATCGCAAGGTTAACCCATTCCCCGTATACAACAAAGACAGCTAGGATAAGATGCTACACAATGCTAAGTACTATTTTTAAGTGCAAGGACGTGAGGGGAAAAGGGGAAGCTCTGAACAAGTAAGTCTTGAGTCTTTTGCGGAAGTTTGTGAGTGACTCTGCGGTCCTTACGTCGGCAGGGAGCTCGTTCCACCACTGCGTTGCCAAAACAGAGATGAGCTGTGACTGTGATGAACGACCTTTGCTTGCTCTTAGCGATTGCGGTACCAGGCGTCCAGCGGAGGCAGTTGATCTTCAACCTAACAGACTGACACCCATGTATCTAACCCTCTTTTCCTCAGATCGGGGAGGTGATCAGCTTCTGCTGCGACTTCCTCTTCTCCTGGTTGGACGAGAGCAACATCCTGGAGGTCCACAAGCTGGCGGACATGTTTGGCCTGCAGCAGCTGGAGACCAAGATCCACGCGTACATCCTGCAGAACATCCAGACGCTGTCCCGCACCGCGGCGTACCGCCAGCTGCCCCCCGACAAGGTGCTGCAGGTCCTGAGCAGCGAGGAGCTGGAGGTGCTCAGCGAGAACGAGGTGTACGAGGCGGCGCTGCACTACCACTACAGCCCCGAGCAGGTGGAGACGGACCAGGTGTGCCTGCAGGTGGGTCCCCCTGTTGCCCCCCCCCCCCCCCCCCCCCCGCCCCCTCTGGGTTCTGAGCCACCACAGAGTATTCACATGGTACCGCAGAGTCGCTCACCAGTCTCCGCAATAGACTCGAGACTCTGTTGTTCTGAGTTCACCTGGACTCCGCATAGCCTCCCCCCTTAACCCCCCAGGGCCCTCACTTATTGTACGTTGTACGTCCGTGCACTTAAAAATACTACTTAGCATCGTGTTGCATCTGCAAAAGAGGCCACTCCTAAAATAAGCAAAAAAATATTAATGCAAGATATTTTTGCTTTGTAATAAGCAAAAATATCTGCCAATGGAACAAGTGAAAATTGTAAGATTTCTTGAAATAAGACATCATATTGAAGCCTAACAAGATAAGAGTGATCTTGAAATTTGCTGGGAAAACTAATTTTTAGCTATATTTTACTCGTATTGTGATGTAAAGGATGTGATGCAAAAGACGATTCATCTTTTACAAATAACACAGCAGCTTAAAAACCTAATGACATGTCAAAAAAGCTTGTTTAACCCGAGATATGACTCAAAACAAGATGTTTTCAATACAGTTTCACTTAACAACATATTCAAGATGCACTGTCTAAAAACAAGCTCCTTTATATCACTTAAATCTTGCTCTTTAGGTGATTTTGTCTTATATTAAGTGTGATGAGATATTTTGACTAGAAATTAGAAAAATATACTTGGCAAGATTTAGAGTTTTTGCAGTGTATTCAAGCTTTCTTTGTCGTATACGGGTAATGGGTTAACCTAGTGATTGTTAGTGCTTGCTTGGCACTTGGTTCGATGAACATCCTTACTGAACTGAAAGCGATATGTTGTTTCTCTTTCTTTTGAGAAACAACCTATACTTTTGTATTGTAAGTGGCTTTTGATAAAAGCGTCTGTGGCTTCTATTTAATGATTCAAATTATGAGGGACTAAACATTCCTTAGGAATGCTGCTGGGGTTTTCCTGCTCCAAACTCAACCATGTAACAGTGAATATATATAACCATGGCCGCATACATAATATAGTGCTTTGTATTTATTTATTGTATTTATTACATTGTTATTTTGTCCTGTGTCCTTCCACTGCTGCTGCAACAAACACATTTCTCCTACGGGGGATTAATAAAGTTATATCTTATCTTATCTTATCTTATCTTATAACAAAGTGGTGTCAGGTGCTTTCCCCTTTTCCTTTTTATCAATTCCCTTCCTCATGCGGAGGAAGCTTCCCACCGTCCCTCACCCCCCCTCTCCCCTCCCCTCTCCTCCCTCCGTCTCCAGGACAACCTGAAGATGCTGGAGGCGGTGCGCTTCTGCCTGATGGAGCGGCCGGTGCTGCAGCGTCTGTACGGCCGCCTGGACGCCTGCCCGCTGAAGGAGTCGGTGGCGGCGGCGCTGCGCTACCACGAGCAGGAGGTGCTGCAGCCCGTGCTGCAGGGCCCGCGCACGCAGCCGCGCTCCAACGCCCGCTGCGTCCTGGGCTTCGGCGGCATGTACGCCAACTCGGGCGCCACCTCGGACACCGAGGGGCTCTTCCAGGTGTTCCACCCCAGCTGGGGCGAGTGGCGGACGCTGGGCGCCGCGCAAGCCCCCCACATGTCCAACCAGGGCGTGGCCGTGCTCAACAACTTTGTTTACCTGGTGGGCGGCGACAAGAACACCAGCGGCTTCCGCGCCGAGACCCGCTGCTGGAGGTCAGCGTCTGGATGTGTTTATGGATGAATGGATGAATGAATGCCTTTTATAGCCACTATGCACGTTACAATGAGATTAAAAGCATCTCCTTCCCAGTGCAGTTTAGAGTTTAGTGTGCCTGGGTGTGTTTGAATCATACTGGGGGTCAGCCTCTGGGTGTGTATAGTGTGTCTGGGTGTGTTTGAATCCTACTGGGAGGTCAGCTGCTGGAGGTGTTTAGTGTGTTTGAATCCGGCTGGAGGGCCAGGTCTTTATGTATCGAGGAACAACTTGGTGTGGTGGTGAAGGAGAGAATCAAGACGATTTGTCGGGTGGCTTTAATCGCGTGCGATGCGTGATGATGTTACGAGAGCGGGATCGTGTTCCGCGGCATACGCTTCGGCCCGTCTATTTACAGCGCACACAGCAATCTCACTGTGTGCCTCCTTAGGTGAGCTCACACTTAATTCGATCCCGGCTGTAATCGTCCCTCACAAATCCGCTTACGTCTGATTAAATCTCAGCGATCGTGGAGTCGCCGCTTCTGAAGCTTTGTGCCTTTCGGCGGTTGTTGTTGTTGTCGTGCGTCGACTCGTCGTGTGCTGTTTGTGTGCGCCCTCCAGGTACGACCCCCGACACAACAGCTGGTGCTGCATCCAGCCCCTGCTGCAGCAGAGGGCCGACCACAGCGTGTGCGTCCTGGGGGAGCACATCTACGCCATCGGGGGCCGCGACTACCGCAACGAGCTGGACTCTGTGGAGCGCTACGACCCCCACACCAACACCTGGGAGTGCGTCGCCCCGCTCAAGAGAGAGGTACTGGGGGGGGGGGGGGGGGGGGTGGAGCCTGGGGATGTTTTGTAGGAATGTGTTTAGGTGGACACGCCCACTTGTGCTGCCAATCACACCTGGTGGTATAATATGTCACCTTTTAAAGTGTCGTTGGTCCCACTGTTTCTGCTGGAGTTTATACACTATGGGGTTAAGAATTATTGTTTCGGATTGAGGGTTACGACCGTGGTTACGACCGTGGTTACGACCAATGCAGATTTTGTGATGCTGTTTTTAGTACCGTCGTTGTGTATGAGCGATGTTGTGTGTAGAATGCGCATCCACACACCGCATTCCATAAACAAGTTAAACGAGTTACACGATAGATGTACGGGAAGCCTAACACTGTCTCGGACGCACCCACCTTAAAAATCAATGTCTTCCCGGAACGAGCTCCACACATCCAAACACCGTTGGGATGTACTATAAGTGTCTGGGAAGCTCGACTTTCTCTCGGACTCCCCAGTCCACCGCTTCCCAGACAGAGCTCCACATGTCCACACACACCCCCACGGCCCCGCTTGGGCGCGACGTGGAAGTATCTCGCAAAGGCCACTCCTATGTCAACAAACGAGAAGAACGCATAGTGTTCTGAGGAGACAAGAAATAGGATTTTACTCTGGTTTTCTCAAAATCAGGGTCGTACTTAAGTGTCATGATATAATTAATTACTGGGCATAAATGGCTATGGGGACGATCATATAAGCCCATGTTTTGAAACAAACCAAAACGTTTTTTGGTTCAGTTGCTCGCATGTCCTCGAACGAGCCACAGGGCGGCGCTATAAACTCGGTCATGATGCGCTAGTGCACAGCACACCACCTCCGCCTGATTCAATGCTAGCGGGGACTGTAGTGATACGATACTTATCTCCCTCCCTCCTTGATGGGAGCCCCACTCTCATGAGATTCTATTATTATGGGGTCCCCAGGGTCAAACATTGACCCCAGGGTCAAAACGGGTCAAACCTTCGCCCACAGTTGACACCAAAGGGCTGATTATGGTCCCATGTTCCCCAAACGCATGGGGGTTACGGACCCCTTACGTCCTTGCGGACCCTCCTTGCGTCCACCGCAAGGGCGGTGGACGTGCGCCTCCAAAAAAAGGTTAACCTTCCGTCTGGGGGGACGCAGCAGCGAGGGCTGTGATTGGTCCGCTTGCTAAAACCCCACGCAGAACCATGAAGGTTCACGACGCCGTCGAAGCGTCTGCGTGGTCGTTTGCGTCGCCTGAGCGTGGGACCGTCATCAGCCCTTAAGTTCTCTGCCGGTCACCCAGCACCCACCCGGCGCCCCCCTCTGGTCCTCAGGTGTACGCGCACGCGGGCGCGGTGCTGGACGGACGGATCTACGTGACGTGCGGCCGGCGGGGGCTGGCCTACCTGCGGGAGACGTACTGCTTCGACCCGGCCACCGACCAATGGGCGGCCTGCGCCGAGGGCCCGGTGGAGCGGGCGTGGCACGGCGTGGCGGCCCGCGGCGGCCGCCTCTACGTGATCGGAGGGAGCAACGACGAGCACAGCTACCGCCGCGACGTCCTCAAGGTACCAGACACACTGACGTGGGGCTGGGCGACTTTAGCGTCAAACGATCACAAAACTAATGTCATCTCATTTTCTTTTTCATTTTTTTTACTAAATGTTTTACATAAAGTGCAGTCCAGCTGGATACATATCCGTACATTATTTTAGATTTCAATATACTTTTTTACAATTTTGTGCTTTTTTCTAAGGCGAAATTTCAAAGTTCTCAGTTACAAAAGTGTTCTTTGAGAGAGACGTGCTGAATAAATGCATCATGTTTTCAAACTCAAAAATAATCGTTTGAATAATCGTGATTCCACGATATTGGAATGATATTGACCAAAATAATCTTTATGATTATGATTTTTCCCATAATCGAGCAGCCCTACACTGATGTGACGGGGGTTGTTTATTGATCTGTCGGTCGTCAGGGTTTTTTACTGTTTTATCTCTGCTTTTAGATTTCAGTTACAGCCATTTATCGATTAGTTTTAACTCTGAAATAATAATGGTTGGCCAACAATTGAAAGAGGATGACGAAAACCGTTCACCCCATGACATGAATTATTATCACGATCTCCCATTAAACCAGCGCTCTCTCCGTCTCCTCCCTCGCTGTGTGCGCGTGCGGCCACCAGGTGGCGTGCTTCGACCCGCAGGCCGACTCCTGGTCCCTGGTGAGCCCGCTGCCGGCGGGCCACGGGGAGCCCGGGCTGGCCGTGCTGGACGCCCGCATCTACGTGCTAGGGGGCCGCTCGCACAACAAGGGCAACCGCATGAGGTACGTGCACGTGTACGACGCCGACCTGGACCAATGGGAGGTCGGCACGCCGTTCGAGGGGCGCGTGTCGGGGCTGGCGGCCTGCGTGCTGCCCCTGCCCCGGGCCGTGATGGCCCAGGCCCGCGGCTGGCAGCAGCACATCAAGCGGGCGTCCTGGGCGGACGCGCCCATGGAGCACTCCGAGTACTCCAGCGACGACTGAGCGCCCCCCGGTGGTCGGGCGAGGTTTTTGTTTTTTGTTTTTTGGTTGGAAGTGTGCGGAGGTGGAGCTAACTGAGCCTTGTTCGTCCTGATGGTCGCCTCTTTTGGGGTCGGGGTGGACCCCTGGGGGGAGGGGGTGGGTATGGGTGCCAGGGGTCCGGGGGTTTGGAGTGCCTTTGAACTGATCGACGGGACCCTCGATGCGGACACTCACTTTGGTTCTGATTTTGGGGTCAAACTCGTAGAAGTGTTGGTTCTTCTTTCTTTCTTCTCTTCTTTGAATCACCGCTCCAGGATTTCTGCGTGCACGTCCAGCCGTCTCTGAAAGGCTGTGCATACTGAGAGGTCGGGAAGAATGACAAGTCGGACTTCTATGCAAACAATACAGTGTTCCTTTTGATATCATGGACCGCTGGTTCCAGTCTTCCAGTGAAGACGAAGTCTTATTTGTTTTTGTTACTTTTAACATGTTTGGGTTTTAAAATAGGTCATCGCAAAGGCCTGGCAACTGCTTGTTAATCTAAAGTATTACGGTGTGTCTCACTCAGTACTAGTACTAGATGGCCAAAGTATGCCTTGTTTTCTCTGGTTGCATTTAACCTGGCTTTGGATTTTGCTCACGTTTTTCCTTTCCCGATGAAGGTGTGCCTTTTTGTTACGGTTCAACTGAACAATACTTGTGGGTTGAGGGTTGTACTTACGACCACTAGTCACATGATTCCTTCCACAATGTCTCAGCCATCCATCGTTACGATGAGAAAGCCACGCCTTGCATTGAGTCTCAATGTGGAGGCCAATGAGGGTAAGTGGTGGTTGAGACCGGCATAGATCTGCATAGTTGTTTAGGTCAAATGGCAGCAGAAATGGTGGAAAACTAAATGCACATATTAATGTTTGAAATCTGAAATCTGCACAATTATACAAATCATGCATTCATAACATTCTTGTATCACGTATCTTTTGGGGTTTGATTAAAAATACATAATATATCGGTTTTTTTTACCTGGAGTATTCATTGTGAGTTGCACAAGGTTTCTCAGTATTCACACCAACAAGTCACACCATTTTCATGCTTTCTTTCTTTCGTCATGTTTTTGTTTCAGACATCCATTAACCAAATGAGCTTCACAAACAGTTTGTCTTTGCAGATTCCAAGAAAGCACATTCCATAATCCTATCGCTCTTATCTTATGCCTTTTGACATTGACTGTTTCGTCCTGGCGTGTCCATAGGTTTGTATTATTATTGGATGGAGATTTTGATACATCTCCAAGCCATTGGTATCCATAGTCCTCGTTAAGAATCCCGATAAGCTTGGGTGTTTCGGAGCGTAACCCTGCCGAATAATTACTAAGTTCTTTCTTTATTTGTTAAGACAGAAGGGATGGCACGCTTCCTAGATTCACAATTCATTAAGTCAGTTAAAAGCTTTTATCTAAAGAAGAAAGGTGAGAGTCACTTACTCAGAGCAAGACATCCCCAAAACTCAATACTACCTCTGGTGTATTCCAGGGTTCAGTGCCAGTTTATTGAGCTCTTTTTAAACGACGATTGCCATGAAACCTGCTGATATATCGTGATTGTGATTCAAGTTCGGATAGGGATATTTCTGGGGCAATGATGGTTCTACATATTGAGGCCACAAAGGTTTTGTGTTCTCTGTACAGATGAATCACAAGACGGTTGCAGACAGTGGTCTGGTCTCATTGGACAGTCTGCCTCAGATGGTCTTAAAGGAGGTCTTGCTGATCATGCACTGGACACAAATCATTTGGTTTTTGGAAATGTCTTCAATGGACGTTTTTCCCTGTCCCTTTGGAATAATTGCCGTCGGGTGCCATCTGCTATTTGCGTATTTTCTGGCCTGCACTGAGTTGAACCTTGTGGCTTAAAGCCTTTTGACACATTTCAAATGAAAATGTGGAGATTTGTGTGTGTTGTTGAACCACTTAACGCACAGAGAAAGCTATTGAGCCTCTAGGTAGTTCTTGTGATAAGCAGGCTCTAAAATGTTTAGCAGGTGCAGTAGTAATAGTCAAAGTCTCAATCTTAGCATTTCTAGAGAATCATGCAGAAACTAAAACAGATGGACATCAAATTAAATATAGATATATAAATATAAATACAGAAGAAAATATGAATCAGCACAACAGGGGTAAAACAGGAGCCTACAAGAATAAAGTGACCCAAGCAAACTGTTTTAATGAATACATGGCGTCACAGTTTGGAAATCTGCAAAGGAGATTGAACATGAATTTAAACATCAATACATTTATATGTGTGTTCCCCAAAGAGCTAGTTTTATCACGGCATAACTTCTACAACGCTTAAAACACAGACACCCCCCAGCTGTCCGCTGCGACCCCCCCCCCCCCCCCCACCCACACTGTATCTGAAAGTGCACTAGAATCAAACCGCCGGCGGAGAGCTGTGGTGCATGGCCCCCGGCCCCCCCCCCAGTTCCTCTCCATTTGGCTCCTCCAGCTCCGTCCGTCCTCCTCCACCTCCCACGGCCGCCGGAGGCCGTGCCTCCGTCAGCTGCCGCCCGTCCCCGCCCTCCTACTTCACATGTGCGTGCCAAAGCCCCGTCATGTGGTCCGTCGGCCGCCTTCTGACACCTGAACTAGGTACCGCAGGGCCAAGCGTGCCGCCATGTCCACGTGCTCCGTGTATATACACATATATATATATATATATATATATATATATATATATATATATATATATATATATATATATAATGTATATATATTTATAGATATGTGTATCTTCACGCCCTGAGCAATGTTACAAGCAATTCATTCTGAGGACACCATTGCCGCCCAGGGCGTAGTAAAGTATGTACTTAAGCTCGTCAGAGGCGGCCGCTGCAGATGTTTGAGTGGCTGCTGTTTTTTTTTTTCCTTTTTAGGTGTTGCTCTTATCCGGGCCATTACCACGGCAATTAAAGCGACTAAAAGGGCCCATTGTGGAGTGCTGAACAGTTTTTAACTGGGGGGGGGGGGGGGGGGGGGGGTCGGACATGAGTGTCCAGGGAGACATGGGGACTAAGTGAGCTCCCCCCCCCCCCCCCCCACACTCCCATCCTTCTAGTTATCCGGCTGGGCTCGAGGTGGGAGAGGGGAGGGCTGTCCACTCCAGACAATGAGGAACGGTTTCGTCCCCGCTCTAAAATGGCTTCCCCGGAGTGGGAGACTCTGTTATTGATGGGCTGCAAACGGTTTCATTATACTTTACGCTGAGGTGACTCTGCTGACAGCGTAGCCCTGGTAACGAGCGCGCTGTTTAGGATGAGATACGCCGCCGTCAGACGGAACATGATTTATTAAGCCACGGCGGGGCGGGACTGTTTCACAGAAGCTGGGTGAAGGGTTTTACACACAAACAGATACAGGCCGGAGGCGTGCATGCGTTGAACAGAATATGCATTATTACAAAAAATGAAGTTGATTGTTTTTCAGCTTAACTCAATATAATGGTACCTCTGTTCTGGACTAGTTTCCCAACTTTATAAATGTTCCCAATTTTGTTTTTAACAATGTGTCACATTTTAAACGTCACATACCTCAAATGAATTCAAGCAATGGTTAAGAATTACTTAGTGACTGACTGCAACAAGGGTTGGAGAATGATCATCATCGTGCACCACGGACATCCTGTACACACATCTGCACGTGCCTTCACGTGCGTATGGAGACGAGTGTGTTGACCAGCTCAACACACACACACACACACACACACACACACACACACACACACACACACACACACACACACACACACACACGGCGAGAGCAAAGACGGTTAAAACAGAGTAAGTGGGCAGAAGGGGGCAGTTAACTTGAGCTGAATAAAAACAAGTCCCGGCAGACTATTAACACTACTCACAGAACCCCCATCCCGACCACGCTGGCCTTTACTGCGGCCATTAACAGCTCATATCCACCGAGGCGGGGGGGGGGGGGGGGGGCAGTTTGTCCCCGCCACGTCCCCTCCCCGGATTGAGGGCCGTTTAACGCTCCCTGGGACGGGGCAGAGCGGTGCAGGGGCCCTTTATGGGGCCCGGTGGGTAAACCCCAGCAGGTGAGGCCTTTCACACCCCCCCCACCCTGTCCGCTCCCCGGGCTGGGGGCCACAATAACACAGGGGTCTTTAATGCATGCTGGGCCGACCACGACGACTCCAGTGTGGTCCTCATTAGATCAACAAAGAGGAAACGCAAACAAACCCAGCGGTGGTTTCCTTTGGTCACACGGCGGGCTTCCAGAACGGGCCCCGTCAGAGGGGCCCCCAGGGGCCGGGCCCCGTCAGAGGGGCCCCCAGGGGCCAGGCCGCTCACAGGACGCTGACAGGAGGCGAGACACTGTCGGTGTTCGTTTTGACCCTGTTGTTAAGCGGCGGTCATGGTGGTTTTAAACTGAACACACTTGCATC
>NC_082392.1:3292871-3305371 GCF_031168955.1 Gadus macrocephalus
CAGCACAAGATGGAAAAAACCATAACCTCGTAGGAACAAATGGGTTATGTGACCGGGTTACGTGACTGGGCGGGGGGAAACTAAGGCATCAGACGTGCGCCCCCCTGTGGGTCACCCAGACACCTGCATGAGGTCTCCCAGGTCATCGCTTCATCTTCTTATTGACACTAAATGGACGGCTGTTATACGCCACAGCTTAAATAAACTAACTATAGTACACTTATGCTATTAGTTAATGGTTCACTCCCCAAGGCTATTATAGACTAACTATAGTATAGTTCTACTACTAGTTAAGGATCACTACACCACGGCTTATATCAACTAACTATAGTATAGTTATGCGACTAGTAAAGGCTATTATAGACTAACTATAGTATGTTTCTACTTCAGTAAACGATTGCTAAACCACATGTTATATATAAACTAACTACAGTATAGTTCTACTGGTTAGCGATCACTTCAACACTTGTTATATATAAACAAACTCCAGTATAGTTCTCTTACTAGTTAACTATCACTATACTAAATATCATCTATAAACTAACTACAGTGTAGTTCTACTCTAGTTAACAATCACTTCAACACATTGTTGTATAAAAAGTAACTACAGTATAGTTCAACTGGTTAACGATCGCTGTACCCCATGTTTTGTTTAAACTAACTTTAGTATAGTTCTCCTGGTTAGCGGTCCCCAAACCACATGTTATGTATAAACTAACTAGTAATGTTCTCCTAGTTAGTGGTCCCCTCTCGACTCTGACCGGCCTTTAGGGGGTACCTGTGAGGGGCAGGAAGGCCTTTGGGGGTACCTGTGAGGGGCAGGAAGGCCCTTTGGGGGGTACCTGTGAGGGGCAGGAAGGCCTTTGGGGGTACCTGTGAGGGGCAGGAAGGCCTTTAGGGGGTACCTGTGAGGGGCAGGAAGGCCTTTGGGGGGGTACCTGTGAGGGGCAGGAAGGCCTTTGGGGGTACCTGTGAGGGGCAGGAAGGCTTTAGGGGGTACCTGTGAGGGGCAGGAAGGCCTTTTAGGGGTACCTGTGAGGGGCAGGAAGGCTTTAGGGGGTACCTGTGAGGGGGAAGGAAGGCTTTAGGGGGTACCTGTGAGGGGCAGGAAGGCCTTTTAGGGGGTACCTGTGTGGGGCAGGAGGCCTTTAGGGGGTACCTGTGAGGGGCAGGAAGGCTTTAGGGGGTACCTGTGAGGGGCAGGAAGGCCTTTAGGGGGTACCTGTGAGGGGCAGGAAGGCCTTTGGGGGGTACCTGTGAGGGGGAAGGAAGGCCTTTAGGGGGTACCTGTGAGGGGGAAGGAAGGCTTTTAGGGGGTACCTGTGTGGGGCAGGAAGGCCTTTTGGGGGTACCTGTGTGGGGCAGGAAGGCCATGGCTGCTGCCGTCGCCTGGTGGGTGGGGGGCCTCCGGGGCAGAGGCTGGTCCTGGTAGCCGCGGGCCAGGGGCCGGGCCACCTTGCCCGGGGGCTCGTACAGAGCCCTGGCCTGGAGCTCCTGGACGCCAGGGGGTGGTAGGACGCCCCCGTGGCCCAGGGGGAGCGGCGAGGACAGGGCCCCGGGGAAGAAGAGGTCCCGGTGGTCCTTGGCGAACTTGGGCGTGGTCGGGGCGTCGTAGGCAGACTGTGGAGAGGGAGAGGGGGAGAGAGAGGGGGGAGGGAGGAGAGGAGGAGAGAGAGGAGGAGGAAGAGGGAGAGGAGAGAGAGAGAGGGGGAGGAGGAGAGGGGGAAAGGGAGAGAGAAAGAGCGAGTTCAAGAGAGAGGAAGGAGAGAGGGAGAGGAGAGGGGGAAGGAGAGAAGAGAGGGGGAGGAGAGGGAGGGAGGGGGGAGGAGAGAGGGAGGGAGGGGAGAAGAGAGGGAGAGGGGGAAGGAGAGGAGAGAGGGAGAGAGGGGGAGGAGAGAGGGAGGGAGGGGGAGAGGAGAGGGGAGGGAGAGGGACAGAGCAAAAGAGGGGGATAGGGAGAGAAAAAGAGAGGGGGAGAGAGGGAGAGAGATATAAAAAATGTGTTTTGGCTGAGAGCTCTCGAAGGGGCGTTATGTGTGGTTATCCCCATGGTTACGGCACACACAGACTTTGCTATGCTGCACTAAAACGCCGCTGGCCGCTGACATAGGATTTAACTCCTGTTTCGTTCTCGACCGCCCTCTTATTTAGTAACAGAGAGTAAGGGCATTGAGGACTATGCTGAGTATCATATATAGGAGTCAGGACATACTACCCTGTCAATCTTTTTTCATAAGAAGCGGGTTCACCGCCCCTTTAAAGATGGTCGGTTACATTTGGATTCCAAAGGACTCCCCAGACACCTTGTTGCCGTGGCGGCGCCACCCCCATTCTCCTTTCCCACGGAGTCTTCCGGAGACCACTTGTGAACACAAGGGCTGCATACACAACCTGTGGTACCATCCTCCCCCGCCCAACCCCCGACGCTGTCATGGCAACGCAGAGGAACACCGTCGAGAGGGAAATGCTTTTTGTACTTTACGCAACTTTCCCCAGTAAATATGGTAACCGAGTTTGGCGCGGCGGCGCGGCGCGCGCTGTCGCGTGCGTGCAGTGCGTGGCGTGCGTGTGTGTGTGTGTGTGTGTGTGTGTGTGTGTGTGTTGTGTGTGTGTGTGTGTGTGTGTGTATGTGTGTGTGTGTGTGTGTGTGTGTGTGTGTGTGTGTGTGTGTGTGTGTGTGTGTGTGCGTCTTTTGATCCTGATTCATTTAGCCATGTGCATTTCCCCAGACGTCGGAGCCCTGTGTAAAGACACTCGGCAGGAACAGTTCATCTAGAGTCCAGGGGGAGACATGAAAGCCTAATCGATGCGTCACCAGAGACAAGACGTCTCGCTGTTGCACGAGCTGCGCAGATGTTCAGGGACAACACCCGAGGTTCTGCTGCACCATGTTGAACCGGGGGGGGGGGGGGGGGGACAGCCGTGCGATGTCAACAAGCTTTAAACTAACAGACTGCATGGGCTTATAAGGAGGTGTTCCAACACACTCGTGTCCTGACAAGGTTCCTCCCCGCTCATGGGGGTGCGCAGTTCAACCGACAAGCTCCTTGTCATCTGCCGGTGATGGAGCTCCCCTGGGTGGCTTTCCCTCCCGGTGCAGAGACACTCGGGAGACAGGCAGGGACTTGGCTTCCCAGAACCTCAAACACACAAGCATGCAGCAGCAGCTCTCAGTCACTGCATACCCAGAGAGAGAGAGGCAGAGAGAGAGAGAGGCGCGAGAGAGAGAGAGAGAGGCAGAGAGAGAGAGAGAGGCCGAGAGAGAGAGAGAGCAGAGAGAGAGGCCGAGAGGAGAGAGAGGCAGAGAGAGAGGCAGAGGCAGAGAGAGAGGCAGAGAGAGAGGCAGAGGCAGAGAGAGAGGCAGAGAGAGAGGCAGAGGCAGAGAGAGAGGCAGAGGCAGAGAGAGGCAGAGGCAGAGGCAGAGCAGAGAGAGAGAGAGAGAGAGAGAGAGAGAGAATGAGAGAGAGAGAGAGAGAGAGAGAGAGAGAGAGAGAGAGAGAGGCAGAGGCAGAGGCAGAGAGAGGCAGAGAAAGGCAGAGAAAGCAGAGGCAGAGAGAGGCAGAGAGAGGCAGAGAAAGGCAGAGGCAGACAGAGAGAGCAGAGCAGTAACGAGTGAGAGAGAGAGAGAGCAAGCTTCCCAAGCTAACTTTGATGGTTCCCAGCTCATGAATTATACAGGAGCTTCTCAGCCAAGATACAAAACAAGTCATTTAAAACCGCGTGTCCGGGAGGACGGGCGTACCTTGGCACAGTCAGCAGCTGTCAGCCTGTCACTGCGTTCATTGTTCCCTCAACTGGAAATAAGACTGAAACCGCTGGCAGTCCTGACGGTGTGTCAGCCGCAAGGTGAAATATCAACGGCATGCTTTCCTCGCAATTATCGGGATGGAGCCGGCAATCAGCCTGTTGCACGGCGGCGAGATGGAATCTGTGGTTTGGTTATCAGTGGAAAAGCGTGGCTGCGTGGGGGACTTAATGAAATTGTCTGCCACATAAGATGGGAAAACAAAAGCCTTCGGGGAACAACGCAGACCTCTGCCTCTCCAGCTCGAAGAGGAAAAAAGGTGGTGCATCATGGGGGACATCTTGTCTCGTTGGACCACATGTGGACAGATCAGATTGTCCGAAGACCACCTGATCAAGATTGCATGTTTTTGTCAAGGGTTAGGGTTGAAATTGCAAGAAAATGCTAGGCCTAGACATGGATTCATCGCCCGGACACGAGCCCTTCGGCCCAGAAACGAGCCCTTAATGAAGGGTTGAATTGATGGTGCCGACCTATGGAGGAAGCTGCAGGCAAAGACGTTGTCATACAGCAGCTCTGAACTCACTGATATGAACTCTGAAAACCAGAGTGGGTGAATATCTCGCGAAAAAAAATTCAAATCAAATGAGCGCACACGCACACACACACACACACACACACACACACACCTCAATGCAAAGTGTTGAGCACAATTGTCAAAATCAAAGCACTCAGCGATCCTTTTGTGCAGATGGAAATACATCTGGGCTGCCGTCAGATGGCTTGTCTGGAGATCGTCTTGCTGGGGCTCCCGACCGCACTCGGGCCCGGAGTGTAACACACTCCGACGAAAGCTGAAGGCAGACCCTTCCAGGATGCAGAGCTCCAAATCTCCCTGCATATTGCATTCACTGCACTATGAAGAGAGCTTCACTACATGAAGAGAGCTTCACAGCACCATGAGAGAGCTTCACAGCACCATGAAGAGAGCTTCACAGCATGAAGAGACATTCACAGCACCATGAAGAGAGCTCCACATCATGAAGAGAGCTCCACATCAAGAAGAGAGCTTCACAGCATGAAGAGAGCTTCACAGCATGAAGAGCCTTTACAGCACCATGAGAGAGCTACACAACGTGAAGAGAGCTCGCAGCACCATGAAGAGAGCTTCACAGCATGAAGAGACATTCACAGCACCATGAAGAGAGCTCCACATCATGAAGAGAGCTCCACATCATGAAGAGAGCTACACAACGTGAAGAGAGCTACACAACATGAAGAGAGCTTCACAGCATGAAGAGACATTCACAGCACCATGAAGAGAGCTCCACAACATGAAGATGAGCTCGCAGCATGAGAGAGCTTCACAGCATGAAGAGCTTTACAGCACCATGAAGAGAGCTACACAACGTGAAGAGAGCTCGCAGCATGAAGAGAGCTTCACAGCATGAAGAGACATTCACAGCACCATGAAGAGAGCTCCACATCATGAAGAGAGCTACACAACGTGAAGAGAGCTCACACAGCATGAAGAGAGCTTCACAGCATGAAGAGCTTTACAGCACCATGAAGAGAGCTACACAACGTGAAGAGAGCTCGCAGCACCACCAGTCTCTTAAAAAGCAGGGCTCATATGTGCCGGGGTAGCCTTGCATCGTCAGACGAATTGCAATCTGCAATAAGTCTTCCTCACCTCTCCATCAAACTTTCAATTTTCAAGGGGGGCACCAAAGGGCGCAGACCAAAATGACTCTGGACGCAATAGGATAGCTACAACAAATCACAGCCACTGAGCGACGAAGATTGTAAATAGACAACATGCTGCGTCAAAGAGGAGCATTGATTGTGACCCAGCACATGTCTGTGACCAGTGTTGCCGTGTTTGCCATAAGAATTTGAAAGTACAAGATGTTTTGAGTAACTCTACTCAACACACGTTCTACATCAGCGGCAGCCATCTTTGTTGTTGTTGAAAAGGCCTCTAAGGCGATACTCTGTACCGTCATCGTGTTTATCCTTCCTCATATTAGATAATCGTTTGATTGGTCGGTCTAACTCGTACCGGGGCAGAATTATTTTTGTGCAGGAGGGGAGCCAGAGATTATCTGCAGAGCACATGAAACATGAGCTGGGGAGATTCGTCCGGTTCCCCTGGCTAGTGCAGGGCAGGTTGTGAATGGATTGCAATGATACCCAAATGACTTCAGGTAAGATTACCCTGGTTGTCAAAGCCCTGAACCAAACCCAGGCATCGGATGAAGCTGTTCACTCTGCACCGAGTCAACTTTTCACTGGAGTCAGCACTTTGCATTTTGAATTATAAGTATCTGAAGAAAAACCCACATCCACTCACGGCCCTGTCAGCCTCAGGATTCATTCTCTCTCTGCGAGGGTAAATCTAAATCTTGGCAGACCCTCGATGGAGAAGTCCCAGTATACAATGGTACGGAAGCCATTTTGGATGCAACAAAAAAAGGGAAGGGCACTGCAGCCAATCAGCTGATGAGCTCATCTTTGTGCTCCAGCTGCTACTGCCCCCCCCCCCCCCCCCCCCCCCCCCCCCCCCCCCCCCCCCCCCCCCCCCCCCCCTGGTTCCACTCAACAGCAGAGTTGAAGATTTTGGCCGTCATGCCTTAACTTCCATCTCCAAGTACAACAGAGCATACCTCCGTGGCGATATGGAGCAGTCGCCCTTGAGTCTGCCCACTAGTGGCCCAACTCTGGTTCCATGTTCTGTGTGGATAATAATAATAATAATACATTTAATTTAGAGGCGCCTTTCAAAACACCCAAGGTCAAATGTGTGCTT
This sequence comes from Gadus macrocephalus, assembly GCF_031168955.1. NCBI lineage: Eukaryota > Metazoa > Chordata > Actinopteri > Gadiformes > Gadidae > Gadus > Gadus macrocephalus. The sequence goes on from NC_082392.1 coordinate 3,299,426, forward strand.
GAGTGAGGTGGAGGAAAAACTATTTTCTATGTACCATATTCTTTTCCTTTTTTTAAAGGAAAAGAAGAGACCTGCTATGCCGGACTGTGTTTTAATTGACTACATTTTGAATACTATCTCGTGCCTCTACAGTGTGTGTGTGTGGTGTGTGTGTGTGTGTGTGTGTGTGTGTGTGTGTGTGTGTTGTGTGTGTGTGTGTGTGTGTGTGGCGCAACCACATTAACCGAAACACAATTACCGCAAAGAACATGAGGCTAATTCCGCCCCCGGTTCGCCCACCTCATCAGCGATGTTCTGTACACACACACACGGCTGGGTAGAGTGCTCCTGTGTAATCTTAGACCTCATTGTTGTGGCGCAGCGTTAATAGAATAACTACCGTCACGAGGATACATCAGAAGTATTCCCCGCTTATCTCATTCACATATTATTTGCAGGCAGTGGTGTATATCCCCATAGGGAAGTGTGCGGTTCTGTTTCTGTGGTACTGTTCAAATAAAGGAATCATATAACTAAAGCAAGCGACGTGTAATACAGCGATCGACTGACTTTCCCATCGTTTCATAGCTTCTTCTTTAAAAAAAAGTACACAATCAGTGGGTTGTATCAACCAATTGCAGCCCACAAGAGAAACATATACAACCGCTTTCCAGTCAGAATCTAAACAGAGCGGTGATGCTAATGTTACAGCAGGTGTGGGGGAAGTTGAAACTAGACTGTTTTTGTGTGTTCTTGTGTAACGATTATACAAACACCCACGGCTGAAACACTGGCTTGATGAGTGTGTGAGGGGGGGTGGGGGGATTTGGGAATCATGTACCTGTCTCTGGGCAGATGTGGCCAACTGAAACTGGCAGAACTTGACAGCTTGGTCCAAGGCTACGTCCTCATCCACCTGAGAGGGGGAGAGAGGAGAGGGGAGAGGGGGGGGAGAGAGAGAGTGAGCGGGGGAGGGAGGGGGAGAGGGATAGAGGAGAGGGGTAAGCGAGGGAGAGAGGGGGAGAGAGAGAGTGAGCGGGGGAGGAGGAGAGAGCGATGAGAGGGAGGGGGAGAGGGGATAGAGGGAGAGAGGGGGAGAGAGAAGGAGAGAGCGGGAGAGGGGGAGAGAGAGAGTGAGCGGGGAGGAGAGAGAGAGAGGGGGGGAGAGGGAGAGGGGGGAGGGAGGAGAGGGAGTGAGCGAGAGAGGGAGAGGGGGAGAGGGAGAGGGGAGCATAGGAAGATAGTAGGTGAGGGGGAAAGGGAGGGAGAGGGAGAAAGGGAGAGAGAGGTAACGGGGAGAGGGGCGGGGGGAGAGGAAAGACAAAGATTGTTCATTACAACATTGAATAACATGTTTGTTTTTTCTTTCCTTCCGGTCGTTAATACAGGTAACACATGGGAGGATCGGGTACAGGAGCAGTGAGTTGATTAAAACCAGGCGTTCTGCTGACCACGGGCAACATGACCGCGCCCCCCGTGGCTCGTTCTAATGCGTCTTTGGACAACAATGGGGAGACTTAAGGGTGACCAGAATCACCCAAACTGCTGATCGCTAGTCTGGAGCGAGCAGGAGTAAAACATTAGATTCATCGTTTCATATGGGGTGTGTCGGCATAAAAATAAACGAGAAAACACTGTATTACATCAGCCTCATCCGTAGCGCACACCTCAGGAGCAGACTGTATCTGCAAACTACAGTGGAAATCTACCGCATCGTTAGTAGCCAGTAGACCCGTGGCTGTATGCTGACCAGCATGGGGTCTATGCACGCAGCAGGCCGAGCGTAGCCTTGAGCACCTCCTCCACACCTTAAACCAGGCCCGGCTGTGTGTCCTCAGCAGACCCTCCGTGTACCGGCCAGCGAGGCCATCTGCCCCGATTAAATATGTGCAAAAAGAAAACTGAAACCAGATAAAAAAAAAAAACGCAGGAGTGCAGAGTTCCTAGCTTCAGCCCCCCCCCCCCCCCCCCCGAACGGCGATGTCGTGACCTCGGCGGGGGTCCACAGAGTGCGGTACACGACTCCTCCCGCGAGCGCGCGGTTTCGAGGGCCGAGGTGAGGGTTCCGTCAGCGCCGGCCCTCAGCGATGCCCTCAGAGAGGAGGCAGAGCAGACACAGCAGCGAGAGAGGCGGCGTCAGCCAGCCTGTCTGTTCATGGGCGCCCAGGGGCGGTTGTTGTCAGTGAGGGGGCCTTCGGGGGGGGGCCTCAGATGCCAGGCTGACGAGGCTGTAGGCGTGGGCGGACGCCGTGTGGCTCCGTGGCGACTGGCGAGTCTGGCTTATTTTCCGAGGTCAGGCGGACAGAAGAGGCGGTGCACGACGATCCCCTTCTGCGTGTCGCTTTATTTCTACTCTAGATTGATTTGCTTTTGCCGTCGCTACTTTGCACTTTCGGTGTCTGAAATGTCGCGTGCCTTTTTTAATTAGGGCTATTTTTACCGTGACTGTCCGGCACTGCTGCGGTGACAGCTGACTTTACCTTCTTTCTGGCATTAACAAAGATCATCGTGTATAATAACCGATATCATACTTTGTTTTGTGGCAATTTTGGAGAAATAACCGAATGGCTTTGGACGGTTATGAGAGCTGACGCCAACAAACAAACAAACAAACAAACAAACCAACATGGTCTCATGCTGGGTTGTGTGGGGACCGCGTTGGTCTATCGTCATCCCTGAATAGGAGGAGGAAATAAACAGCAGAGCCCGCCGCCAGGTTTCCTCTTGGCCCGTGAGGCTCTGTCGTGTCCCTTCTACAGCCGTCGGAAGCCGTTTCCCGCGACGGCCGTGCATTTAAATCGAGTTTTGATAGTGATTTAGATTTTTGGGTCAAACGACCTCCACACGAATATAATCGAGTTGAAACGATTGAGAGAGAAATGCTGAATAGACGCATCATGTTTTCAAACTCAAAGTATCGTTTGATAATCATGATTTTAATATTGACCGTAATAATCGTGATAATGATTTTTTTTCCCTAGTCGAGCAGCCCTTCTTCCCCGCCTTCTCACTGTTCTCCTCCAGTCTCAGGAGTCCGCCCCCCCCACCCCCCCCCTTCCTGCCTACTGGTTTCACTTCCTGTTCCCGCCCACCCCAGCTGCAGCCTCAACACACACACACACACACACACACACACACACACACACACACACACACACACACACACACACACTTTGTCATAACACTGCTAACATCTCTAGACATCTCTCGAGTTAATTTGAGACCAATGCAATTGCAGGCGTCCCTCCTAAGAAATGCCGACCATCATTCGGTCCAGTACAATTTGACTTCTAAAACGCTGAGTTTAAAACATCCTGTACTGTAGTCAGCAGCACTTGGTTTCAAATGATGCGCCACAAGAGCACTTGCACAAAAGCTGTTATACAGTCTTGTTGCCAATGTTTGACTATTTTAAAAGGAAAATAGTAGCATGAATCGGTGTAGCGTTTTGCTAGCAAAGGCCAGTCCATGCTCAGGCAGAGAACTGATTGATAGATGACAATTAGGGCAGCCTGTGCTACATCTCCCTGTGCTACATCTACAGCTAACTTAGCTTAGCTGCAGCCTGAACTACAGCTAACTTAGCATAGCTGAGGCCTGAACTACAGCTAACTTAGCTTAGCTGCAGCCTGAACTACAGCTAACTTAGCAAAGCTGAGGCCTGAACTACAGCTAACTTAGCTTAGCTGCAGCCTGAACTACAGCTAACTTAGCATAGCTGAGGCCTGAACTACAGCTAACTTAGCATAGCTGCAGCCTGCGCTATATCTCAGCAGCAGACTAACTTAGCTAAGCTTTGATTCTAATAAACATCAAAGTCTTGTAATTGTGCCCCGTTTGAAAAGTTTGTTACACTCCCACACTAAAATATAGGATGTGTTCATCAGTAAGTAGTTTGATTTTTTGTGATCTATTCGCCACAGGGTTGTATAGTCTGATAGTTGTATAGGGTTGTATATTTGGTTTATCACTCTCTAGGGTAGATTTTGGTGTCATGAAACATTGCGTACGTGGGGCAAAAATAATGAATTAAGCGCGCACACACACAAACCAGGGTTGCCTGTTTGTGAGCGCGCGCACGCGCGCGCGTGCGTGCGTGCGTGCGTGCGTGCACGTGTGTGTGTGTGTGTGTGTGTGTGTGTGTGTGTGTGTGTGTGTGTGTGTGTGTGTGTGTGTGTGTGTGTGTGTGTGTGTGTGAGACGGATCGGGACAGAATGTGCAGAAGCATGTGGAGCCCTTTATCCACATCGGTTTACTAACGTGCAAAGGGTAATTACTCCAGTGATGAGTAATTACACAACCTTACAACTGTCTGGAGGTGTCCACATAACGGATGAGTCATTTTGCAACCTCGCTGTCTCAACGTGTCGGAGAACGAGGCTACGATCGCCAGGGACACGGTGGAGGGCTCTGCAGTGTAGTGAAGACACGCTGCTAATTAAGTCTGCAGAATGCCGCTAAATAAGTGCATTATTTGTTAGGTGCACAAGACTTCAACACGATGTCGGTGTTGTACATAAAGAGCCAGAACTGGGGTCTCCCGCCAACGATTAATTAGCTCTGGTTCGATGCCAATAGTTTTGTTATTCTGCCAAGAAAAACATTAAAGATCGTATTAAAATGTATTTTCTTTTTATGTATTTAAATTTAAAAATGACTCACGAAAACCATACCAGGCTTACAGTTTCAACATCGTTGTACATTTTCGAACCCTTTTAACTCTTCAGTCACGAGGCAAAAAAAAACCCACAAAAAACTGACTCGAGAAAAACAGTGCGGAACATTTTCATCACCAGGCAATAAACGACAGTCGAGTAGAACGAGCACGACCCGCTCTTGCCGTGCGGTTTAACGTGAGCAGCGTGCTCACGCATTGCCTCTCCCTCCCCGTACCTGTTTGATGAGCATGTACGTCTCCGACATGATCTTCTCGATGCGCGCCAGGTCGTAGGTCATCACCTTCTGGCCCTGCTGCCACACCCTGTAGGCGTCCAGCAGCAGTGTTTTACCAGACTCCACGTCTTCCAGGAGCTTCCTCTTCCTGTTGGGCCTCCGCAGCAGACCCTGCTCCAGGGGCCCTCCGTGGGCCAAGGCCACGGGCCCCGGGGCCTTGAGCAGCTGCTGCCTGCAGCTGATGCTCAGCTCCTCCAGGGAGAGGTCCGCCGTCCGGCTGGCGTCCGTCGCCTTCTCCCCGGGCTCCGCCGCAGCCCCGGGGGCCCGGGGACCCGGCGGGTGGCCCTGCGTCTCCGTGAGAGCCGAGGGCCTCCTCCAGTGGCCAGGGTCCATCTCCATGGGCTCCTCCGGCCCCTGGGGCCCGGGGCCTTCGGACGAGGGCGCGGTCTCCGCCGTCGCGGGCTTGGGTTCCAGGGCCTTGTCCGGGGTTTCCGGGCCCGGCTGGAGTGCCCCGAGCTGGGCCCGGCCGGGGGCCTCGCAGGGCCGCGTGTCGGAGGGGCCCTCGGTGAGGCCGGGCTTCTTGGGCAGCGTGTGTTGGCCGTCCTCGGCGCTGGGCCGGAGGGCGGAGTCTGCCGTGGTCATCTCGCCCATGGAGGGGGCGGACGGATTGGACGGCTGCTCGGTCACCTTGGGGGGGGGGGGCACCAGAGGTGTGTTAGAGGGAGGGGGGGGAGGGAGTGAAGGGAGTGAAGGGAGCAGTCAGCTCCGGAGGTATACAGGAGTGTGTGTCTGTCTGCTCTCTTACCCCGGTGAGGCTGTCCAGGCTGTCCTCCAGCACCTTTACAGTGAGGAAAAATGCACTCTTGGCCAAAACCTGCCGATCCACATCTCGCAAATATTTCCTTCAGAGCAGGGAGGGACAGAAAGACAAGAGACAGATAGACAGACGGAGGAAGAGAGAGATATAGAGAGAGGGACAGACAGACAGAGGAAGAGAGAGATATAGAGAGAGAGGGACGGACAGAGAGAGGATGAGAGAGAGATATAGAGAGAGGGACGGACAGACAGAGGAAG
>NC_082392.1:3310371-3353288 GCF_031168955.1 Gadus macrocephalus
AAGGGTGGAGAGTTTGCTGTGTTGGATGTGAGAAAGCGTAGCTTTGTGTTATCCTGAAGATTTGGGTAAAGGAGAGTTTACATTGTAATGACAATAGGGACATTTCCTGCAACAATGAGATGGGATTTCAGAGCGAGACTTCTCCTTGAGCGAGACTTGTTTGTACACAATAATGAACAGAACAACTATTTTACAGAATGTTCATTTACGGGCGCTGTAGCCCCAAAGGATTGCATTGCAGACGGTTTGCTCGTTTGCATTACGGCTTCAGCGTTCTTGCTCAATACTGGACATATTTCAAGAATTGTTGGCCACATTAGTCCTTAGATCCAATCTTTTTGGAAGCTAGTTTTACTTTGAAAGTACATTAACCACCTAACACAAAAGTGGTTCAAAGTAAACAACATTGAAACTGCGGCCAAAGTTGACCTGCTGTAATCTGAAAAGAAATGGCCAAACTGTAACTGTAAACAATATGAAGCCACACACACACACACACACACACACACACACACACACACACACACACACACACACACACACACACACACACACACACACACACACACACACACACACACACACACACACACACAGCAGTGCTGCGTTAGCAGTAACTCCCCCAAGGCACACACATGTTGAGCTGACCATGTAAGTACATAGGGCTCTCCCCATACCCTTCAGCATACATACATTGCATGGTGGTCCCTACAGAGCAGCTTCACACTCCCAGCCTACTGCATCTGTTTCCTGTCATGACCCCGGGGAGACCGGGGGACCCAGGAACCCTGGGAATACCCAGGAGCAGGGCAGTTTAAAACCTCTCTTAAACAGCACAGCCTCCCTCACAGCTCTGCCCAAGACCGTAAAGGCAAACTCACACACGTGCGACACGCGATACGAAAAGAACAACACACGTTTAGAAATACGCTTCGCGACGCCGTCGGTGGAGCCCGGGAAGTTCTCAGCGGTAGAGTGCGAGAGAGCGTTAGGGAAGGACGGCTCGCGACTCACCATCACCGTAGGAAAGCTAGTCCATTGGCTCCGGAGCTACTCCCGCGGTCGCTCTCGTTTGGACAGTTCCCCGCTGGCCGGAGTCGTGCCAGCAGCAGCAGCAGCAGCAGCGGCGGGCAGCCCTAGCCGTGCCCCCCCACCCCCGAGAAGAGGCTCGTGCACCAGCAGCGAGGGGAGGGCTGCATGTGTGCGCTGGGGCTGCAAGAGCCGCCGGAGGAGGAGGAGAAAAATGGCAGGAACCGCGACCGCGCGCGGAACACAACACGAGCGAGAGGAGTAGGAGTAGAAGGAGGAGGCGGCGGCTGAGGCAGGGCTGACCGGAGCAAAACAAGCCGAGGGCTGAGGGCAGGATGTCAGCGGCGGGAGAGGCTTCTTCTGACAGGCAAACTCGCTCGCTCCTCTCCGTCTCTCAAGCCTCGCCATCTCACAACATAACGCCCACACACTCACTTTCCCCCCTGACCCCACTACTCCCTCCCCCCCCCCTCTCTGCTCCCTCTCACCACACACACACACACACACACACACACACACACACACACACACACACACACACACACACACACACACACACACACACACACACACACACACACACACACACACACACACACACACACACACAGAGAGAAGAGCCAAGGCTTGGCTAGCCAATCAGGGTAGCAAGGCTGGATAAGTCCCGCCTGTTGAGAGCACACCCACGCACCAAAACACAGGAGTTGGGAGAGGGAGAGAGAGTGAGAGCACGAGTGCGGGGCGCGGAGAGGGTGTGATTCGAGGTTGGGAGGAGGAGGAGGAGGAGGAGGAGGGGGGGGTGGGAGAGCGTTGAGGTGGGAGATCACAAAGCGAGCAGTTAAAGGGAGCGGGAGCACGACGAAGGAGAAGCGCGCCCAGCCAGAGTTAAAGAGAGCATCGGCAGCACCGGGGTAAACACGGGGCGGGGGCGGCCGTACGCACACACACACCCGCGGAGCAGAGGAGAAGAGGGAAGGAGACAAGACAAAGGCTGAAACAGAAAGGGTGTCGCCTGCACGGGCGAGATAACGCTGCACGCACACGAGCACACAACAATGATTCATCGCAGCAGAAGTCCTGCAAGCAACAAGCCCACAGCGTGGTGACTGCCCACACCTTCTGCCTCTCTCGTCATTCCTGGACGTCTCTCTGCATCCTTCCTTCCTCCCTCCCTCTCCCTCCCTCCCTCCCTCCCTCCCTGGCCGATCACAACAAACTCCCCGACCAAACATATGTCCGGTTTTTTTCCCCGAGGTGCTGGAAAACTAAAACAGTTGGAGAACCTACCAGATCAGGAGGAGAGCGAGGAGGAACATTGCTGTCGAAGGCAGAAGTTGGCCTCTGGGATTGCAAATTACAACCAAACTCAACTTCAGGCACTCTATACATGTCCTAAGCTGGCTCCGTGCTCCACCCCCGCAACCCCCATGCACAGAGCTCCACCTCCACTGCATGTCGGCAAAGAGCCAACCCACTGGGTGTGAGGCTAGGGCTAGGGGAGGCTGCTTGCACAGCCCAGTGGAACCCAAACACTGAGCACATTCAGTTTTGAACAGAATACATGGGTTTGCCCTTTTTATTGCATCTAGCATAAGGATGATGCCATCTGACATGATATGGAGATAGTCAAAAATTGCTGTCGTGTGTCCATATGCTAATTCAGATAGGCTTGATGGTGGCATTTGCTTTTCTACTTCCCCACAATATTGATGTTTCTGGACTTCCTCCTTCTGGTTTAATACAAATGACAAAGGATTGCCTTCATACATATAAATAAATAAGTAGACAAGCTATATTGTTTTTATCTTTTAAAGAATGCAATGTTGATGCCCAAAAACCAAACCATCTTCCATTTAGGCCAAACAGCAAGCAAAGATAATAGCCAAGAAAGGCTACACCAAGTCGACGTGCAAAGCAGTTATCAGACACAATCAGATTTGAGACCGCAACGAGGCATTACATTTCGTTCTTTAGCAGAAAAAAGAGAGGTATTCAATGCATGAGTTAAGGACTCTGGCTGTGTGTGTCTGTTTGTGTCTCTGTGTGTGTGTGCGTGTGTGTGTGAATATCAAGCCCCGGCAAGCACAGGGCGACTCTGCGGGGTAAGAAAACAGTACTCATCTGCAGCCAGAGGGTCAAAACAGCGGAACACAGTCGATTTCTCTTTCCTGCCATCACACGTCCTGCAGCTCATAGTACATCAGCCGTGACACCAAAGCTCCTGATTACCTGGTATCACCCACACACCTCCTGAACCGACCCAAAGCCGTGGCTGCAGTCGAAAAGCCCGTTTCTACGAGTGCCGCGACCGAGGTTGGAAGGCGCTAACCCAACGGCTGAAGGGTTGATGACCAGAAAAACTGTTTTGACTTGGCCTCAAACCCGTGCCCATCATGGGACGACGCAGACGGCATTAATTATGCAACGTGGCTCCGACTGATCTGCATCGTTTGGGGGGGCTCCGGTATATGGGTTACTTTAGGCCGGCTGGGTACGAACGAACCAGCCAAGAGTGGGAGGCAAAAGTAGGGCATGGGGGGGGACACTACATATGGCATGCCCAGCGTTCACCACCTGCCACCAGCGAGCTGTGCGTGCTTCACCAGCACGACGTGTCCAGGAAGTGACCACCTCATAGGATTAGGATCCAAGGAGGGCTTTGGTCCCACACTCCGCTCCCCATTCCGGCATTCCGGTTCTGCTCAGTCCTTCACCGAGGAATGACAGCGATGACCCATTTAGTTTTGTGCCAACGGTCGGCCAGGCCTGTGAACCAGCGGTCAGGTCACCGGCTCCAGAATGCATATCTGTTCCACGCGTGTGGTACACCACTTTTCCCCGGGCACCAACTTTTTTCTGTCGACGAGCACAGGAGTCGATTCGCCAGAGTGTAACGCGCGTTCAAATCCCCTCTTCTTCGGTTATGCGAATAAACCAAGCGCCAGCAGTGCAATCTTACCAAGGCCTGGTTTATAAATACACAGGGGGGGGGGGGGGGGGGGGGGGGGGGGTATGATATACTCCCATGTAGGCTGGGAGAGCCACTGCTAGGGAGGGAGGGAGGGAGGAGGAGACACTAAAGCTCCAACAGTTGGTGTAGGGAGGCAGCAGGTTTTACTCCAGAAGGAGGTTCAGGGAGCCAAGAGGGGCCGAGCTCTGTGGCTCTGCCAACTCTACCCCCACCCCCACCCCCACCCCCACCCCCACCCCCGCCGCTCCCTTACCACCACCACCGGCCCCCGAACGCACCGCCCGCCGCTCCTACACACTTTCGGGCTCCCCTTCACTTTGTGTCCGCAACACACCTGCGCTCCGACCAGGTAATCAGAGGAAAGCACCGGAACGATAAGGGGGGCGAGGGGACGGATCGCTCACATGCCTCCGTCGACGCCCGGCGACCGTAGCCGTGATGAGTGTGTCCGTGTGGACGCCATTCAAGGGAGATGAGTGTCACGTGAAATGCACTCCGGATCAACACAGTCGTTTCCTTGGATGGAAGGAACCCTCTGTAAGACTCGTCAACGAGGCAGACAAGAGAACAATACCCCCCCCCCCCCCCCCCCCCCCCCCCTGTTTTCCTATTCAGCAAACAGCCTTTGTGTCTGGGGTTTGACCACATTCAGGCTTGTTTGAGTGCATTAAATAGATTCTGGTGAATAGCGAAAATCGCAAGTATTACAGAAATGATAATACGCTCTTTGATACCCTGAACCGATTCACAATGCACGGCTGAACACATTAAACAGAAAAGGATAAATGCATGAATGTCAAATTATTATGTCTAATTAGCTATTACCACCTGCAGAAGTATATAACATGTGAAACTATCAAAGTGAGTGTTTCTCCTAAGCAGTACATGAGGCATAGAGGTGCCAGATCTGGAGTAAACGGCCACTCTGCTGCGCGTCGTGCCTTACATTGAACAGGTTGGTCTTGTTTCTCTCGCAGAAAAGTCCTTGTGCTGGCATGTGCTTGAGCTGTTGCCATGGGACACCGCTTCCTAGCAACACATCTCGGGCCCACTGTAGGTTCTGAGGAGAAGAGAGAGAAAGCAATGATTATTCACACACACACACACACACACACACACACACACACACACACACACACACACACACACACACACACACACACACACACACACACACACACACACACACACACACACACACACACACACACACACACACACACTAGATCTGTGGACATGGGTGAGGATGGAAACACAGCAGCATTTCACCGCTTCGTTTGGCAATAACAGGAAAAACCCAAACCCCCAGAAACACTCTCTCACACTGGAGGCCGTGGTCGGTGGTCTGCAGCCAGGGGGAAACGGACAAAAGTGGGGGGAAAGGAAAACAACAACAACCACGACGCCGCCGCCGAGGCAAACATGCTCCTGATCCGAGGGGAGCAGGAACACGGAGGCATGCACGGCTGTGACTCACACGCCGGTGAGTCACAGCACGCGGGCGTCTAACCTGCAGGCCGGCCAGCTACCTACACATGCCTGTTTGGCGGATAACAGCAGATTACTGCTCCGTGCCCCCCCCCCCCACCCCCACCCCCACAGCGGGGAGCCTCGCAGGCCCCAGTCAATAAAAGAAAAGGTGGGGAATTAAATGGAAAAGGTCCAAAAGGCTTTTAAAGTGGGCGGAAGGGGGGGGGGGGGGGTAAGGGGCGGGTTGGTGTAAAAGGCAAACAACTTCATCACATCATGTCGTCAATCAGGCGAGCGTGGTTCCGATCCCCTGGCGCGCGCGGGGGGCCCTGACGTAACTTCTACTTTCATCCTGGCGTACAAAGAGAAGCAAGAAGTCATACACCAGAGGGGGAAGCCTTGGCCGAATATCAGCGGCTCACGTCTTGTCGGAGCGACAAGACGGTTTGAAGACCCGAGCCGAGGGAGCACTGGATTGCATGGATCAGAGGGAATCGGGAAGTATCTGTTGTTGTTGCCGTTGTCGATTGCAACTATCACCAGAGGGGAAGATCATGTAGTCGTTGCACGGCTCAAAAGGTCTGGGTTTGATCCTCCGAAGTCTACGTCCTAGCCGGCATGCATCGTTGAGTGAGTCAACCCACCCCTGTCAGCTCCTCAATGCCACCACGCAGGTTGTTTTGTCACTTTAGCAGACGCTTTGAGTCACCTCGGACAGTAATATAGAGTATTACTGTATGGATCTCGTCCAAATGTATATTTAATCAGGAGGTTGTTTCTATGGACATGAGACACAGCCCAAATTAAAATATGTGAACCAATAACGTATTCAGTAGTTCACAGTCACCTCTTTAAATTAGCATAACCGGTTCTGTATGTTTGTTTAAAATGTTTGGGGGTATTTATTTTTTAAGTTTGCATACAGAATGCATCCAGCGACTATTCTCAACCACAGCCCACATGGCAACACTTCCATTAACGTCTAGATAAAATGTAATCAAGATGTACAAAGCCATTTCCTGTAGGCACACCATCCCTGTAATGGAACCAGGACCATTTCCTCTCGGCCTACCGAAACCGTCTAATGGAATCCAACCCGTCTGGAGATAGCGGGTTGTACGGTACACGGGTATCCAAGGCAACGCAAAAGTGACATTTGGGAGTGATGGCCCACAGTTGACGTGGTTAACCGACATCCTTTTACAATTCAATGATGAAGATCAGCAGTCTTATGAGGTACACGGAAACTTGAAACGAAAAACAGAAAAGTTGAAGGTAGTGGGTTATTTAAGCTTCATTATCAAGCTAGTGTGGAGGAGGTAGAGATGTTGTAGCAAAAAGCACACACATCGGTCTAACCATAAGCCGCCGCTGCAAAATGTGCAGTCTCATTCAGCATGAGCAACACTATCTCTCAGCTGCTGATGGTGCGATAACCACATCCAGGGACCAGACTCACATACCGGGTGAACGAAGGTCCGGTGTGCGGGACACACCGGAGGAACCTTGTGGTTCTCGCTCAAACTTCTTCCTCACAATTGAATCCCAACCAAGGAAAATAAATACGCTAAAACATGAGCCGCAATAACAAGGAGACAGGAGGATGGCACAGCGAAAGCTCAACACAAGCTACCCAGTGCCAAGCTGGCTGAGAGTGTGCACTGTGCTACCGCCCACACACACACACACACACACACACACACACACACACGGACACGTGCGCACACACCGACGCAGAGACACACACGCGCCCGTGCACACACGCGGACAGACACACACACACACACACACACGCTGTTTCAGCACTTCGTTTAAATCTGCAGGGATTCTGGGCAGGAAGTTCCAAACATTTAAATAAAATGGCTTAGTTCTGTGTTTTCTCCCTCACACCAACCCATAGAGACATGGTAGGGATGAGCTACACGTCGTTGTGGTGTTCTATAGGTTTGGAGGGGAATATTCTGCTGCAAATATCGACATTAAAAGTCCACCAAGAAAAGCAATAAAGGAATACTCTGACTTTTTGGGGAAATAAGGTTATTTTGTGCTTTCCCCTGAAGCAAGTGAGGCAAGAAGCGCCGTACAATTATTTACTCAATCAGCCCAGCGCTCGATTTGACATAGTTAGCTTTGGACAGAGTTATCAAAAATCAATGGTAGCAGCTGAGTTGGACTAGCTCCATCAGTGAAGTGATGGGAAAACACACCATTCCAGCTAACTCGAAGTAAAGATGTTTTTTGCGATTTCACAAATCTCTTTGTGAACATTGAATCTGTGTCTTTGTTCAACCCCCCTCTCGGTGTTGAGTGATGTCAGACCTCCAAATGCAGCAATCAATACATCATATTTTGGTCGACTATATATTTATAGATTCACTTTTCAAAGAGAGATGAATATCTTTACCTTGGACAAGCTGTAATGTTGTGTTTTACCATCACTTCACTCACGGAAGTAGTCTATCTCACCTGCTACCATTGATTTTCACTCACTCTGTCAAACGCCAACTCTGTCAAACCCGAACTCTGTCCAACGCTAGACTTGGCTGACAGAGAGAAAAACCAAACAGGTGTAGTACCTCTCTTTTGACTCAGGGTAAGAGGAGAACGACCTTATTTCCCACAAGGTCTGGAGTACCCCTCTCGAGATTGAGCTATGGAAGTGAATGATTGTGGAAGGTGGTGGAAGTGAATGATTGTGGAAGGTGGTGGAAGTGAAGGATTGTGGAAGGTGGTGGAAGTGAAGGATTGTGGGAGGTGGTGGAAGTGAATGATTGTGGAAGGTGGTGGAAGTGAAGGATTGTGGGAGGTGGTGGAAGTGAAGGATTGTGGGAGGTGGTGGAAGTGAAGGATTGTGGGAGGTGGTGGAAGTGAAGGATTGTGGGAGGTGGTGGAAGTGAATGATTGTGGAAGGTGGTGGAAGTGAATGATCGTGGAAGGTGGTGGAAGTGAAGGATTGTGGGAGGTGGTGGAAGTGAAGGATTGTGGGTGGTGGGGGAAGTGAAGGATTGTGGGAGGTGGCGGAAGTGAAGGATTGTGGGAGGTGCTGGTGGGGGAAGTGAAGGATTGTGGGAGGTGGTGGTGGGGGCAGTGAAGGCTTGTGGGAGGTGGTGGAAGTGAAGGATTGTGGGAGGTGGTGGAAGTGAAGGATTGTGGGTGGTGGTGGTGGGGGAAGTGAAGGATTGTGGGAGGTGCTGGAAGTGAAGGATTGTGGGAGGTGGTGGAAGTGAAGGATTGTGGGAGGTGGTGGAAGTGAAGGATTGTGGGAGGTGGTGGAAGTGAAGGATTGTGGGAGGTGGTGGTGGGGGAAGTGAAGGATTGTGGGAGGTGGTGGTGGGGGAAGTGAAGGATTGTGGGAGGTGGTGGTGGGGGAAGTGAAGGATTGTGGGAGGTGGTGGTGGGGGCAGTGAAGGATTGTGGGAGGTGGCGGTGGGGGAAGTGAAGGATTGTGGGAGGTGGTGGTGGGGGCAGTGAAGGCTTGTGGGAGGTGGTGGAAGTGAAGGATTGTGGGAGGTGGTGGAAGTGAAGGATTGTGGGAGGTGGTGGAAGTGAAGGCTTGTGGGAGGTGGCAGGGTCCTACCTGCTGGGTCTTGCTGTTGGAGTAGAAGAAGGCCAGGCGGTACAGGCTCTTGTAGTGCTGCGGGAAGCGGCCCAGGCAGAGGAAGAGGGCGCGCACGCACAGCTCCACCAGCAGGCGGCGCTGCTCCTCCGGCTCGGCCGGCAGGGCCTTGGGGACCTCCACCGCCTCCAGGGGAGGGGGGTCCGGCTTCTTCTTGCTGTCGCTGGCCGGGGTCTGGGGGGCGGCCGGCTGGGGGAGGGCCGGCTTGGGAGGGGTGACGGCGACGGCCGCAGGCGGGGGCTGGGGGCAGGGCTCCGTGTGGGGGGGTACGGCGGCTGGGGCCCCTGGGGGGTCCGAGGGTCCGGGGGCTCCGGGGGGCGGGGTGTCGGCAGCAGGCGGGGGGCCGCACACGGGGTCCGCCACGCCCTGGGGGACGGGGGTCTCCTGCAGGACCCCCGGAGGTCCTTCCAACGGGCCCTTCTCTCCGTGGGGGGCTGAAGGAGAAAAGGGGGTTTGAAATTCACTCTGAGGACCTTTAATGAAATCATGAAGTAAAAAAAACATTTATTAAATGTGTAATTTTACCATCCATAGTTGTAACTGTATTTTCCAGCTGAGAATTGAACACCATGAAAGGCCAAACTGAATAATGGCCCTTAATAATCTCTTCGAGTTAACAAAAGTATAGAGTCAAATCGTGGTATTAAATCAAACGTTCGTGCTAAATGTCGATCGAACCGAAATAAAACCAGTAGGTACATTTCCGTTGGGCTCGCTCCAGTCAAGCATGTCCTTGTTTCGGTTATAAAGGCCCAGAAAAACATTCCACATCAGAATGAGTAGGCGTGACACAAAATTACGCAATGTTTTCTTTTTTTGTGCGTGTGCCAATTACCATCACGGAAAGAGCTTTGACATTTTGAACCCATTAACAAAAAAAGAAAAAGCCAGTTGGAAATACAGAGCCTGACGCAAACAGGTTGGTTGAGAAGCACAGTAGGCCTTTTACTAAAGCCCACAATGGGGGGCCCCCCCAAGCTCAGGGGCCTCCAAGCGGTCGTACCCGGGTCCTCCGGTGTGGCCCTCGTCTCCTTCAGGGGCGTGTTGTTCTCCGACGAGGAGGAGCTGACCTTCCCAGAGGTCATCTTCAGGCTGCTGTCCTGGGAGGAGGCGGGGTCGGTGAAGATGTCCTGGGTGGAGTTGGAGTCGGACAGCACCAGCACCAGCTCGCTGTCGTGGCTGCGCTCTGCGGAGGTAAGGAGGGGGGGGGGGGGGGGGGGGGAGACACGACAGCAGACAAAACAATGAAAGTCACGTGGTCGGATGCTACACACTGAAGGATTGTTGGAATATGATTGCTATTGTATCACCTTCAGCCTCGGGTTATTGGGACTAGAGTCGAAAACGGACACACTGACTTTTTGAGTTTTAGCGTAACGGTGCTTTCAGCGTCTCAGTGCGATTAGATTAGCAAAAAAAACAATAGTCATCTATACTCTTTAAACCACATCACCAGAGACGCGTACGTTTAGCGAAACGCCGTGCAGGCCGTTTGTTTAGAGGCAGTTAATAGGCGTGTGCTTCTAACAAAGCCAATGCCTTTGTTTTAAATAAAAGAACGAACATTATTAGTGCTGCATTAAGAATAGAAACACGTGGCACCCATCCTCACACTAATGCTAAGACTCCAGTCCTCTAATGAAGCAAAGGTGTTTTTTTGGCAAGGGACGCCAAACCGAAATGCCAGCATTCATCCTAATTGCCACATTGTGTAGCTTCTGCGAGAAAAGCCCCCTGGCTGGGGAGTTTACATAACAGAATTAGCAGGAGGTGCAAAACCCATTTGCAAACTCGAAGGAGAACGCACTCCAGGAACCTTTTCCCTGGTACGGCGTAGTAATGAGCTAATACCTCAGACTTTAAACAAGCGAGGAGAAAATGGGTTGTGAACGCGTGTGAATGAGTACGCAGGTAAATATACAGTCAGGACCGCGATGTCCCCAACAGGGCTTTTTTTCCTTTTCCTTTTCTTAAAAATCGTAGCGGAATTCGTTCTACTATGGTTATTATTATTATTCATAAGCAACAACAACAGACACTGATTATAGTCTGGTGGGTATCAGCAGAAGTACCATTCAGGGAAGCCAGCATCATTGAAGATCTGGGCAGGCAGTAATCATGGTCAGAGGAGGCTGTAGGAGATATTTTAAAATGGAATCAAGGGGTGGTGGGGTGGGGTAAAGCCCTCTCATCTGAGTGGATGTCACTTCCCTTTCGAAATGACTCCCCTCCCCAGACTCTGATTCAGACTCAAACCGTGCGTCAAACCAGGCGCACACTGAAGGGTCTCAGCGGCCTCTGGGATGGGGGGGGGGGGATTTGCATTTCATTTCACACCCAAACAACTCTGGTCACGGCAGACAGTTCCGAGGTAATAAGCGTGTTCTGATGCCCTGACAACCGGATTGATATTTCAGAAAGCAAACAAAGGGATACTCTTTTTTGTGGCTTGCTTTTTGCTGGTTGATGTGTAAATTGGTCTACAGAGTAAAAAAATAAATGGATTAAAGAATATGTGTCTTTTGATGAGGTACTAAGGTCTACACATATGCAGCGTTTGAAATCTTTATGAACATTACCATAACTGCGGTTCGAGTCGATACAAAGAGCTAGGCCCATTGTCAATTATTTAATATAAAATGATTATTTTTATATTTCCTTGGATTTAAGTGCATCCTTTGTGTTATTTTTCAAATCCAATCGTGGTGGTTTTGGTCTTGAGTCTGAATCAGGCCTCACATCCAATAGGCTAAACCAACCAGGGTTTAGGACCCAGGAGGGCTCGCAGCCGCGTCATGGTTGTACATTCTCACAGTCATTAGACATATGTGTCACCGCTCAGACACATCCTTCCTGACAAGGCACCTTTCACATGAATCACATTATTAGAACACACAAAAAACCTGGATAGCTAACACCCCACCAACACCAAAGTCAAAGCCTTTCAGCCCGTTTAGGTGAACCCCCGAATCCAGAGAAGCGAACACCACACCTTTCAGTGAACCGTGAGACATTAAGGTCTCACACTGTGCAACCATCACCTCGTTATATCCACATGCGTATGCATCAATATCAATATACATATAAACACGGCAAAGCAGGTGGTAGAAGCAAGCAGGCAGAGAGGTAGCAGGCAGGCAGGTAGGCAGGTAGGTAGGAAGGAATCTGAAAAGGGTGAGAAAAACTGGCCACATGGGACAACATGGCTGCAGAATTCACACAATTTGCAATCAATCATCATGATTCGGGGAAAAGGGTTGGATGGAAATGATGAGATCACGAGGTAGGGAATTTGGCCATGCTATTTCTGATTCACTTGCTTGGAAAAATGTAACTAATTCATTTTTCATCCCTAGGACAATAGGATCCATTAATTGAGGGCAGAGGGGGAATGCAATTAACCGCATCTTATCATATTGTTGTTTTTCTTATAGATATAGACAAAGAAAATCCCACCATAATAAAGCCCATGCGTCTATACAATCATATGGAGATGATTTAATGTAAAAAGAAACCACACACAGATTGCTGTGAGTTTCATGGTCAAGTATTGCGTAATAAAAACATACTTACTTAACGTCAATAAATTATAGAGCAGAAAGCTTTTCCCCCGTTGAGCCCATAGCAATTACGCCGCACTGCGATACGTTTAGTAATAAATACCAAGTCAACTTAATCAGTACACACTCGTAGGAGTGGAAGGGGAGGAGGATAATATGACGGAATGGGATTGAATAAGGGAGAGTAACAAAACCGGGACTACATAAATAAATAATTCAGTAGCCATATTGCCCACTTCACCAATAACAATCACCCAGTGTGTGCATTTAAGGGCTGGAGGGGAGAGGTGGGAGTGGGGGGGGGGGGGGGGGGGGTGGCAGGGATCATCATCATCATCCTTATCGTTATTATCATCATCATCATAATAATAATCATTACCCAGCCCATAATGGACAGGGCTGTAGCCTCAAGGGCTCACCCCCTAGGGCCCATCCAAGGGCCTGCACCCAAGGGTCGCACCCAAGGGCCTACACCCAGGGGCCGGCATCCAAGGGCCTGCACCCAGGGGCCTAAACCCAAGGGCCTGCACCCAGGGGCCTCCACCCAGGGGCCTCCACCCAGGGGGCCTGCATCCAAGGCCCTGCGCCCGAGGGCCTGCATCCAAGGGCCTGCATCCAAGGGCCTGCACCCAGGGGCCTCCACCCAGGGGCCTCCACCCCAGTGTCTAAGTCTGCGACTGTACCATCAGCCTGCTGCCGCCGCTGCTCCTGCTCCAGCCCCTGCTGCTCCTCCTGCTGCTGCTCCTCCTGCTGCTGCTCCTCCTGCCGCTGCCGCTGCTGCCGCCGCTCCTCCACCCCCTGCTGCTGCCGCCGGACACTCTTACGCTTGGCGTAATCGTGGTCCACCGGTGTGGCCGTGTAAGGCGGTGATGTCAGACCTGGGGTGGCAACGTGCGAGGGTACGGGCGGCGCGCCGGGGGCGCTGGTGGGGGCCCCGGCGCCCATCGTCGACGAACAGCGGGAGTCCTCGTCCATGACGGAGAGGGGCTTCTCCCTGGGGAGGCGACCACACACGCACACACACACACACACACGGACACACACACACGTAAGAGGGAGGGAGGGAGGGAGGGGACCCGCGATTTTTATTATTTTTTATTTCAAGAAGCTACGATTGGTGGATGCTCCTGTTGCCGTAAGCCAGCTCACTTCTCATTGGTCCTGGGCATGCTGGGCATGCTCTTCTCCTCGCCCCTGGCGAAGGGCCCCATGGCCCCCTCCACCAGCACGCTGAAGAACAGCTGGTGGTCCGGGTCTGTGCCGCCGGCCTCCAGCAGCTTCAGGATGGTGGCGCTCATACGGAAGTACAACTGGTCGAGGGACATCGGGGAGAAGGGAGGGAGAGAGAGGGGGAGAGACATTGGGGATGAGAGAAGAGAGAGAGAAACAGACAGAAAGATATACAAAGAAAGAGATAAAGACAAAGAAAGAGAGAAACAGACAGAAAGATATACAAAGAAAGAGATAAAGACAAAGAAAGAGGGAAACAGACAGAAAGATATACAAAGAAAGGGATAGACAGAAAGATATAAGAGATAAAGACAAAGAAAGAGAAGGAGAGATGAAGACAAAGAGATAAAAGAGAAAGAGATGCAAACAAAGTGAAAGAGACGAATTCAAAGAGAAAGAGAGATAACTACAAGCAGAAAGTGAGACAAAGAAAGATGCCTACAAAGAGAGAGATAAAGAGAGAGATAAAGAGAGAGAGGGCGAGGGTAAGAGAGAGAGAGAGAGAGAGAGAGACAGAGAGAGGGAGAGAGAGAGAGAGAGAGCGAGCGTACCTCCAGGGCCTCCATTGCCAGATCAGGGGGGTTGTGGTAGTGGATTTTGCGTGGGTACCTCGCGGCCTCCTCGTGCAAATAGTGCGCCGCCTGAAGATCCAAATGAAATGCATCATTAACACGTCACCATTATCCTCGCCGTTATTACCCCCACCCAGACAGCAACGACCTCGGGGGTCCGCCGTGTGTGTGCCGGCTCTCCCTCCTCCTAATTATTCCTCGTACCGGGGCTGCTCCGTGACTAACGCCGCGTGTTGTTCGGTAACGCGGGGCAACCCGCGGGGGCGGGGGGGGGTCGGAGGTCAGGCCTCCCGTGTTTCCCTTTGTAGGTGGGTGATCCAACCGGTGGCAGGAGAAAAACACGAGGCACATATAGATCCTGATCTTACCCACCGACGCATGGCAGCGCTGATCCATAATGTAATTTATGAGTTTCGGTTGACCGAACACATTGTTTGGCTGCTCTTGTGCTGCTGAAAAAGCCCATAAGGTCAAAACTTGCGTCACACTACCCAAAGTTTACCATTCAGGTTAGTCCGTCATTGTGTCTCTGAAACTCTCAAAAAGTGAATTTCTAAATCCACTGCTGACTTTTCACAGAACGACCGTTACACACACGCGCAGAGTTTAATGTGAGCCATGTGGAGATCTAGACCTTCTTGTAGAGCTGCAGGTACTCTTTGGGGGGCTGCTTGCGTTTCTCCGCCATCTTGCCCAGCATGTAGTGGATCAGCCACTCCTCCTCGTCGCTGTCCCCGTCGCACCGAGACGCCCCCTGGAAACACTGGAAGGCCGTCGCCAGCATGGAGTCCCTCCGGTCCTCCATCTAACACACACACACACACACACACACACACACACACACACACACACACACACACACACACACACACACACACACACACACACACACACACACACACACACACACACACAGAGAGAGGAAGTGAGCCATCAAACACGGAGCATCAAATCAATCCGTTGCTACCGGACAGCCTTCCAAGACGAGGTGCTAGCCGAAGCGACAAGCGTGACAACATGACATATGTTCAGTGGACCGGACACCAAACTACCAGAGTACAAGACACTGGAGCCATCCAACCACACGTCCCTCTGAATTCCCCCCCCCGCATTTCTGCTCCAACCGAGACGAACAACCAATGTTTTGCCCTCGATAGGTTTGATTGCGAACAATCTTACGGACAATAATTAGCAGGGTGGTATACGATCAAACTATTGAACGAGCCACACGAAAACATATCGCATGATCTGGACAAATCAAGATAAAAAAGAAAAAGGAAAAAAATTACAAAATCTGTTTTCCGGTTCCAACCGGTTTCACCCGGTCCCGCCCGGTCCCGGCCGTTCTCCGCGCCTCACCTGCGTCACCACCTCCTGGGGCAGCTCCGTGCGCCACTGCTTGAGCTGGCGCGAGGCGAAGGAGTGCAGGGCGTAGGAGATGGTGCCGTACTCGATCCACAGCGACAGGTTGGACACGTCGATCTCCAGGGCCCGCCGGAAGCAGCCCAGCACGGCCTGGGCGTGCTTCCACACGGGGCCGTCGCTCTTCAGCTCGTTGGAGTTCAGCTTCTCCTGGATGCGGCTGGCCCGCGCCAGAGCCATGCCCGCCCACGAGTCGAACCTGCACCGGGGGTCGAAGGGCACGCGTGAGGGGTGCAGTCGACCTCAGATAGGCTGCGCCACGGGACGCTGCTCTGGGGCTGAGGCTGACGTGTTTTTAGAGGTTCACGAGTAGTGTTTGATGGTCGTGTTTAAAAAATAATGATGTCTGATATTTAACATATTAAAATGTTATGATGCATTATATTTCATTAGTTACGCATAAAATATGATATTGGATTATCATATTTTTTTAAAAGTGCATGCTTTGAGACTCCTAAAAAGTATTGATGTTGAGTGTGTGGTTGATCAGGTTTTCACACAAAGAGGGCATTTTTATACGAATTTAGGACAAAAAATTATCTTTGACATTTGAAAAAGATCATTTGACATTTTCCATCCATCGAGTTCAGACTGTGGTTTAACTCGCAAAATTGTAATCTCTGAGATTATCGTTTCGTTATCTATGGGTTAACCTTTGGCGATAATCGGCCATTTTTCACCAGAACACACATCCCTGCTGGTTACATTTATAATACTACCAATCAATATTATACTTCCCTCAGTGGGACATGACTCAAAACCATTCGGTGATGGATAGTGAATAACAATTATTGACATGAAATGGTCGAGATCGCCACTTTAACTGAAGTCATATAAAAATAACACAAGGATTAAGACGAAGCAGAGAGACGATGAACCCCTTGCCCACCTGTCGGGACACACGCAGATGTCATGCATGTAGAACTTGATGGCCTTGGACTGCTCCTTGTTCTTGAAGTGGTAGTCGGCCAGCAGGTAGAAGATCTCGTTGACGATGGGAGGCGCCGGGGCCCCGCCCTCAGGAAGACACGGCGCCTAGCGGATAAAACCATCGACCCGATGAATGAATGAACGGCCCGCAGAAGAACGTCAATATCGCAATTGATTAAGAACAAGTCGATTCCAAGAGGAGGCGAGGATCACAAAATGTGGTGTGGGGAGCCTCAGAGGGGCCCCAAACACATTAGGGGACCCGGAGAGCGATGCTCGCCGAATAATCAGAGGAGGTGAATCACATCATCTGGAAGTGATCCAAAGCGAGGAAATACAGAAACATCAATACAGCCGCGATCGATAGGGTTTGATCTCAATTAGTCGCCACTCAGCTACAGCGCAGGAGACCGCGAAATCAGCAGCCCTCGCATTCTTAGAACCCCCAAGAATACGATGAAACAATGTCAACAAGTACGTTCTGAATCTGCGCCGCCAACTCATCAGGAGTGCGGTGAACCCCCTCTCCGTCCCGCCCTCACCTTGGTGGCGGTGCCCTCGATGTAGGCCGCCACCTCGTCCATGGTGAGGGTGGGCGTGTCGCTGGGCGGCGCGATGCCGGAGAAGCGGCGCAGCAGGTTGGCCAGTTCGGCCGACACCGTGCTGGTCTTGTAGCTGTCGAACTCGGGCAGCGTCTTGGGCTTGAAGTACTGGAACATGAAGAGGGCGTTGCTCCAGAGCAGCTCCACCTGAGGTGGGGGGGGAGACCAGGGAGAGACCGGGGTTAAGAGCGCCTGTAGGCACCAGGGATGGGCATCACAGGGTGCCTTCACGATAACAATACGATACATGGTGATACCAATAATATCGCGATACAGCAATAATCAATATACTGTCAGACAATCCTATAACGTGAGTGAGTGAGTGAGTGAGACACGAAACTCACTCAAAAACAGCACATTTTACACCTTTTTATTGGCAACCTAAATGTTGTTTTCTTCAAGCCAGTTGTTCGTCATCTTCTTCACCCGATCGTCGGTAACTGAAGTCAGACCTCACCCTTCCATGCTGATGCTTGTATCATTGGCCACTGTGCGTTAACTACACTGTGACGGCAGGCTATATTGAGGGTTTAATCCATGCTCAAGTCAGTAATCAACTTTGAGCCAGACATAATTTCCTCTTATTGCAGTGCGTCAGTATGGGGCTGACCTTCAAATCATACCCTCTGAAGACACGTATAAAACGGCGCCATAAACCGATTTATGCATTTTTTTTTATTGTGTGTTTTAAAAATAACTTCATTTCCTTTTGCAGTTTTTATGATATGGCAATGGCAGCAGCTCCGATTTATCAACAGCGCTTGGGTCTGGCTGCCCCCTAGTGGACAGATTAGTGTGTAACTATTACACACTTCAGGAGAGCTTGATGGAGTTTGCTTTATTTTTTTTTAATTAGCTTTTTGGCTGGCTTTACGCGTTTTCATGCGAGCCCTTTGATTAAAACATCTGCATCACATCACTGACAGTATTTTGGAATGCAGCAACGGTTGCATCAGAAAGATTACAAAAAAGCACTACTTTGAGTTAAGTGGCTTCAGAAGTCACAGCCAAAGAACACTCTGGCAAGGCGTGACTGTTCAGGAGTGAGTGAGATACAGTCAGACACTCACCAAAAGGCACATTTCACATCGTTTTGGTCTCAACCCAAAATGTTAAAAATGACGTTTTGATAACGATTTTCAAAGCCAGTTATTTCTCAGTCAGATCTTTCTTACAATTGCCGCTGTGCGTTCACTGCACTGACAGGTGATAGACCGGAGATAGAAGATTTAATCCATGCTCAATTCAGTCAATCGACTGTGGGCTGGACATCATTTTCTCTTAGATCTCGACTTCTACTCCCTCTAGTTCTCAGAAAGTATTTAGTCATGTAGTTCAATGTGAATCTAAATTGAGTTTCTTAAGACCATTCAGCCTGTTGCTCCGTGTGGCCGTTTCACCAATGGTCCATTTTCCCTTTACCCAATACAGACGATTGTTACAGAATGTTTTTTTTCACATGAACGCAGTCCCGGTCTGCTAGCAACGGACTGCCTATACCTAAATTAAAGTGTCCACTAGGGGGCATCCAAATACTATAAATAAATGATCCACATCGACTGGTAGAAGTCTAATGTGCATCAAATGCAGATGAAACCCATATTATGAGGGGTCATTACTGCCAGCATTAGGCTGCTCTGCTTGTTGGAGGCCGGCTGGTGGAGGTCGCTCAGTCGGGTCTAATGAAGAGAAGCCCGCGGCTGCGGCACCATTCAGGGTGAAGCATGCCTGCTCGAATGAGAAAGTGTGAACATGGATTTCACCCCAATTTGTTTCCGAATTAATGGGCCGAGTAACTTATTTGAACAGCAATTGCACTAATCGCATCTTCAAAAAAGATGCTGCTCCCACAGCATGTGATAAGAAAATGCGGAACTATAAAAGCTTAAACACAACATTTTCATTTATTTAAGTTGACGGACGTCTACTATGGATGGTAACCTTTTGGCCTTCCACATGCAGGCATGCTTGTGTGCCAGGGTATCTGCATTAAACACGCAGAGGTTTGACATTTATTGGTTTGAGGTTTATTCTTTTTCCTCTCGTGACCGCTGCAAAACAATCTAAGATCTATGCAAATTATATTTAAAACTTTTTCACGCCTTTTAAACTCTCCAGTTCTCTGTCACAATATGTCACCTTTGAGAATACCAGACTTTTGAATAGTTGTGATCCCTTTGGCATGAGTGAGTGAGTGAGTGATCGAGTGATCGAGTGAGTGATCGAGTGATCGATCGAGTGATCGAGTGAGTGAGTGAGTGAGTGATCGAGTGAGTGATCGAGTGAGTGATCGAGTGAGTGATCGAGTGAGTGATCGAGTGATCGAGTGATCGAGTGAGTGAGTGAGTGAGTGAGTGAGTGAGTGAGTGAGTGATCGAGTGAGTGATCGAGTGAGTGAGTGAGTGAGTGAGTACCTGTGGAGAGGAGTGGTCCTCCAGGTAGCGAGCCTTGCTCTTCTTGCTGGGGTAACCATAGAGACAGAAGAAGCACTGCTCCAAGGCCATCTCCAGCTCCTCTTTGTAGGGATGGGAGTCGTCCTTCGACGAGGCCACAAGCTCCTTCTCCAGAACGCTGACCTGGATAAAAACACACACAAAAAAATACGTTCTGACAATGTTTCTCCCGTCATACAACTGCACATTTCATTAATAGGGAGAAAATGTTATTCCACCCGAATGGATCAAAAAGGATCCTACTTTTTGCATCATTATAAACAAAATAAAGATTTTGCAAACTAAAGCAAAAATTGCTGGCCTACTCCCATCCTGTTCACGTTAGCATCCAAATCTAGCACTTCTGTCATTTCAAAACAGCAGCAAAAAAAAAACACTTGCACACTCCATTTGCACCTGACCTGCAGCCTCCATCATTAATTCATTAATTCATTCATTAATTCATTAATTCATTCGTTCGTTCTTTCAGGCTTTGCACTCACAAAGAACTTGAGCAGCGCGCCGTCCGAGGTGCAGCAGCCGGAGCGGCGCCCCAGGTACTCGTGCGCCGTGCTCAGCAGCATCAGAGACGACGGCAGCATGGGCGTGTCCGACTCGTCTGGAGGGGAGGGAGCAGACGGGGCCACCGGGTTACCATGGTGAACCAAGTCTACCACCGGGTTACCATGGTGAACCAAATCTACCACCGGGTTACCATGGTGAACCAAGTCTACCACCGGGTTACCATGGTGAACCAAGTCTACCACCGGGTTACCATGGTGAACCAAATCTACCACCGGGTTACCAGTCTACCACCGGGTTACCATGGTGAACCAAGTCTACCACCGGGTTACCATGGTGAACCAAGTCTACCACTGTGTTACCATGGTGAACCAAGTCTACCACCGGGTTACCATGGTGAACCAAGTCTACCACCGGGTTACCATGGTGAAGCATGACTACCACCGGGTTACCATGGTGAAGCATGACTACCACCGGGTTACCATGGTGAACCAATTCTACCACCGGGTTACCATGGTGAAGCATGACTACCACCGGGTTACCATGGTGAACCAAGTCTACCACCGGGTTACCATGACTACCACCGGGTTACCATGGTGAACCAAGTCTACCACCGGGTTACCATGGTGAACCAAGTCTACCACCGGGTTACCATGGTGAAGCATGACTACCACCGGGTTACCATGGTGAACCAAGTCTACCACCGGGTTACCATGACTACCACCGGGTTACCATGGTGAACCAAGTCTACCACCGGGTTACCATGACTACCACCATGCAGGCAGCGACCATCAGACAGAGACATGGTCAAAGAGGCACACAGGGGGACAGAGATAATGAGACACACGTAGAGAACAGACACACAGAGAGACAATGAGACCCACACAGAGAACACACACAGAGAGACTGAGAGATAATGAGACACACACACAGAGAACAGACACACAGAGAGACTGAGAGATAATGAGACACACACAGAGAACAGACACACAGAGAGACAGAGACAATGAGACACACACAGAGAACAGACACACAGAGAGACTGAGAGATAATGAGACACACACAGAGAACAGACACACAGAGAGACAGAGACAATGAGACACACACAGAGAACAGACACACAGAGAGACAGAGAGATAATGAGACACACACAGAGAACAGACACACAGAGAGACAGAGACAATGAGACACACAGAGAACAGACACACAGAGAGACAATGAGACACACACAGAGAACAGACACACAGAGAGACAGAGAGATAATGAGACACACAGAGAACAGACACACAGAGAGACTGAGAGATAATGAGACACACAGAGAACAGACACACAGAGAGACAGAGAGATAATGAGACACACAGAGAACAGACACACAGAGAGACACCAGAGTGAGCCACCATGTTACAATTTTGACACCATGCGGGCAGCGACCATCAGACAACGAGAGTCGAAGAGACACGCAGAAAGAACAGAGCCAGAGAGGGAACACCCATGACCATCAGACCGAGACAATGAGAGAAGAGACACAGAGAGAAAGAGGAACACAGAGAGACGGAGACAGGCAGGGAAAGAGACACGCACACAGAGCCACAGAGAAGGACAGACACACACACCAGAGATGGAAATTCTCATCTTTTTTACCAGCCACTTTTTATATGCTATATATTTTTTTAATATATGTGCATACATTTTAAACAATATAATAGTAAGTAACAATAGATAACAAAAAGTGTTTTTTCATACACATCTTTTTTTCAGACAGAAGTGATTTTTACTGTAAGTAGGTTCTACCAAGGAACTGAGTTGAAAACGTGAATAAAACAACATGCATGGCTACACCATCATCACACATGTTATTTACATGTGACTATGCGTCCACATACCTGGTAACTAACGTATGATAGTAAGCATTATTGGCCCTTAACACTAATATTCAGAAAAAACACTGCCTCAAAAGGCTATTGGCTTAAGCAATACAAGTAGAGGCATATACTTGAACTTTATACCCTGAACTTTTAAACGTTGCAAACGTGCAAAAACATAATTATATATTTATGTGGCATTCAGTCCAATGCTGAAAATATATCTCTGGCATTAGGCCAATGCAGTGGTAAAGTGTGTAAAGTATGACCAAGTGTTTTTTTCTGTTCAATAGTCTAGATAGAACTTTATCAATCCCCTGTAGGAGAAATTTGTTAATGTTTGTCCCTATAAAACTAATGGTAAAAAATAAATACAAAACACGATGGTAACTGAGTAAGTCAAACCGTCCAATCTGAAGGCTCTGCTTAACCACTCCCCTACTCACTTCCACAAATGCAAAGCAAACAGAACTGAGTAGGGGAGGGCGTAGCCTAACTAGTTTGTGAACGACCTAGAGAAACGCAACGCAAATTCAATGTGAACATGTATGAGGCTTTAATATAATCCTGGACTATTTTGAAATTCCGCAAAACATTTTTTAAGTGTCTCAAAAAGAGGGCATGTCCGGGCGAAAGAGGACGTCTGGTTACCCTACGTACGGGAAACACATTTGATTCCTACCTGTAACACTGTTAAATAGTGGGCCAAATTGGTGGGCGCTAGCCTGGTAATTTCTCTGCGTGAGAAATACGAAGTGTGGCGTGTGAGCGTGTGCATGGGTTGAATTCATGGGGCAAGCCCCAGGAACCTCCCACTTCCGGTTTCCATGAAAGAGAACCAAACTAATTCACACAAAAGCGTTCATGCAAATCTAGCATTTAAGGTTAATTTAAGGAAGTTCTCTCCAGTCACGCTGAAAGTGGTTCGCTAGTAGTAGTGCTTTAATTTGCAGTGTCAGAGAATTCTGAAAAATCTGAATGCTGACTATTTTATCTCACAATTCAGACTTTATTAGCCTATTCGATTTCTGAATTAAAATTCTTGTGATGAATAATCTACATTTGTACAGTCGATGTGCAGCACTATAATTCCCGTCAACTTTTATTTTCTAACACCAGCACTTCCACAACTATGCCCATGTTCCTGACTGCTATATACAAAACCCTTTATAGCGCATCTATATTTCAGCTGTGTAGTGATAGTCGCCCTAAATGCAGATTTAATGTGGGCTCTGATTCTGAATGAATGCCGCTGCTGAACTGTGTGAATAAATAAAGGGAACTGAAATCTAAAGAAGACGCGTGGTTTTGATGTACCGGTGAATTCCAGCTGAAAGTGGAACCTTGCTGCCATCATGGGAAATAATGTAGCCTAGGCCTATTGTAAGCCTAGGCCTCCTTGTTCTTTTGTTGAACATATCCCCAACTAGATTCCCCACCCCCACACCAATTTTGTCCTGTAGAAACCTATATGGTGGAAACAGATACGCCCTCTCAACCACAAAATGTTTGAGTCACTTCTATGGAAGTAAATCTGTGCCATCGGATTTTGAAAATAAAAAGCCATTGAATTCTAAGCACTGAATATTTATGCATTGAAATAACGTATCTGGATTTGAATTGAACTCCTATTCAGCTTTATTTTTCAACATTAAAAATTCAAAATCAAATATTCAACATTAAAAAATTCAGCGCGGGGACGTTGATTACGTTGAAATTCAAATCCAGATACGTTATTTCATTGCATAAATATTCAGTGCTTAGAATTCAATGGCTTTTTATTTTCAAAATCCGATGTCACAGATTTACTTCCATACACTTCTCCTTCGTCATGCTTAACTGATCATACCTCTCTCTAGTTGGTTACACAAATCTTACCATGGACACTCCCAGAACTCCTCTCAAATTTCAGCCAGCCAGACATTTCACGTCTGCTAATTTATGAATGGAATTCTGAACGTGTCCCGCCTCCGAAATAGCCTGGCTATAGCCATGCTGCCTGATTTCATTTCTCGCTGCAAGGCAGCCTGGATTCCATGGATCCGATTTTTCTTAAGATAAGAGGAACAGAGAGCCAGAGACGGACAGAGAAAGCGACCCACATAGAAGTACAGAGAGCCGGTGACAGACAGAGCTACAGAGAAGGACAGAGAGCCAGAGAAAGAGCTACAGAGAAGGACAGAGAGCCAGAGACAGACAGAGCTACAGAGAAGGACAGAGAGCCGGTGACAGACAGAGCTACAGAGAAGGACAGAGAGCCAGAGACAGAGCTACAGAGAAGGACAGAGAGCCAGAGACAGACAGAGCTACAGAGAAGGACAGAGAGCCAGAGACAGACAGAGCTACAGAGAAGGACAGAGAGCAGGGGAGCCAGACGGACCTTCCTCGTCCCCCAGGGGGACGTGCTTCCTCAGCATGCAGTGGAAGGCGGCCTCCTCGTGCTTGATGAGGTGGTGCAGGAGGATCCAGGGCAACACAGAGGAGAAGAAGGGCTCCTTGGGGTCCTCTGGGATGTTCATGCTGAGGTCGATGAGCTACACCACCAGCAGGGACAATCAATCATTTGTTAGTTTCTCTGGTTATGTCTGGCTTTAAGAAAGAATACGATTGAATCCTGTAAGAATACAGATTTTTATCCGCTAGGGTTCTGAAGCATAGCGACACAAAAGAAAATCTTGTTGTGCTCGGCTTGCGTTTGTGTGTAGACATTAGGCAAGGCAAAGCAACTTTATTTATATAGCACTTTTCATACACAAGGCAGACTCAAAGTGCTTCACATATAAACATTGTCATACAATACAATAAAACAATAGATAAGTAGAAGAAGGGCTAAAAAGCAATTAAAGCAATCAGTGGATGTAACTTTTTCAAATGACACACTGCCACGCTGCCTTCCTGAGCACACTGCCGACCGGAGTCGATCCAGAAATTAGAGAATCGTCGTAGGTGAACAAACACCCCTCTGTGTGTGTGTGTGTGTGTGTGTGTGTGTGTGTGTGTGTGTGTGTGTGTGTGTGTGTGTGTGTGTGTGTGTGTGTGTGTGCGTGTGCGCCCTCCATACCTGGATGAGGTTGTTGGCGAGGCGCGCCATGCTGGAGGAGCGCGGCACGTTGGCGAGCAGCGCGCCGTCCTCGGCGAAGCAGACCTCGATGGCGGCCAGCAGCTGGGTGATGACGGCCAGCCACTCCTCCCTGGCGGACGGCGAGGCGTCGGCGGCCGCCAGCTGCTGCAGGGCCTCGCTGAGGGACAGCTCCGCGCACAGCAGACACTGCTGGAAGTCTCGGCTCTTCAGCAGGGAGTCCTGCCACACGGCGGGAGAGTGGGAGGGAGGGAGGGAGTGAGTGAGTGAGTGAGTGAGAGAGGTCACACACTCAAGCCACACGAGCAGAGCTTGTGAGGATCATGTCCCACCAGCCAGTCCCAACATTTACATTTACATTCAGCAGGCGCTAAGTGCGTACATTAAGTGCCAGGCCAACACCACACAGTAAGTCCCAACCTTCAGCAGCAGCAGCTGCACAGGCCTCTCCGGGGCGGAGGTGACCAGCTCCAGGGTCTTCCCGCGGCTGCCGTACTGCAGCGTGGGCTGCAGCAGGCGCACCACCGAGTCATAGTCGCCGGACTCGAAGAGCCGCTGGATCTCCTCCAGAGACTGACAGCGCTCCAGGGACTTCAGCCTCTTCTCGATCTATCCACGGAGGAGGAAGAGGGAGGGAGAGAGAGCGAGAGCGAGAGCGAGAGCGAGAGAGAGAGAGAGAGAGAGACCGTGATCAGTCCCATCTTGTCTACGTCATCAAATGGTAAATGGACTGCATTTATATAGCGCTTTTCTAACCAGTGACCAATCAAAGCGCTTTACAATATTCCAAAACATTCACCCATTCATGCACACATTCACACACAGACGGCGGAGTCAACCATGCAAGGCGACAGCCAGCTCGTCGGGAGCAGCTAGGGTTAGGAGTCTGGCTCAGGGACACCTCGAAACTAGCACTCTTCGTGTTACCAGTCAACCCGCTCTACCTTCTGAGCCAGAGGCCACCCCCGCCATATGCCGCCCCGTCATCAAGATTAGTATCAAGTTCATAAAATGCACGTAGTGTGTTAAAAGTGCCACGGCTGCAATGACAGAGATTAAAGTTACAGGTGCAATTAAAAAAAATTGCAGTCTTTTTTTTTTTTTACGACACCCACCTCCTCGACAGAGATGACCGCGTCGGAGCGCAGGTTGGGCAGGGTGATGGTGTAGTGGCTCCCCTCGGGGCTGATGGCTTTGCCCTGCAGTAGACTCGTACACACGTCGTAGCTCTCCAGGCCCTGTTCCATGTCCCCCTGCAGGATCACAACTAGTTGTTTAGATACCGATACCAGTATCGGCTGATACCGCCTAAAATGCAGTATCGGGTATCGGCGAGTACGCAAGTTTATGCGCCGATCGGATACCATCACCAGACAAGGTCAATTACTACGCAGGCACAGAACATCACAAACACGTGCAGTGTTATGCTGCGTTCGTTAAGAGTCAGAGGCGGAAAGTCGGAACGGGAAACGCGACATCTCCAACCTACGCGTGTTCAGGCTACCAAGTCGGAAGAACATGGATGCTACAAGAATACAAATGTATTATTATAATGATGGATTATAAATGTAAATCCCCCTTCCCCCAAACGAACAGGATACCTCACCTGGAGGGCCAGGAAGCGCGCCTTGAGCCAGTGGACGCGCACCATGACATCAAGCCAGGCCTCGCCAAACAGATCCAACTGGGAGGCACCCAGGGCCAGCACAAACAGATCCTTCTGGAAGAACGGCCCGGGGAACTCTGCGTCTTCCGCCTCGCTGTTCGGACCCGTGCCGCTCCACCGTGGAGGCACTGAGCGGGCAGAGGATCAGAATCAAGAGTACACAAGAGTACAATTCTTATTAGGCTTGGTTCCTCAACAGCCACATAGCAGCAACAATACAGGATGAAGAAAATAAAGATAAGTGAAAACTAAAAGATCGAAAAATAATTACAAATGAGTAGTAGCATAAATCACAATAATAAATTATAATAATAAAATACATTTATAAATAAATAGGAAAGAAATTAAGAAAACAAGTTTTCCACCTTCCAAAATGGTGATTTCCCCAGGTTAACACAACCCAACCTACCGGTCTTCCCTTTGGTGTGGGACCATTGCTCCAGTTGTAGCTCCATACCCGCTAAGCTCATGTCCAACATTTCCTGCATCCAGACCGGGAAATAATAACATAACATTATGATTATAATTTATAATCCAAAATAAATATTGAGACACGAAAACCCTGCATGAACCAGCAGCCTACCTGGAGGACCTAATTATTTTCTGCCCTCGCCCTTTCAATACCAAACGTTAGAAAGAAATGAGCAGTAAACAGAGTGTTCTCCTGTCCAGCGCCGTGTCTGTGGAAGAGGCTGCCCCCTGTAATCAGTGAAGCTGCCTCTGCTGAGAAATTCAAATCCAAACTTAAAACCTTCCTCTACACTTTAGTTTGGCTCCTTGGGGTCCACCGGCCTGCACCTCATACCCAGGGCAAGACTTTCCCAATAT
Source organism: Gadus macrocephalus (assembly GCF_031168955.1). Classification (NCBI taxonomy): domain Eukaryota; kingdom Metazoa; phylum Chordata; class Actinopteri; order Gadiformes; family Gadidae; genus Gadus; species Gadus macrocephalus. The sequence goes on from NC_082392.1 coordinate 3,338,163, forward strand.
ATTTTTTATATTTATATATTTTCTTTTCCGTATGTATTTCATCACTTAATTTTATTGTAAGTTTGTTTTAGCTTTCTGCTAAATCTTGAATACATTGCACTTTCTACAAAGCATTTTTTTTAACTTTGCCTTACTTATCTATTTAATATTATTATTTCATTTCATTGTACGACGATGTTTCCATGTGAGGCACTTTGAGTCTGCCTCGTGTATGAAAAGTGCTGTATAAATAAAGCTGCTTGCCTTTGCTTGCCTACCTTATTTGATTAATATTTGCTTACATAACTACTATGCAAAAGTCAATCACAGCACCTTTTGCACTGCTTACCATCCATGTAAACAGAAGGTAAGCATTTTCTCTTGTCCTTTTGGGGGCTCGGGTTAGGGGGGTGTCATCAATATTCGGCCTGTTAAGCCCTCTAAGACTCGAGCTGCGTTCACACCGCCGCGCGGCAACTCGCGCACAGATTTTGCCCTACCGCTCAGCTTTCCCCGGGTTGAAACTTTCGGCGGCAGCGGCAAAAAACGCCTGGCCCTTTCACATCGCCGCGAGGAACCCTCTTGCAGCGGGGCGGTTATCAGGGCAGTTGCCGCGCGTTGGTGTGCAAGCAGCTCAACTGCGATGAAGCGCTACACTAATCAAATTGATTTAACATTCCCATTCCCAAGTAACACATCCGCTAAACCCCCGGCCCCGGGCCCTTACCCGGATGTGCTGGTTGCTGCAGTCCCGGAGCAGCGGGTTGGGCAGGCCCCCGCTGTGCCTCCGCCAGGTCTGGTGGACCTGGAGGACCACGGGGGCCAGGCCCCGGGGCCAGGCCTCCAGGTACTTCTGCCCCACGGCCTTCAGGTAGCGCAGCATCAGGTCCAGCACCCCCCCGTTGCTCATGCTGGAGAGGAGGAACTTGTGGACGTCCTCTTGCTCTGGAGGGGATCGTCAGAGGCGTGTTCAACGGATTAGGGGGGACGACGTGTTCAAGACATTTTCTGCGATGGAAAAGATGACCTACTTTCTTTGAGAGTCAAAGAGAACGCTTTTGAAAAGTTCTGGGAAGAATTTAACATTTATAAGAGTTGTGACACCAAACCACTTTTGCTTTGATATGAAATAGATTATTATGCAACTAATGCTGTAAATTCTACAAGGAACCCTCGAACCTGGGGCATTATTAAAAATCGTAATGATCAATCGCTAAAAGAGAACCCTTATGAAAAGTTCTGGCCAAATTTTAACATTTATAAGCGTTGTGACACGGAATGAATGCCCAATCCGAAAACTTTAGATTGAACATTGAGATACTACCAGTCAACTATTATATGCTTTACTGTTTTAGGTTGATCTTTTTTGCCCTATTTCTTTGGGTTTTTCTTATTTCAATAATGTTGTTGAGCTGTTCTGTTCAAAAACTTTGTGAAAACTCAATAAAAATGCAAGTTAAAAAGCAAGAAGTGCCGTAATGAGGCTGGTGCCTCATTTGGAAATGCATCCTCGTTGCGGTTGACCGGCCGCATACCGGATTCCATGTACTCGATGAGATCCGCCGTTGACAGGCCGTTGCCGTGGAGAAGCTGGGCGTCGGCCTGCGCGTCGCTCTGGGTCTCCATGTTGCTCAGGCTCTCGTCGTCGTCCTCGGGGTCGAACTTCCGGAGCCTGGAGGATGAACCCGGAAGAGGAGGCGTGGGGGTGAGGACGGGAATAGGGCTCGGCATCGCCACTGACTTACCAGAACGATTAGATTCCCATTCACAAGGTCCGGAATCAATTTAATCTTCAATTCGATTCAATATCGATTCGGTTCGGGATATTTCAGTTACAATACCAATTTTGCTTGGATATTAAATCGATCCTTATGTAACTAATGCTGCAAATTGTACAAGAAACCCTCTAACCTGGGGCATTATGACAAATGATATTATTCAAAATCGATAGACAATTGGCAGACGCTTTTATCCAAAAAGACTTACATTGGTTAATACACACATCGACACACCGACGGCAGAGTCAACCATGCAAGGCGACAGCCGGCTCGTCAGGAGCAGTTAGGGTTAGGTGTCTTGCTCAGGGACACATCAACACTGAGCTAGGAGGAGCTGGGGATCGAACTAGCAACCCTTCGGTTACAAGACAACTGCTCTACCTCCTGAGATAAGCAGACACTTCCAAGGAAGATCTATTTTAATCAGCAAATCGATTACTAGAGCCCAGCCCTGCACATAGCTCCAGAGACCCAGCCCCCACTACCATGTCCCCGGCCCCGGGGCCCGGCCCCTACCTCGAGGGCAGGTACTTGAAGAGCAGCTCCTGGAAGTCGATCTTCTCCTCCTTCTTGCACTTGGTGTTGCGGACGCGCGCCGACCGCCGCTTTGCCGTCTCGCCGCTGTCCTCGATGGTGCGCTTCCTCTTGGGGGGTTTCTTCGCCTTGTCCGCCAGGGAGGGCTCCATGGCTGTGAGGGATCAACAGGGTGTGGGTTCGTTGTCAGCATGCAGCATGTAGTGGTTTTAAGTGCAAGGACGCATGCATGACCTAGCACTTCAAAATAGTACTTAGCCGTGTAACATCTTATCCTATCTATCATTGTTGCTTACGGGGAATGGGTTAACCTAGTGATGGTTAGTGCTTGGCACTCGGTTCTATGAACAGCCTTACTGTACCGACAGCGATATATTGTTGTTTCTCTTTCTTCTAACAATTGTACTTATTGTGAGTCGCTTTGAATAAAAACGTCTGCTAAGTGCCCTACATGTAAGTGTAAATGTAGTCCTGTATGTCATTAAAGAGCACCTATTATGCTTTTTCGACTTTTATGACCTATAAATGTTGTTATAATGATTTAAAGTCATGTTTAACCATACTTGAGTGTCAAATAATGACGTACATGCATTTAGACGTGTTCCCTTTTAGACGAAGCCGAGTGTTGCCAGAGAATGCTGAAAGCGCCCGGATGGGAGGAAGAGTTTCCCGAAAATCGACATTGTTTTTTGTGCTGTGATTCGTTTCAGGTTGCTCTATTAGGAGTCATCAACAAGAAACGAAGACCAGAAAAGTAGTATAATAGGAGATCTTTAAGCATGCATCTGCAGGGTGAGTTCCACACAAACTCGAACCTGGAGGGGTGGTGGCCACGGCGGCGGTGGTGGTGACCTCCACAGTGGCGTGGCTGGGGGTCGGCTCCGGCACCGAGCAGGGCGGGGCCGACGGGGCCAGAGGGGCCAGAGGGGCCGGCGCCGGCGAGGCCAGGGCCGGTTGGGGCGCGGCGAGCGTCTCCGGCAGAGCCACGGGGGGCAGGGAGGAGCTGGGACTGCTGGGAACGGTGCTCAGGCCAGGGGCCACGGTGCTCAGGCCAGGGGCCACGGTGCTCAGGCCAGGGGCCACGGTGCTCTGGCCGGGGGCCACGGTGCTCAGGCCGGGGGCCACGGGGCTGCTGGGCCGGGGCCGCTTCTGGAGGCAGTCGGGGTCGCGGTACTCCGACAGGTCCACCCGGCGACCCAGGCTGGGCTGTGGCGGTTCACACGTGGTCTGGTGCCGGTACATCGCGAGGAGGCACTCGCCCAGGTTCTTCCACCTGAATCCAGACAGAATGCAGTCGAACTGGGGTTGCCGCGGTGTGGACATTTTCACACCGAGTAATACACTCGTGTCAACACCGGTATTACCGAGTATAAACGGTATAAACTTTGAAACTAGGTCAACCGCCATCTTCTCCGTCAACTCTCGTCTAACACTCGGCGCTCCCCCTACGGGAGCGCGGGGAGCTCCCGTAGGGATTGGGCTTCGCGGGGTTTGTTTACCGGCGGTGCTATGGTTACCGGTCTTGTGTGTTCCAACGGTTTATTAGGTAGCCTATCTATTATTACTACATTATTATTATTACACCATTAATTTCTACAGAAATCTATTTTTATTATTGAAAAAAAAACAAATAAAAAAAAACTCTGTGTTGCACCGAGTAATCGGTGTTGTCCCCAACACCGGTAATACCGTATCCCGCGGCAACCCTAATTCGAACTGGACAATCCGGCATTGAAAATAGATGGTTGCTGATGGGTGCATAGAGGGGGGGACTCACGAGAAGCAGTTTATGGGCTGGACAAGGAGCAGGTCAGGCTGCGGCTCCCGGTGGGACAGGGCCTGTCTACGCTTCCGTAGCTCCAGGGCCTCCTGCACCAGAGAGAGGCTCTCCTCCTCTTCCACCGATACGTAGTGGACAGACATGTCACTGCACACAAGCAAGAGAAAATAGTAAGCGCAATAGAAACTGGGTATTTTGAAACAGGAAAAGGAAGTGAACGTTAAAAGGAAAAACTAAAATGCATGCTCTTCACCATTTGGTGAACATCTGCATGGTGTCCCTCTTCAGACAGGGCTGCTCCTCAAAGATCTTCTCCTTCAGCACCAAGCCTTTAGTGTAGCAGTGGTCCTTCTCCAGCGCTTTGGAGATGAAATACAGACAATCTGCAGCCATGCAGACGAATACAAACACGGAAACAAAAAGATGGGGCATTTGAGTGACGTCAACTTGAAACCAGATAAGGTTATTTTGTTGAAGTAGAGGAACGGCTGCATATGGAGTTGTAGTACAGATTATTACAAAAATTTAACCCTACTTTTCTACAGCTGTCGACCAGAAATATGACAACGATTAAAGTCGCATTGTGTAACATTGCTAAAAATGACCTGGACATACCTAGTCAATGCTGATCAATAGTGTCTTCAATAATGTTATCAATAAAATCACATCCTATAACCGATATATTCTACAAATTAAAAAAAGTCTTGCCAGCCTGTACCTCTCTCAGTGGAAAGAACACATATTGAGTTTTTTATTCTGAAATTCTCCCGCCTACTAACTCGGAGGGGTTGCAATCGTATACATTGCGTCTTAAATACAAGAAAATGAACTACGTGTGACCCTAAGGTCACTGCCACATCGTCTCCTTGAGTTTTTCTTCAAACATTGCTCTTTAAAGAACGCGTGGGTCCAACCAGACTCACAGGTGTAGTCGCTGAGCGCGTACAGCATGGTGATGAGGTTGTCCAGGCAGGGCCAGTGGTCGGGGTTGCAGTGAAGGCCCTCCTCGAAGGCATGCCGCGCCAGGGGGATGCGCACCAGCTGCACGGCCACCTGCCCGATCTTGTACCACATGTTGACGTCGGTGGAGTCCAGCATCACGGCCTGGAAGAGGACGGCGACAGGAAGAGAGACGGGGATTCATCTCAAAGACAAAGGAGCTTTGTTGGACCGGACCAACAACAGGTGGTGTTCAAACCAAAATACATCTATATTATACCTCCAGGTAAAACTCCATCGCCGTCTCCAGATCGTCCCGCAAAGCAGTCAGGCTGGCCAGGTTTTTAAAGGTGGAGTACTTCAGCATCAGCCCAGGATGCTTGGTCCCCACCCGCTGGTCCTCGGAGGGCTTGGCCTGAAATATTCACAGTTAACGGTTTCATAAATGTAACTAAAATAACCTAAAGCTTGAACTAAACTTAGCAAAGGTATACAATGAGGAGAGAATGATTGACGGCTGCATTTAGCTCCGGCAGACGCTTGAGACAGTCTCATAGATCATAGATTTTTATTTCCTCTTAGCAGAAGTGCACCAGAACAGGGAGTAATAATACCTCTTTAAGTAACGGTGTCTTGAGGAGCTCATGATATGCTTTGGCAGACTCGTCAAACTTGTCGTGCTTCTGAAGATCTAAAGCTTTGTGGTACAAAGAAAACGCTTCGGCTTCCTGCAAAGAACATAAAGAAAAAAAGATTCACTTGGGTTTCATGGAAGTCGTACATTTAGTATAAAAGTAATTGATTGGCTTGCACTTGCACATATTCTTTATACCTGCGCCTCCTTCGTTTGACTCTTGCGACTTCTCTGGGGGTCTTGTGACTCATCAGCCGCTGTCGAGGCTGCATTTAATGCTGCTATTCGAATCTGGAAACGGATAGGAGGGGGGGAGAAAATGACAGATAAGCACATAGAAGAAAAGCGTATTGTAGGTTTGCCATCATGGAATTGCTGAATGCTTTAAAATCAAGCAGGATAGCTGAGTAAAAGATCTTACCATTTTGATAACAGTGAAACTGAGCTTCAAACTAACTGCAGTGGCTTTTCATTCATGCTGCAGAAACATAAGAGACAGTGAATGAACGAATGAATGAATGAATGAATGGATTAATATTTTGGAGTAGGGCGTGGCAGTGTTGCAACATGGAAACAGCAGCTCTGATCAACACCAGTCAGCCAGAAAAGGGAAGGTTAACAGCAGACCTAGTGTCAGTTTCGCTGACTCTGGACTCTTTTGCTGTCAATGTCTTCCCTCCGTGTCCTGCTTATCCTTAGCTTTTGGATTGTATTCAGGGAAGTGTCTGGCCACATAACGCTGATTACATCCCAGTGCCGACATGATCTTGAATAGCGCCAAAACGATGACACTTTTAAGTTACTGACAATGCATCGGGGACGATCACACATACAATTGCAGATGCAGACTCCTGCAGCATAGTCTTTAATATACTCATATAGTTGCATGGTTGTGGGGGAGCAGCCCCTGTGATCCCTGCAGAATCTGAGAAAGATAGTCTTGACCACTTGGCCATTAACAATAAAATACTTCGACCTAATATCTGATAACCCGGTTAGCGATCTAGGCCGACAGAGCTAACGTTAGCCTCCCTGGGTGAGCATCCCCGGTGAGCCTGAAGGTCTTACCGGTCACCTCCACGGTCGCTGCATGGGTTCAGTGCGACTCTGATTGTGGAGCAAACTGCGGATACCGACGTGATTATACGGCGGAATGGGCCCAAATGAGTGGTGTAAACTTTACCGAGCCATCCTTTGTTGTTGTGAGCGTTAGTATTCTACGTCACAGCATCACAGCCGCAGCATGTCGCCTTGGCCACTCCTTGATTTAGCAACCCGTCGTCCTATTGGTTGATAGTGTCGCGGCTTTCTTTTTGTCCAATGAGACATCGCGATGTTTTGGGGGCGGGGAGACCACACACCTTGCACCCAGCATTGGAACCATCCCATACAATATGAAACACAGGGAGTTTGCCTTATCAGATTGTGATTCTTAGTGCTTTTTTTCAACGTGCATTGTATTACCAGAGCCTAATCAGTTAAAACTTATTAGGGCATTTAGTTTGGATCTTTTTTTTTCTGTATTTACTACCACTCTTTGTTTTAAAGCAATGTACACATTCACTGTCAAAGTTACTTCATAGATAACTACAATGTTATTATGTTATTATGCCAAGTACAATGTTGTCTGTCCATCCTGCGGTGTCCACACAAGTTGTGGACAGACAGCACCGAGTGGCCACGCCTTTATTGCAATATGGAATGGTCAATAACTGGTCAATCAAGGATAATAACTGCAAGATCTTTGATACGCTGCAGTCACGTCCACAGCAAATAAAAATGCATTCTGCAGCACCAGAAGAATACATAAAAATAATGTCAATTCATGGAGATGCATAAATATGTAGTCGCAGTGTGACAGTATGTTCCCTGACTTATTCTCTTTTACACCGAATTCAACTGCCAACTCCACAGAGCCTCAAAACCACAGCAATCGCATCACGATAACACTCCTCCCAGAGCTATCCATACCACCGAGTGCTGTCCTCACTGACCCTGTCCATTGCAGTGCATTCTCTCCCGCCTCCCTCGATGCTGAGACTGGCTGGTCGGTAACATCATTATCGATTCCCTCAGTCAGCATGCCTGCAGAAAAAAAAAAGAAGAGAATGTCCCGCCGGGCGGGGTGCGGGAGCCTGCGTCACAGTCATCACCGGCCCCTATAAAAGCAGCCGGGACGCCGCTTCCCCTGTACACTCGTCCTGGCTACCTCCACTCAGAGCAGCCATGACTTCCTTTGGCTATGACTCCTACATGCCGTCCTCCTACAAGAGGAAAACGGTGGTCCGCAGCGGCGGATACGGCGGCGGCGGATACAGCGGCGGCGGCGGGATCGTATCCAGGACCATGTACTCTAGCCACGCCGCAGCGCCCACCTACGGCTCCTCCGCCCGCCGGGTGTACCCCTCTCACAGCCGGACCACCCAGTACTCCGCTCCCATGTACTCCTCCACCTCGGCCGCCGAGCTGAGCATCAGCCAGGCGGCGCAGGTCAGCACCGAGTTCAAGACCCTGAGGACCGAGGAGAAAGCCCAGCTGCAGGACCTCAACGACCGCTTCGCCAGCTTCATCGAGCGGGTGCACGAGCTGGAGCAGCAGAAGAAGCTGCTGGAGACGGAGCTGCTGGTGCTGAGACAGAGGCACACGGAGCCCTCCAACCTGGCCGGCCTGTACGAGCAGGAGCTGCGCCAGCTCAGGGCCGCGGTTGAGGAGGCCGGCCACGAGAAGCAGGCGGCGCAGAACCACCGGGACCAGATGGACGACGTGCTCGGCAACCTGCAGGGCCGCTACGAGCAGGAGGTGATCGCCAGGGAGGACGCCGAGGGGCGGCTCGTGGACGCCAGGAAGGTCTCAGACGAGGCGGGCCTGGCCCGGGCGGAGCACGAGAAGAGGGTCGGGACCCTGTTGGACGAGCTGGCCTTCCTGAAGCGCCTGCACGAGAGCGAGATCTCAGAGCTGCAGTCCCAGGTGCAGTACAGCGCCCAGGTGTCAGTGGAGATGGAGGTGGTCAAGCCGGACCTCTCCGCCTCCCTGCGGGACGTCCGCGTCCAGTACGAGAAGCTGGCCCAGCGCAACCTCCAGTCGGCCGAAGAGTGGTTCTGCACCAAGATGAACGTGATGACGGTCGACTCGGCCCGCAACACGGACCACGCCCGCTCCGCCAAGGACGAGGTCCAGCAGTACCGCCGTCAGATCAAAGCCAGAGAGCTGGAGATCGACGCCTGCCGTGAGATGAACCAGGCTCTGGAGGGCCAGCTGCAGGAAGTACAGGACAACCAGAGCAACGAGGTCACAGAACTGCAGGTTGGAGATTGACAAAAACATCAACACTTTCTGCTTTGGTTGCACTTGACTTATTTAAGATTGTTGCACTGGATTTCCTCTTTTCAATTGTTTATGAGTAAAGGTTTCTTATACTGCTGTGTTACTGTATTATTCTTCTGCAGGTCTCAATCGTTCAACTGGAGGATGAGCTGAGGCAGAACAAGAATGACATGGCTCGTTACTTGAAAGAATACCAGGACCTCCTGAACGTTAAGATGGCTTTGGACATCGAGATTGCCGCATACAGGTCAGCTGTTTACCTAAAAGATAATTAAATTCACCGTTGTAACAGTATACGCCATCCCACGAGGGAATTCAGTATTTATCCTTCGTACATTTTCCTCTCTGTTTTGCTTTTCCTAGGAAGCTGCTTGAAGGGGAAGAGAACCGCCTTAGCGGACCGTCCATGTCCCACTACTCCCAGAGCATGTACTCCTCCATGTCCTCTGGCTACCCCCAGTATCAGATGCAGAGTCAGCTGAGCTCCGCAGCCCCCTACCTCCACAGCTATCGCCTGGGATCAGCACTCGTCAAGGAGGAGATCATCTCAGCCAGCCACGCCCAGCAGGCAGAAGCCACTCGAGAGGAGGATCAGGAAGAAGAGGAGGAAGAGGAAGAGCAGACTGAGGTAGAAGAAGCAGAAGAGGAAGTTGAGGAGGCTCAGGGCGAAGAAGAGGCTGAGTCTGAAAAGGACCAGGAAGAGAAGGAAGAAGACGCCGAGGAAGAGGAAGGAGAAGCAGCAGAAGAGGCTGAAGGAGACGCTGAGGCAGAAGGTCAGGAGGAAGGCGGAGACGCAGAGGCAGAAGGTGAAGAGGAAGGCGGAGACGCCGAGGCAGAAGCTGAGGAAGAAGGAGAAACTGAGGGAGAAGGCGACAAGGAAGGAGCCGAAGAGGAAGGAGAAGGTGATGAGAAGTCTGCAGAGGGAGATGCCGAAGGAGAGGCAGCAGGTAAGCGTGTCGATGTTAATCAATATAATGATGTTTCATTGTATGCTATGTTATCTCCTTTTTGCAGAGCTTATCGTGATACACTTTTGTTCTCTTAATCCATTCCAGATGGTGCTGAAGAAGAAGAGGGAGCAGCAGAAAAGGAGGAAAAGGATGAGGGAGAGAAGGAACAACCCAAGGGAGAGGAGGCACCGGCCAAAACCCAAGACGACACAAAGAAAGTTTAAATTGTTAAGATACGTTGTTTCCGAATAATGCCTATAAGTCTTACATGACCGGAGATGTCTTTTTCTGTGCTCCATACGCAGAGATCTTTGATCAATTCAAATGATTGTAAGACTCTTACAAACGAGAAGATCATAACTTGGTGAAACAGCCGATAACAAAGTATGAGTAAAGTCAGAGCATGGACGCATGCAAGCATACTCTACGAGCAAAGACATCACGCAATTAATGTTTATCAACGGAATCTCTTGAAGGACAGGGTGTGTTACATGTTCGGAAGCATCGTAGAATTTTGTTTGCCAATACCTGTGTGCTTTACTGACACCACAATATGCCTATTTATTGATGACAATGTTTGAAGCGCCTTATCTCAAATCCTTATCCATGGGGGTTGTCAATTCAATGCTGCGATTTAACTGCAATAAAGCCATAAATACATCAACTCAATATTGGTTGGATTGTGATTGTGTATGGTTCACGATGAACAAAAGAAGCTATAAAGGCACCACAACATTTAGAATTTTGTGGTCGATATCTGTGCTTTAAAAAGCAAGGTTGTATCGAAATTCTATCAAAGAGTCCCTGGGCAGTGACTAGCCACTTTTCCTTAAAGTGACGGTGAATAATTTGTACTGTTGTTGGCAGACAAAAGAGAGTTGTTGGCTGGTGTTGTATCGGGTTGGGCAATTTCCAACCCCAAAACTGAAAGAAAGTCAAAACAGTTTAGTACTTTCCCAGCCAGGGACAAAACACTGACCTCAAGCACATTATCCCTTATGAACATTATTATATACATCACGTACAATTACAGACCGAACAATACCTATGGTGGTGTCTTTCTCCCATAAGTCAGGGGGTTTTGCTCCCCCATTTTGTTCGCAGTCACTGTATGATCGTCGGGGGGGGGGGGGGGGGGGGCTGACACCGGCGCTTTGCCTGCCTCTTCAGCCCTCCGCACATCCCGACTCATAAATCAGAGGGCCGCCTGAGCCCAGTATGACTCAGCTAAACTGGTGCAGTGAGCAGCAACTGGCCCGTTGTCAATTGACTGAGGACAGAAGGGGAGCGCAATTCCATTAGAGCAAGGAAGACGAGGAAAAAAGGGAGGAGAGAGAGAGAAAGACAGAGAGACAGGGAGTGTGTGTGTGTGTGTGTGTGTGTGTGTGTGTGTGTGTGTGTGTGTGTGTGTGTGTGTGTGTGTGTGTGTGTGTGTGTGTGTGTGTGTGTGTGTGTGTGTGTGTGTGTGTGTGTGTGTGTGTGTGTGTGTGTGTGTGTGTGTGTGTGTTTGTGTGTAAGGGGGGTGTTCAGGGTGAAAACGAGAAGGGAGAGAGATGAGGAAGAAAGGGTGGAGAGAGAGAGAGGGAGAGGGACAGAGACAGGAGGTGAGTGTGTTTGTGTGTGTGTGTGTGTGTGTGTGTGTGTGTGTGTGTGTGTGTGTGTGTGTGTGTGTGTGTGTGTGTGTGTGTGTGCGTGTGTGCTTGCGTGTGTGTGTGGGTGTGTGGGTGTGTGCGTGTGTGTGTGTGTGGGGGGGGGATGTGCAGGGCAAAAAACGAGAAGGGAGAGAGATGAAGCAGAAAAAAAACCTAAAGAGAGTAACAGCACAGAGAGAAGGAGACAAGGCGAAGACACTGGAGAATATCTCTGTAATAAACCATCGCTGAGGACAGACAGCTTTTATCCACTAAGTAGATAAAAAGATAGGTGGGGTGTGGCTCAAGGCAGCTGCAGAGACACAGTCCCTGTTGGTCCCTATAGCTTGCATATGAAAATGAATGCCCCCCCCCCCTCCACAAAAAGTCCCTCAGACACAAACACCTGCCAAGGTTCACTTTCGAATTTTCATTGTGCATTTGTTGTGATGCTAATGTATGCCCATATGTGTTCAGGATATTTACTCTTAGGAGACCTGCGTCTAGAGCTGAACTGCTGGAAGAATATAAACACAAAATGCATGCAACGCTGCTCCCTGCCAACTTTATCATTCATCCTGTCCTCGGTTGACCTCTTCCTGAGGCAGACTGTTCTCCTCCCTCATTCCCCCTCTGTCTCTCTCGCTCTCTCTCTCTCTCTCTCTCACTCTCTCTCTCTCTCTCTCTTTCTCTCTCCATATTTCTCCCTCGCTCTCACTCACTCTCCCTCTCTCTCTCTCTTACTCTTTTCCTCTCTCTCTCTCTCTCTCTCTCTCTCCTCTTTCTCTCTCCATATATCTCCCTCTCCCTCTCTTTCTCTTTCTCTCTCTCTCTCTCTCTCTCTCTCTCTCTCTCCATATATCTCCCTCTCCCTCTCTTTCTCTTTCTCTCTCTCTCGCTCTCTCTCTCTCACCTGCTCTCTTAATCTCTCTCTCTCTCTCTCTCTCTCTCTCTCTCTCTCTCTCTCTCTCTCTCTCTCTCTCTCTCTCTCTCTCTCTCTCTCTCTCTCTCTCTCTCTCATATAGCTCTTACTCTTCTCGCTCCCTCCTTCTCTCTCCATATTACTCTCTCACTCTCTCTCTCTTTCTCTCTCTCTCTCTCTCGCTCTCTCTCTCTCACCTGCTCTCTCTTTCTCTCTCTCTCTCTCTCTCTCTCTCTCTCTCTCTCTCTCTCTCTCTCTCTCTCTCTCTCTCTCTCTCTCTCTCATATTGCTTGAATTAATAAAGGCATTGCCAACCCAAAGGCACACCCAGTATAATCTTTAAAGAGTGTCTTTTTTAATTTGAAACACCAAACTACCCCTGAATGGACCATTACATCCAGGATACAGTGTCACTTTATGGGGACGGCGTGATAAAGCAGGGTTCTGTCTTTGACACTAAAGCACTGCTGATATCCTTGACAGGAGGGGAGCTGACTCAGCCAGACGCCACCGGCTGAAGGTGGCTGCAACAGAGTCCATAAAGCGTGCAGAATCCTACAGAAAGTTCCAATCCAGTCCCCTTGGCTTCCCTCCGCTGTGGCTTGTATTGTTGCATTTTTAACAATGGGGTGTTGTCGGGTTGTGACAGCGGTGGCGCCTTATAGGGCCGTTAGGGAGCCACTGTAATGCCGTGTGGCGTGCTTACCGTGTGGTCGTCTCGGTCTGTCATGTTTTATACTAGTTACATAAGATGAGCGACCGCCCCCCTCCAGTAGAGCAGAAGGGGGCCGTTGGCCTGAAGTGGTCTCTGTGTCCTCGGGGAGACCGCTGAGTAGATCCCCCCCCCCCATCTACACGATTCAATCTGACAACAGAAGACAAAGTAGGCAGAGCAGCTCTTTCATAAAACAGCAGTCACTCAAAACGAACAAATGGGAATGTCGGCGGCAGCCTGTGTCGTTCATGTTAGGACATCCAGACTTTTGTTTCGTTATCCTCTGGAACAAGAACGTTTTGGGGGAGCCCTGTTTCTTTGTTGTAGTTCTAGTTCAGTGTAACATCTGGTTTTGAAGAAGTGCAGAGTAGAACCTGGTGTCAGACGGAGCGACTTTGAGCCTGGGGTGTCCAATACAAGCATGTACGGCAGATATTATGCATTTTGGTCCACTTGATCCAATTCTGATTAGATAATCAAGTTGGAGGAAGTTGCTGAGTTAAGGGGGTTGAGTCGATATCTGTACAAATGCAAGGATTTTCAGTCAGGTAAAAACTGTCTGATTGCAAGAGTGGCACCAGGGTGTAAGCCCACCAGTGCAGGGAAAAGAGGCCAAGGAGGACAAGTGCATAGAAATAAGGAGAGACGGCTCCTAATGTGATGATGTTGACTCCTGCAGTAAGGACGTACCTCCCTGTTCGGGGAAGGGAGCGTTGCCATGGCTCTTTCTGCTGCCTCTGCGGCTGTTGCATAGCAAGTCATTGAGTTGAGCGTAGTTCAGCAGGGAGAGTTACAGCTCCCTCTGCTGTCTGTACAGAATGGTGTTGGAGACCTCCTGGTGGCATTGTTCATTTACAGTTATGCCAGCGTTTTGTATTCCAGACAAATGGCCTTTCTTGTATTGAGATCTAAACCACATATATTGTGGAGATTTACTCTTTACTCTTAACTTAACCTGTATGTGTGTTTGTTTGTGTGTGTGTGTGTGTGTGCATGTGTGTGTGTGTGTGTGTGTGCGTGCGTGCGTGTGTGTGTGTGTATGTGTGTGTGCGTGTGTGTATTTTACAAAAGTACATGTACACATAATGGATCACACTATAATCCTTGTCAGTGAGAATGGTCGACAGTTAACTCAAATGACATATGACCAGCTTTCATGCACGTATGTGTGTGTTTGTGTGTATGTATATGTGTGTGTGTGTGTGTGTATGTGTGTGTGCGTGTGCGTGTGCGTGTGTGTGTGTGTGTACAAAACAGAAAACTAGTTGCACTCATTTATGGTAGCCTTGGACATGTTCATAGACTCTGTGTTTGAGGATTGCAAATTGCTGGACTTAATAAGAAGATCTCTAAGCAAATATCGAAATACAGCTCTGTGTCAGCAATCATCACTCTCCATGTATGGAGAAGGCGCTGTCATCTCTACCCCTGAATATTACTATATATTGATCTACTGATTCACTTGGTTGTAAATACTTGCACAGTGTTTGTGTGTTTGGATGCTATGGTGTTGTGGTATCGGTCATTCCAAATAAATGAATCAAATCTGTGTATGTATGTGTGTGTGTGTGTGTGTGTGTGTGTGTGTGTGTGTGTGTGTGTGTGTGTGCGTGCGTGCGTGCGTGCGTGCGTGCGTGCGTGCGTGCGTGCGTGTGTGTGTGTGAATGGATGCGTGTGTGTGTGTGTGTTTGTGTGTGTGTGTATGGAAGCGTGTGTGTTGATGGGTGTATGTATATGGATGCATGTGTGTGTGTGTGTGTGTGTATATGAAGATGCGTGCGTGTGTGTAATGGTGTGAGTCAGTAAGTGCATGTGAAAGTCCATGACCAGAATAAAGCAAACAATGTATTTTATTTCCGTCAAGGGATCGTTTCATTTTGATGAACAGCTCGTTCTCCAAGGCCATGGAGCAACGCTCAGCCGTCATTAAGTGGCAAAAG
>NC_082392.1:3353388-3378219 GCF_031168955.1 Gadus macrocephalus
ACAATGGTGCTGACGGCAATCGTTTGAAATGCACCAGCTAAACCCCCGATTAATTTAACACACCAAAAATTATTTACAGCTTGTCTGCCTTGTCAACGGGTAAATTACCACAGTTATCATTTAAATATGAGGGGAAGTTCAGAACCATTTCATAATAAACGTATGAACAGCTGTTGAACAGCGAGCATTCACACTCTTCTCCTCTGAACCGTTTTGAATCCAAGTGGATATTGTTGCTTTCAAAAATATTCAGCCATTGTTTTAGTTTTATTGGACATTCGTTTATTTCCTGTAATGCTGAAATGTAATGTAGGCGTTGAAGGGCAATATTTAAATAGAACCTAGTTGAGTTTTAGAGCAGATTTTTTCAAAATGATGCATCATATTTCATATTGTTTTAAGTATATTAGGAATTCGACATGGGTGTCCTGCTTGAGCAGAATGGCCTTCCTCTCTGCATGACAAAACGCATATGGCATTAGATCATCCATTACCACTGGGTGAATTCGTATGGACAACTGATACTTCCCTTTTCCATCAAACTTCTCTTTTATAACGACGTGCGGGTGTAGAATATGCAGTAGGAAGTGGAACGGAGAGTTCCCAGTGAGAGCTCACTGAAAATACGAGTAGGCCGTCATCATGCATAGGCCTCATACATCATCGATCACACACCGGGTCTGCACCGTGCACCTCGTTGATCCAACACAACAACGGTAGTGACATGTCACGTTCCGCCAACGAAGAGCAATGTCGTTCATTGCATAATCCAATCAGGTGGTGGCAGTATAGCATTCCTTTTTACAGTGTTCATAATTTATTGTTTTTGCGTTTAGGTAATCGAACTACTTATTTATATTATCCCACATGAAATAAACGAGATATTGATGATCGAAAAATAATTGATAATCGCACGCACACACACACACACACACACACACACACACACACACACACACACACACACACACACACACACACACACACACACACACACACACACACACACACACGCAACTGCTTGCAGGACCTATATTTACCACGGATGTGTTTAAGAACGACATTTATTTACCAAATAATTAACGCAAATGACCCCGTTTAGATAAAACCTGCACAAAAATGGCAAGAGAAGACCAGTTTGTTGAACGCAACTGACAGCTGAAAGATATTGACAGGGCCATTTGGCTGAGCAGTGGAGCCAAACGAGAGAGAAATGGGCCCCCTGCGGGGACATAAGGTTAGAGATAACAAGACCATCAGAAGGATCCTCACTTCATGCAGATGCACGGAACCTTTCTCTGACGTTACATTAGCAGGCGAGACGGCCTTGGGGCATATCCATTCAGAGCAGAAATCCTCAAAAAGTTAATCACTACCTGAACAACTAAACCCAGTGGAACGAACACCAACCCCCCAGCAGTTCTGTTTAAACCAAATACTGTATTGAATTGATTTTAAACACACATTCCTAGGAAAACTACCATCGAATCAGCAGATTGAAAAGTTCACCTTTGTTTCTAGCTGTCTAAATAACTACCCAACAATCTTTGCGTCTTCTTCACATTACGCACGGTCCTCGCGTTATCTTCTCACGGTACATTCCCTCAGAATAAACCCACATGGATCACATTGAGGTGTGCTGTACTCGATGGGAGATCCCTGCCCCACACTGTCTCTAGACCAATCCCAGGCCGAGGCTGGGAGCCTGGCCTGCCCTCACACACCCCTCCCCCTGCGCCAGGCTGCATGATGGCGGAACTGTAGAATCCGGGACGAGAAAAGTGGACCCACCCGTCCAGCTGAGGAATCCTATTTATTTATTTATTTATTGGGCTCCCCCGTATTCACACGCATGACCCGTTGGATACCAACGAAAAAGAGAAATATGGTGTCGGTGAGTCCCTCTGAACGCTTCGCTTTACCAGAGTGTGTCAACTTTGTGCGCTACAACTTGAAAGGGAATCCTGGGAACGTAGGGGATAATATGTGCCACTTTGTTTTCAAACACAACTAAAGACAGGAATGACAAACACAACGGTGTGTTGCTGTAACTTTGCTGTAACATACCCGTACAAACAACGCGTTGGAGAATGGAGAGCTTTGTTTTCGTGCAACTTCACTAAAAAATGAAGTTTCTCTAAACCCATTTGATGTGTGTGTGTGTGTGTGTGTGTGTGTGTGTGTGTGTGTGTGTGTGTGTGTGTGTGTGTGTGTGTGTGTGTGTGTGTGTGTGTGTGTGTGTGTGTGTGTGTGTGTGTGTGTGTGTGTGTGTGTGTGTGTGTGTGTGTGTGCGCGCCTTCACGCATACACATTCTCAGGTAGACACCCACGCCCTCAAAGTAAATCAGTTATTGCAAATAACCCGGTCGCGGTCAGACAGACCAAACCTCAGATAATGCTGTCATTGCGCAAACATAACACCGAATCAGACAACGCATGGACACATTGCTGTCGTTAACCTGTCGGTAAAGCAACAGGCGATGCATTTGGACGTGATCCCCCCCTGGCCTAGTGGAATTAGTCTAGAACAGAGCACCAGCCTTTGAAACAGCAGCTCTGTCTTATTCAATACCTGTAGCAGTGCAGCTTTAGGATTTTGTTTTGACCAAACTTATTTTTTCCCTGCTGAAATTCCCCATGACTGTGGAGGCTGAGAGCGGAGCCTCCCCCGTCTGCTGGGGCATCAGCTCGCTGCTGATCATGGAGAAGTCTCTCTCTCTCTCTCTTAATCCCATTCACTATGCAGCTCGTTATTTATTTGTGAAATGTGGTTCGTTTGTCACTAATTCGCTTTAATCCCTCAAACTCAACTTAATAGGACTACAGTTTTAATACGATTACAGTAGTGGTGCACGTAGCGGTATAGCACACGTTTGAATTGAAAATCTTAAGATTCTGGGAATGTTATCTTTACTAGGAGACATGATGCACGTAATTCATAAATGTGCATGCCACGACTCAAAGCAAGAATAGCCCCCTTTTGAAAAGTAGCAGTACTAGATTGACCTGGTTTAAACTAGGAAGCCAAGAGACTCCCTGTGTTTCAGGTGCACCTCCATTAACATATGATTCATATCACTACTAAAGGCCATTGTCCGTTTCTTCATCCTTATTAACTGCTCTCACTGAAGACTTTCCAAAATCCCAGTTGGCCCCAATGGGTACGGGTTGAAACAGAGTGGCAAATGTGCAGAGGAAGAAATATCATTCTGTGTTGTCTTTGGACACATTGCCTGTCACAATTGTGGCATTGTCATTCCTCTGGTGAAGTTGTTTCCATGTGTTTAACCCCCACAGGCTATATAGAGTGTTATGAATCACACGTGAGTCGTCTCGTAGACTCTAAAGAGTGCGACACATTGCTATTCCTCATGAACAGCAGCACGACCTGCTATGTTGGCTCAGTCGTTTACCTGGAACTCTGTGTGAAAGGGGTTTCCGTCAGAGAGGTATTCCTACAGGCTAAGTGGCTCTCTGGTGTATCGCACTTAATGAAAATGAATCTAAAGTTAAGCAGTCCCAGCTCCTTCCCTGGCAATATAATCTGTGAAATTGAATTTGAAAGTTCCAAATTCCATGTCATATCTTAAGTTTTCAATTTAAGCGTTGTGTTGACCTTGATCTATCTAGCCATTATTTTGAGGGTAAATCTATTGCACGTCTTTTTGAACTTGATCCTCTCTCTCTCTTTCTCTCTCTCTCTGTGTGTGTGTGTGTGTGTGTGTGTGTGTGTGTGTGTGTGTGTGTGTGTGTGTGTGTGTGTGTGTGTGTGTGTGTGTGTGTGTGTGTGTGTGTGTGTGTGTGTGTGTGTGTGTGTGTGTTTCTATCTATTTATTTACCAGAAAGAGTAGTAGACATCCTAATTGAGTTTTCTTCTACAAACGCTAGAGTTAAAAGATGTCCCTGGAGGAAACATTGATAACTTTGGGCTTGTGATCTGAACCAGTTTTAAGATATCTGCACTGATCCCATTCGTTTGTCTAGAGCTCAGATTAAAAAAGAAAGGCTTTTCCTGGATATATTCCTAATGATTTGAAACAACCTGTCGGAGGCGATTAGGATCAAAAACCAACCTTTATACACTTGAATGTACCTAATGATTTTCACGCCGCTTCCCTTTTACATCCACGCATACATCTTTTTAAGTGAATTACAACTGGAACTTCAAACGTAAAACACCCCATAAAATACCACAGAGGAATGTATCCAGCACACACCAACCAAATATATTCTCATGAACCTCAAAAAACCTCAAAAAGTATATTAATATAGTCGAAGTCAGCTCATGTCTCAATCTGGGGAAGACTCGTAGTTTGTACTTCCTCAAAGTCTGACACAGCATAGCTTCCTTTGGCTACAGCGTCACCGTAATGTGAGTTGAGGGTAATTGGTCACTGCCTTGGACCTGTAGCTAGGAGGGTAAATAGGCCCCACTCATTAAATCGGATTGCAGTCCTAGAAGGAAATCTCGTGCTTTTTTTTCATAGAATTGTCCGATGCTAAAAGCAAACCTTGATAACCTTTGATGACAGCATACAAAGCAAATTACATGTTTCTGTTGTCCAAATCTGTGGTCCAATTCAGAAATTGTGCAAAAATCAGAATTTTAGAATAGTTGTGATTGATGTCTGTTGTTGCTGCTTTTCTAACGGCTATGATAAAGTGCCCATCCAGGCCCGACGGCAGGCATATCGCCCTTTTGTTCTGATTCGGCACAATTTATGTTCAAGCGTTGTCAATTTCTTTATGGATTTCTTTAAAACAATTCCAGAGATGGTAGGCTGTACCATCATTTTGGTTCACGCTCTGGTTGTTACAGAGCAGCCGCCAAAAAAGCTTACCTTTGATTGTCTTTAGTCTTTAACAAGTTTTCGTAAATAGCCAGGACTGTCTCTCAGCCAGATGCCTAAACACGACCAAGCACTATTGACGTGTATAAAACATTTAGTGTCCCTTTGGATCAATTTGTCTTTTAAATGACTACAAAGGAAATCCATGTGTGTGTGTGTGTGTGTGTGTCGGTGGGCCTGTGTGCGTGCCTGTATGTATGTATGTATGTATGTATGTATGTATGTATGTATGTATGTATGTATGTATGTATGTATGTATGTATGTATGTATGTATGTATGTATGTATGTCTATACACACATTCTTGTGCATGACTTGTATGCGTTCACACAGCGCCCAAATACCTCGTCAAACGATAATGTCAGGATTAATTCCCCCCTTGGTTAACACAATAAAAATTAAGTTTAATTTCATTAAGTAGGTTTCTTTGTTTAACAAACAGTCACATCTACAACAACAACCACATCCTCCCACACAAACACACAAACACACAAACACACAAACACGTTTCTCGCTCCCAGCCTCGCCGCAATCTCCCTCGGCCGCTGAAGCCTGCCAATATCTCCGGATGTCCCCGCGGCGCTCTGGTAAACCCTGCGCCGCCGACGCCAGGCCCTAGGGCCCAACGCCGGGACCTGAGATTCACCCGACTGGGCCGTTACTCTCCGGTGGTGACAGCGTGTCATCGGCCGCACGCTCGGGCAAATGACACCCACCGGGCGCCCTGCCCCCCCGCCTAACCCTCCCCCCCCTAACCCTGAATGGGCCATTGTCCCGTACCCCCTTGGCCCCCCACCAGGGCCCGATGTCATCGTCCAGCGATGGTTTTAGGGTGGCATTGTTTCTTTTGGCGGCACGACGGGTGGGGAGGGATTCTGTGCCCCTTTAGGGTTTCTTCGCTTGTGTCAATAGTGGAAAATAGATGAGAGGGAGATAGAAGAAGAAAACCCCCACGCTGCGGCTATGACTCTGCGTGTGTGAAGTTGGTTCCATGTGTCAGAGCTCGAGAGCTGGAACACCATGGCGACCATTTTAAAAGGGTCTCAAGAGTTGTCATACAGGGAACTGACATGTGATTCCACAGTGCTTTGTCTTTTCATGTCTGATAGTCATTTGAGTCTTTATGTCTGATGAAGTCGTGCTCGGTGCAGTTGGATTCATAGCGTAGGGTAGTAGTGAGGGATTTGGCAGGTGGTTGTCCATCAGATGGATCTCCACCGAGGATATTCCACACAGCGCCGTGGGCTATGAGGACCATACGTTAATATTTAAAGAGCCAAGAGCTTGTTAGTCGAAAGACGGCGCAAGCCTGGCGTTAGACTCCAAATGGTTACGCTCCCAACTGCATTTATCGAGGAAGGCTCAGAGAGGCAACCAGGGGGGGTGGAACTGGTGTCAGGAGAGAGAGAGAGAGAGAGAGAGAGAGAGAGAGAGAGAGAGAGAGAGAGAGAGAGAGAGAGAGAGAGAGAGAGAGAGAGAGAGAGAGAGAGAGAGAGAGAGAGAGAGAGAGAGAGAGAGAGAGAGAGAGAGAGAGAGAGAGAGAGAGAGAGAGAGAGAGAGAGAGAGAGAGAGAGAGAGAGAGAGAGAGAGGGTTTGCCCGCAATCTTTCCTGTGCATATTTTGCTATTCAGACTGGAGGTGCGATAAGCTGAACCAGTCGCAGCGTGCCGGGGAAGCTAGCCTCCGGCAGCCGGCAGCCAGGGCCGCGCGTGTTGGGGCAGGGCTGCTCTCGCAGGTTTTTTGCGCTGTACTGCAAACACTGCGATTTCTTCCCCCCCCGGTGCCGCGTTGTAACACACACTCAAGTCAGAACCAACCCCTCGGGTAACGTGCGGTCGGGGAGGGGGAAGGCTGCTCACTGCGCCGCTGTGTGACGCTGTGGCCTCATGGCGGTGTTGTCTGTCTGACGGCGTGGCCGTCTGTCTCGCCGTGCGGTCCCCACGGAGCCCTGACAGCTGCCGGCGGGTACACTCTGAGCCGTACTAACCGGGGAGGGAGGGAGGGAGGGAGGGGGGGGGGGGAGGTTGGGTCTGGGGGCAGCGTTGATGCGGGCCGAGTTTCTGAGCGAGCGGGCCAACCACAGTGTCTCCCTGGTAATCAGAGGCTTCAAGGGCCGCTGTAATCAAAGCAAAATGGCCGTCCTTGATGGCTGTGTGGATGTTGCAACACGCGCCAATGGGAAATGAGTTGTCGCCAAGCCGCCCCTCCACTCACACAATGCTGAAGAGGTCGGCCGGCGAGAGCCTTTCAACCCACCATCATTAACATCTATTTGTTTGAGTCACATTGGCCTCGTGTGCAGAGAGCCGTTCTTCGAATGTTGTTTTGATAAGAATCCGATTTTTGGTTCCTGTTTGAGAAGGGAGAAAAAAATAAAGGATTGTTTTTATTTTACCCATCCCAGTGAGTGACAGGTCAGCATGTGGTCTTCTTATCTGTGCGCTGCAGTTATGCAAATGTTGTTGGCTTGTTTTTTGGGGTCACGGTTGTGTTTGACCCCACTGAGGAGAATTAAAAGTTTTTGCATGGGGAATAAAAACAACCCTTTTTGTTAATAGCAGTTTATTTTCTGTGAAGTGTTCTACTAACTTATGCTCTCTCCCCCTCTCTGTCTGTCTGTGTGTCTGTTTCTCTCTCCATATTCCTCCCTCCCTCTCACTCTCTCTCTCTCGCACTCTCTCTATTACTCTTTTTACTCTCTCTCTCCCTCTCTCCCTCTCTCCCTCTCTCCCTCTCTCCCTCTCTCCCTCTCTCAGCGATCTACAACTACGATGGGCGAGGTAAACAAGAGCTGTGTCTGCAGGTGGGCGACACAGTGCACATCCTTGAGACGTTTGAAGGTGAGTGAGTCGACTGAAGGCCCACTTTACACCTCCCCCCTCGCCCCTCCCCCCTCCCACTGCCTCCCCCTTTACAAGCCTGCCCAGGAGCTGCCGTGACATGTTGAGAGCTGCACCGGGGCTGTGATCAATATACTGCACCTCGTGAAAGTCAGCTGCAGTCCCCCCCCTGCCCCCCCTCCCCCCCCCTGCCCCCTAAATCTTCGTACTTCTCTGTGATGTCTCATTTCTTTAAATCTTTAAAATGAATATGAATCTCTCCCAGGCTGGTACCGAGGCTACACGCTGCGGAACAAGTCTCAGAGGGTAGGTCCCCACCAGGCACGGCCGTCCTACCGCACAAGGGTTTTTCGTGGCTGGTTCGGTCTCCCCCTGGTTTTAACTCCGTCCTGTGTCTCTCCTCTCCTCCAGGGTATCTTCCCCTCGTCCTTCATCCACCTGAAGGAGGCCCGAGTCGAGGGGATCGAGTGAGCACACACACATCCACCACGTTGAACCGCAGCACAATAACAATGATAATTATAATCATAATAACGCGTGATAATCCGTCTTCATTTTGGATGGCCGCCACCCCTTGTCATCTTCCGAGCGCCGCCCGACGCCGTAACGATATTAATCTGCAGATCATTTAAAGCGTTATTCGCGCCCTTTCTGTTTTATGGAAATGCCCGTCGATTCATCATGAGTAGAGGTGTACTTTATTCACATATGTTCCGTGTGACTAATGTGAATAATGTGAATAATGCAATACTTTTTCCTCCCTCGTTATTCCCCGTCTGGCGCGTAGCCAGCAGGAAATAATTATCCCAACAGATTTACCACTGGTGCTGGAGCTGGGGGCAACCCTGAGAGAATGGGCACAGATATGGCACAAGCTCTATGTGGTAAGTATGTGTGAATATCTCATTCATGCACACACACACACACACACACACACACACACACACACACACACACACACACACACACACACACACACACACACACACACACACACACACACACACACATTCCAGACAGGGTCCCAGTCCTCATTCATTTTGAAACACTCACCTTTGAGTGTATTTTTCCACAAACAGTACGAAAAAAAGAAAGAAACCTTTGTTCAGTTGGTACCTCACCTGTTTATCTCCCGGCAGAACGGCAACGTCAGTCTGTTCAGGACCGTGCAGCAGATGGCCTACAGCCTCATCGAGTATCGATCGCAGATAGTGTCAGGGACGCTGCCCAAGGATGACCTTGTGGAGCTGAAGAAGAAAGTCACCGCCAAGATTGACTATGGAAACCGGTATGAATCTCCCCCCCCCCCCCTTCCCCCCGTATCTCCCCCGGTGTCCACGCCAGCAAAGCTAAAAATAAACGCTGTCACGCCTGCTTTATGGGCGCCGGCGGCCGGTCGTGCTACCGGGGACAGCTCGTTCGCCGTGCGAGGCCATCCCGGGCCACGCTCCCATGCTGCCGCCTGTGTGTCTCCCCCAGGATCCTGGGCCTGGACCTGGTGGTGCGCGACGAGGCGGGCAACACGCTGGACCCCGACTTCACCAGCACCGTCAGCCTGTTCCGTGCCCACGAGGTGGCCTCGCGCAGCATCGACGACCGGATACAGGAGGAGAAGGCACGCGCGGGTTTGATGGCCTCGTCAGGCGGCCCAGCGGGGGCCTATTAAAGGGGGGATATCACACCGCCAGGTGGGAGTGGGATAAGCCCTTACGAGCCGTTTGAAAATCTGCCTTTCCCGGTGTTTTAGTAACATCACAGGTGGGCTTGTACACCAAGATGTACGCTGGACGGATCAGTCAACCTGCCCACCCAGTGGACTGTGACAAATGTTAATAGTAATAATAATAATAATTGATCCGGTTTTTTATAGCGCTTTTCTAAATACTCAAAGACGCTTTACAAAGAAGAAAGGAATACGTACAGACAGTACAGACACTCAAACAAAAGGGAAAAAATAAACAACACCACAACAATAGGCAACACATTAAGAGAGCCGGAGAGAGTGGAAGATGGCGGAGGATGATTTGTCAAATGTTGTAGGTGGTCCTGAAGAGATGGGTTTTAAGTGGACTTCTGAATGAACAGTGTATCAGGGTGTCGGATGACCAGAGGGAGGGTGTTCCAGAGGGTAGGGGCGGCGATGGCGAAGGCTCTGTCCCCCAGGGTGCGATACTTATCCATCCAGGTTGCTTATCTATCCAGCATACATCTAGGTGGATTCTCCGCCTAGTGATGTAACTAGGGCACAGAGAACGGCTTGTAATGGCTAATCACACCTGGTGGCATAATATCACCTCTTTAATCCACGACAGTCTAATTAACACCAATTAACCCCCCCCCCCCCCCCCCCCGCCGTTCCCCAGACGCGGCAGAACCTGGAAATGCGGCGGCAGACTCTGTTCAGCACGGTGCACACCTACAGCCTCCTCATGAACCTCAAGAACTTTGTCTGCAACATCGGCGAGGAGGCGGAGCTTCTGATGTCCCTGTACGACCCCGACCAATCAGAGTTCATCAGGTGAGCATGCCACGCCCCTCGCTCGCCCCGCCCCCTCTCGTCAACTGACTTCTGTTATGTGCTCGACTAATGACACCACCTCGCACACCTTCTGATTCCTGTAGCTGTTCTTAACCGTGTCCGGCTTCTTTCTTTAGAGACATGGAAACACCGGGCAGTAACTCATCTTTTTATGGAGTCTCGATTGTATGCGTTGATCGACCGCTGCCTCACTCGTAAATCCTGATGTACATTTTAATATACTCCTTGTGAGGGATGAGTTAGCTAATTGAGGAGACACTTTCTCTTTTTTTTAGTTAGATTGCATTTATCCCCCAGAGACACCGTGGCATGGCACTCCATTCAGTCAGATGATGTAAATGATGATGTGTTTTTGTTTTCTCCTGGATGCCCCTGATATGTTACATGCGGTTGAAATGCAGATTTGCTCACAGTAATTTGTGATTTTTAATTCACACAGCGAGAACTTCCTGGTGCGCTGGGACAGTATGGGCATGCCCAAAGAAATCGAAAAACTCAACAACCTTCCAGCGCTGTTCACGGTAAACAAACCATGACCCGCTAATTCTGCTTAAATCCCATCACGCGTTACATTGAACACACACAGGACGACGAGAGCACCGACGGCTAGTGACATGCATTACTGGGGTTCATGAAATGCCGATGAGTAGATCGTGCGAGATTTAACAGACAACACTTATTATCTCACCGTAAAATCCCCTGTTAGCCGAAAGCTAATGATTTCACATAGTTGTTCTTGGAAATCCCCTTAAATTCGATTTGCCGGAAACCCCATGTGTTGTCGGGTGTGTTGTCGTTTGTGGGGTTGTTTCTGTGTTGTCGCCTTTCTGAGGCTCCGTCTCCTCATAAACAACATGCTGTGTATTTAATTTGGATGTTTTTAGTGCGTGGGGTAAGTAGGGAAACACACAGAGGCTCTAGGGAGAGGCCTCTTGCGGGATTCAATCTGGAGCCAATAAAGACACACAATGCGTCTGGTACCACATACAGACAACCACACTCCTTTGCCATCCCTGCACTGCACACTTATATATATTTTTAATATACACTTGACTGGAATGCACACCACAACAGATGGCATGCCTGAGTCAACGGTTGGCTTGTTCACCCGCCAGTGAAAAAACAACAACACCCCAAACAGTTTTCCCAACAGTAAACATTTTATGGGGAGTAAAACAAAATAAAAAAAATCCCAACATTTTTTGGGGGTTCAGTTTTACACTTCGGTAAACACACGTTCTGACCAGATTGGGTTTGTGGGTCACGACCGGGGTAAACCAGTTCCACACACGGCTGTGTTCTCTCCTACCACATTCATTATCGCGTGGCCTGTAGGCACACCGCGAACACAGCTGCGTCGCTGTGCCTCATTCGGACATTCATATCTCATACTCGCCTTAGGACCTGACGGCAGTCTCGCCGTACCCTCTCAGCCCTTCTGCGGGGGGGTTTTGAACCAATCCGTCAGACTAATTGATGATGTCGTCCCGGGCCTGATCACGGCTGTTGTCTGGGGGTTGTGCAGGACCTGAGCAGCAGCGACCTCATCAGACAGCGGCTGTTCCTGGTGTGTCAGATCATCCGAGTGGGCAGCATGGAACTGAAGGAAGGCAAGAAGCACACGGGAGGCCTGCGGCGGCCGTTCGGGGTGGCCGGTAAGATGCGTCGACGTTGTTGTTGTGGTTGTCGTCTTGTGTCCTGACGTCCGTGCGCCCACAGGCCAGTGTGGAGCTAAACCGCTTGGGGTGTGGGATTGGATTTGTTGTGCGGCTCAGACGCGAGTGGGTCTGCGAGGTGGTTGGCGCCCCCGGAACACCTGGTCGGTTCCTCCACCTTTTTGAGCGGCTCTTCGCCGCATTGGCAGAACAGATGGTGGAAAAGCGCTTTAGCGAGCCATTTCCTTTTCTTTTTTTTTTGGCCAGATGAATAGTGGGTTGGAGGACAAGTCCTTTTCCCGGGATGCAGGAGTACATGGAGTAGAACCAAAGTAAGCAGCAGTCGGGCCATTCAGAGAGTACCGGTGTCTTCAGCCAGGAATCCGGGGGAAAAACCTGGAAAATAGTTCTGGTGGAACGCACAAAAGAACAGAGGGTACTCGCCCTGCAGGCGGCCCATCAAGGAGTCTGTTGCGTCTCAATGTGCTGTTGTTAGGGGACGGGTGATCCGTGACACTACTCTGTTGCTAGGGAACAGGTGATACGTGTCACTCTCCTGTTGCTAAGTAACTGGTGCTACTTGATGATGTTCTGTTGCTAGGTAACAGGTGATACGTGTCACTGTTCTGTTGCTAGGGAACAGGTAATACATGTCACTCTTCTGTTGCTAAGTAACTGGTGATAGTTGATGCTGTTGCTAGGGAACAGGTGATACGTGTCACTGTTCTGTTGCTAGGGAACAGGTGATACTTTTCAATGTTCTGGTGCTAGGGAACAGGTGATACGTGTCACTCTTCTGTTTCTATGTAACTAGTGATACTTGACGATGTTCTGTTGCTAGGTAACAGGTGATGCTTCTCAATGCTCTGTTGCTCGGTAACAGGTGATACTTGACACTTTTCCGTTGATAGGTAACAGGTGATGCATCTGAATTTTTTGGTGCTAAATAACAGGTGATACTTCTCACTGCTCTGTCGCTAGGTAACAACAGGTGATAGATCTCACTGTTCTGTTGCTAGGTAACAACAGGTGATGGAACTCAGGCTTCTGTCGCAAGGTAACAGGTGATGATATGTGACTGTTGAGATGCTAGGTAACTGTCGACACCTCGTGGTGCTCTGGTGCCAGATAACGTGTGATTTGAGATTGGTGGTTCCCAAACAGTCGTTGCAGTCCCTTCAGACAGAGTGGGGGAAGAATATGCTCCAAACCCCCGCATTGGAGAGAAACATTGTGTTCCATTCATATTCCAGGTGTGGGGCAAATGCGTCCTTCACCACGGCCTTCTGCTCACTGCCGTGCTCCTCTGCGTCTTTTGTCATTGCAGTGATGGACATAACAGATGTGGCCCACGGGAAAACAGATGATGAGGACAAGCAGCACTTCATCCCCTTCCAGCCGTGAGTCTCTGGTGCATTGGTATTGCCCTTCACACGGCACTCACACAGGGAACCCACTCGTGCTTATCTGAAGTCATATCGACCTTTATTGTGCTTCATATGTTTCTGTTCCAGGAACACTTACTGTACTGTTGCTTTCTCCCTCTGTCGCTCACTCACTCTCAATGAAGATGTATGCATTTATGTCTTAATGCATTCATAAACACACACACACGCACGCACGCGCGCACGCACGCCCAGGCACACACACACACACACACGTACGCATGCCCAGGCACACACACACACACACACACACACACACACACACACACACACACACACACACACACACACACACACACACACACACACACGCAGGCACACACACACACGCGCAACTGCACAGTTGGTGATGAATATGTATGGGTTTCTGGAGGAAGAAGAGTAGCCCAAAAAAATATCAGGATTCACACTCACAAGCCCTGATCCAAACACCGTCACAATAGCAGGCTCCATCCATTCTCTGTGTAGCCGCCTTTGAGGCAATATTTAAACAGTTGTGCCTCGCAGTTCCATGCTGTTTCATAGCAGGAAGGTCACGGTGGCGTTCTGTTAATTAGCTTCTGCCCTCTCCTCCTCACCTGTGTGATGTCCTGATAATAAGTGGGCTGTGACCTGCGATAAAGGGCATCGTCTGTGTTATTCACACTGAGACGGGCTCCCATCTTAAAGTTCAAGCCTCGATCATTTAATGAGAGGGTTGTGCTTTTAAAGAAGCACAGGGAACAAATCGCAGGTGGGCAATTGTCATTTAAGGTTTTGGTCGCTATGCACTATTTAGTAAATCTATTAGTAACCTATTGAGTCATTTAGCTGAGGTTAATTACATATCCCTTGCAGAGATGCCTTGCATCATCTTGATTGCGTGACTGGAACCAAGTTCTATTCTGCTATGTGAATCGCAGTAACTATGTCTCTGCTCTGATCCGTGATATTTGATCATTATTTATCCTTAGAGTTGGGGCCAAATATTCTGCATTGCAACAGAAAACATGCGTTCCTCAGCAGGGGTGTCGCAGGTGTGTGTGAGCGATATTCCCCAAGGGCCATAAGATTCTCGAGAGCATAAAGTGTATTCACAACTGGTATTTATCGAAGTTGTAAGAAGTTTCCTACCTACACTATAAAAGCGCTCATTACTTTTGATTAAAGATCAAACTGACAGATCTACTGGTCGTAAATGTATGCATATTGATTGCTGATTTTCTTTTTTCTGCTTACATATTTGATATTCTAAGCAGACGATTGCGTCATTGGACCAATGAAAGGAAGGCAGTGAAGAGGAGAGCTCTATCAGAAGCTTATTTTTCTTCTCCTAGAAATATATTTAAATAGATCTTTTTAATTGAATTGACAAAGCAACAGTACTCTCTATTGTATCATCAAAGATGGAGGCAATTAGGATCGCCCACCATTTGAATAGGTCTGGGCTGTACTTGAGAGTGTTTAGCAGTCCTCCACTATTCATGCCCTCAGATGGACTCTATTCCCCGCTGTGTCTTCTTTGTGAAGTCTCCATGAGAGTCAGAAGCTTTCATCTAGTTGGATATTCCTCCACTCCCCGACTGCGGATCACAGCTCCATTTCTGTCTGCTTACAAAACCTAACAATGTTTACAAATCGTTATCAACTTTGTGTGTGTGCGTGTGCGAGTGACTGTGTGTGTGTGTGTGTGTGTGTGTCCTTTAACCTTGCCTCCGCCTCCGCTCCCAGGATCGCCATGGAAACGTACATCCGCCAGCGCCAGCTCATCATGTCCCCCCTGAGCGCGTCCCGGGTCAGCGGGGAGAACGAGCCCCTGACCGCCGTGTTCAACAAGGTCATCGCCACGCGGGAGGTCAACCACAAGGGCCAGGGTACACACACACACACACACACACACACACACACACACACACACACACACACACACACACACACACACACACACACACACAGGGTGTGTTCCCCCCCCTGGTGGGTACAAATGCGTTCTCTAACCTTTTCTTGTCTTCTTCTTTTCGAGGAGAAGGACAAACTGAGCATGCTCCGGAGAGGGGCATGTGTGTTGTGATTCACTGCACGTCTGACGTGTGTGTGTGTGTGTGTGTGCTCCAGGGCTGTTTGTGACCCTGAAGCTGCTCCCGGGGGACCTGGCCCAGGTGCGTAAAGACTACCCCCACTTCGTGGACCGTGCCACCGCTATCGTGGGAAAGATGGGCTTCCCGGAGATCATCCTCCCAGGTGCCAGCCCCCCCCCCCCCCCCCGATCGCACACACACACACACACACACACACACACACACGCACACAGCGTGCCCCCCCCCAGGGAGAGGACTGTCCATCGTGCACGGTCTCCTGACTGTCTCTCCCTCCGGCCTCCAGGAAACGTGAGGAACGACATCTACGTCACGCTGCTGCACGGCGAGTTCGACCGCGGCAAGAAGAAGACGCCGAAGAACGTGGAGGTCATCGTGAGCGTGCAGGACAACGACGGGAACCCCATGGAGGTAGGGGTCAGGGGTCACCAACGGGAACCCCATGGAGTTAGGGGTCAGGGGTCAGCGCAGGGAACCCCATGGAGGTTGGGCTCAGGGGTCAGCGAAGGGAACCCCATGAAGATAGGGGTCAGGGGTCACCAATGGGAACCCCATGAAGGTAGGGGTCAGGGGTCAGCGAAGGGAACCCCATGGAGGTAGGGGTCAGGGGCCACCAACGGGAACCCCATGAAGGTAGGGGTCAGGGGTCACCAACTGGAACCCCATGAAGGTAGGGGTCAGGGGTCGCCAACTGGAACCCCATGGAGGTAGGGGTCAGGGGTCACCAACGGGAACCCCATGGAGGTAGGGGTCAGGGGTCACCAACTGGAACCCCATGGAGGTAGGGGTCATGGGGTCATGGGTGTAGGGGTCGCGGGGTAGGTGTCATGGGATAGGGGTCAGGGGTGACGGGGCTCGTGCACGGCTGAGGGTAACGTAACCAGGGGCGACCATGAATCTTTGACAATTTTAATGTTCGATGGATTGACTTTCAGTCTACGCTGTTTTGAATCGACATGTCCGGAAAACTGTTAGGGACATTCCGTCGGGAGGCCGGGGCCTAAATGAGGCTTTTCCAGAAGGAGTTCTGTTTTTTGCTGTGTGGTTGAAGGATTGACTCTTCTGTGTTTTGCTTTGAATAAACTTGTGATGTATTTGTGGAATGGCACGATTTTCTCTTTTCGACTTAGTAGTAGTAGTAGTAGTAGTAGTAGTAGTAGGTTAGACAATGTCAAGAAAGAAAAAACTTCTGAAGTTTGGCAGCTTTTAAAAACCATAAAAGATGATCCAAAAATTATAAAAGGCAAACTGGTAACAGCAGCTGTCATATCACACCACCCACTCTGGTAAAAATGATTCTCTCTGTCGGAAATCGGTCAAGCATTATTCCTGCTTTGCTAAATTGAACGGTTCCTCATTCGTTTCAATAAGCTGAAACGTATCCTACAAATGTATGTTTAACTTGTCATTAGTCAAATTGTCGTACATTGTCTTCATCTTTTGTTTTTTTCCGTCAATCCGTCAATTCGATATGTAGACTGAACACAGTGCCCCATATCCTAGGCAACCGGCTACTGACTCCATGAATGGATGATATTAATTTTTGCACATAGTTACAGCCTATAATTATAGGATATTTGGCTGATGGCAGCCTAGATTTTCGGTCGAATTGAATGCAGTTGTTGACATGACTGGATGGCGAATTGGCAACATATTGATCGAGGCGGTCATTTAGCGGAGGTGCTTCACTGCACCCATTCAGCTGTGGGAAACCTTGATTAGCCAATTGATTCTTATCAAGCATTATTAGCCCATTGATTATTTTCAAGCGTCAAAAACAGCTAAAAGTCACTAAAATGTGGCTACATCTTGCCGCAGATATTAACAAAGATATTTGGATTAATGATCCGCAGTGAGTCGACGGTGGGTCAAGGACACGCCTAAGAATAACACGCGCAAGTGGCCGCATATGTTTTCGAATCGTGATATAAGGGAAATAAATCAATTTCAGCTGCAACGGCAACAATACGTTTATGCGAGCACAGTATGTAAATAACCATGCGTTTTCCTCATCGATCAAAAGCGAGCACTGCCTGTGCCATTTCTGCTTTTGCAAAGAACAGTTTTGTAAATGGTTTTCAGTTCCAAGAATATTAACTCTGTCCTCTGTTCTTTCAGAAGGCCATATTCCCGGGGGCCGGTTATGAAGGCATCACAGAGTACAAGTCTGTCATTTACTACCAGGTTAAGCAGCCATGCTGGAACGAAACTATCAAGGTACGGCTATGTCCACCACACATACACACACCACACACATGCACACAAAAGTGCACGCACACACGCACACACCCACCCACCCACCCACACATGCACACACTTCTCTCTCTGACTTTCGCTCTTGCTCTCGCTGTCTCGCTGTCTCTCTCTCTCTCTCTCTCGCTCTCTCGCTCTATCCCTCACTCTCTCGCTCGCTCTCTTACACACTCTCTCACACACACACACACACACACACACACACACACACACACACACACACACACACACACACACACACACACACACACACACACACACACACACACACACACACACACACAGTCATGAGCTGTGACCCGACAAAAGCGCCACTGTACTTATATGACACAATGTCTTGAGCCCTCCAATTACGTCCTCCAATGGATTTCAGCTCCATATAACGGAATAATCCTCCCAGCGGCAAAGCATCTGCCTCGTACGTGCCGCCCATACCAATGTCAGACTAGACTGCCTCGTCTCTAATCCCCCCCCCCCCCCCCCCCCCCCCCCCCCCCCCCCTATAATTTCGTCTCCTCCTCTCCTTCCTTCTGCAAGGTGACTATCCCCATCGAGGACGTGTGTCGCTCCCACCTCAGAGTGTTGTTCCGGCACCGCTCGTCCCAGGACTGTAAGTATCTCATCATCCACGGTGGCATCTCAATGAGCAGGCCCGACTCCGGGTTAGTTCCCCCATTAGTGGGGTGGGGGGGGAAAGGGGGCCCCACTGCTCCACTGTCTGCTCCACTGTCGGTGTGTAAATGAGTGAATGAATGGTCGTAAGTCGCTTTGGAAAAAAAACCTCCGCAAAATCCCCTAAAATGTAAAATGTTCTGCTACTCTGATCCGACTGGCTCCTGCGTCTTCACAACCCCTCCCCCCCCCCCCCCCCAACCCCCCCTCTCCCAAACAGCCAGGGACAAATCGGAGAAGCCGTTTGGGATGTCCCTTGTCCGGCTCATGAAGGGGGACGGCACCACGCTCCGGGACGGGCGCCACGACCTCATCGTCTACAAGGTGCGGCCGCAGAATCGCATTATCCCCCCGCTCTGTTTCTTGGAAGTTATGAAAGAGGCGCGGCCGTGAGCACGCGGGGCAGAGGGACGTTCATAGCTCTATGTAATTACACCCAAAGCGGCGGCGGCTTTGAACAGCTGACAGCAGCTTCGATTTATTATGCCTGAACCCCGCCCCCCCCCCTCCCCCCCCCTCTCCCTCTACTCCTCCCCCCCCTCTGCTCGGCGATCGATGCATATCAAATTAAATCGCCATTGATCAACGTGCGTCTCGGTTAATTTCCTGTTGCGGGGGCATCACTCAGATCGACGCGAAGAAGACGGAGGACGCCAAGACGCTCCTCTCTCTGCCCAGCACCTGGGCCGAGGTGCCGGAGAAGGAGAGGCAGACGGGGAAGTCCTTCCAAGGGGTGCCCGTCACCAAGGACAGCTTCCTGATCTCCACCCTGACCTGCTCCACCAAGCTCACCCAGAACGGTAGCCGGCCGGAGACGTGGCCCCCCGCGCGCACGCTCACACGGCAGACGCACGCACGCACGCACGCACGCGCGCACGCTCACACGGCAGACGCACGCACGCACGCACGCACGCACGCACGCACGCACCCACGCATGGCAGACGCATGCACGGCGGCCGTCCGGAGACGTGACCTCCACTTTGCACGCACTCACTTGAATCTTTGACAATTTGAATGTTCGATGGATCACTCACTCACTCATTCACTCCCTCCCCACTCACTCACTCATTCACTTCCTCTCTCCCTCGATCACTTCCTCACCCCTCACTCCCTCACCCCTCACTCCCTCCCCACTCACTCCCTCACCCCTCACTCCCTCATCCCTCACTCCCTCCCCCCTCACCCCTCACTCCCTCCCCCCTCACCCCCTCACCCCCTCACTCCCTCACCCCCTCACTCTCTCACCCCTCACTCCCTCACCCCTCACTCCCTCACCCCTCACTCCCTCCCCACTCACCCCCTCACTCCCTCACGCCCTCACTCTCTCACCCCTCACTCCCTCCCCACTCACCCCCTCACCCCCTCACCCCTCACTCCCTCACCCCTCACTCCCTCACCCCTCACTCCCTCCCAACTCACCCCCTCACCCCCTCACCCCTCACTCCCTCCCCACTCACCCCCTCACTCCCTCACCCCTCACTCCCTCACCCCTCACTCCCTCCCCACTCACCCCCTCACCCCCTCACTCTCTCACTCTCTCGATCCCTCACCTCTCGGCCCCCCCCACCCACACCCGTTCATCTGGCTCATTACGCATGCCGCAGCCTGTTCATATCACTGAAGATGGGTATTTAAGAGACAGGGGATCCATTTATTAGGCTGATGAGCGTCATATTCTTTTTTTAGTAGCCTTTCTTTTTTTCCCTTTTTTTAACGGTGGCATTTTCAAGCATTAGGTATTCATTGCTTTTTAATGGCGTTATGCTTTGGTGGTTCTCTCTTTGTCCTCTTGGCTGTGGGGGTCCAGTGGATTTACTGGGCCTGCTGAACTGGAGGTCCCACCCCGAGAAGCTGGAGCAGAACTTGCAGCGGCTTATGGAGGTCGAGGGGGGGGAGATCGTCAAGGTAAGCCCTCCATGCCTACACACACACGCACGCACGCACGCACGCACGCACGCACACACGCAAGCACGCACGCACGCGCGCGCGCACACGCACACACGCATCCCAAGAGTTTTGGCTCAAAGTTACGTTCCTCCAAAAACCTGTATTTCTGGTATAAGGTATGTTCTTATGTATTTGGGTCTGACCGGTGTGTCGATGTGTTCTCAGTTTCTCCAGGACACCCTGGACGCTCTGTTCAGCATCATGATGGACACCTCGGAGAAGGAGACGTACGACATGCCGGTGTTCAACGCTCTGGTGAGCTACACCCTTTAGCGTGTGTGTGTGTGTGTGTGTGTGTGTGTGTGTGTATGTGTGTGCGACACCCAATGTGTGTTTGCGCACGTGTGTGAGTGTGTCGGTGTCACAGTGTGTGTGCACATGTGTGCACTCGTATGTTTGCCTTTGTCATGATGTGTATGTTTACTTTTGTCGTGTGGGGGATTGTTCTTGTGTGTGTGTGTGTGTGTGTGTGTGTGTGTGTGTGTGTGTGTGTGTGTGTGTGTGTGTGTGTGTGTGTGTGTGTGTGTGTTTACGAGTGTACATGTATAAACAGCCTCCTGTGCCTCCGGCCTGCAGGTCTTCATCATCTCTCTGATTGGAGACATCAAGTTCCAGCACTTCAACCCGGTGCTGGAGACGTACATCAACCAGCACTTCAGCGCCACTCTGGCCTACATGTGAGGGTTCCCGGCTCCCTCGGCCTTCTGCTGTTATTTTCATAGCCTTCTTTTTGTTATACTCCCCTCGCCCGTGAAGTAACGCTACAAATACGAACCTGCCTCAAACGAGTGTGTGTGTGTGTTGGTGCCTGCGCGTGTGTTTTTGCGCGCGCGTGTGTGTGTGTGTGTGTGTGTGTGTGTGTGTGTGTGTGTGTGTGTGTGTGTGTGTGTGTGTGTGTGTGTGTGTGTGTGTGTGTGTTTTTGCGCGTGTGTGTGTGTGTGTGTGTGTGTGTGTGTGTGTGTGTGTCTCTCTGCCCCCCCCGGCCCACAGGAAGCTGACCAAGGTGTTGAATTACTACGTCGGCCACGCAGAGTTGCCGGCGCTCGCCGAGAAGCTCTACTCCGCCCTCAAGTCGCTGAAATACCTGTTCAGGTTCATCGTGCAGTCCCGGGTCCTCTACCTCAGGTACCACAGCAGCGGGTGGTGCAGCGGGTGCTGCTGGTGGGGGTAGAGGTGGTGGTGGCTGTTTTCTCCAGCAGTAGATGCCTCCTCCCCAACCCACTCAAACCTCTTAGTTATTTGTTATCCTAAAAAGTCCTTGCATGCAAAAACCTGGCAGTAAAAACCTTTCCTTGTTCTGTGTGTGTGTGTGTGTGTGTGTGTGCGTGTGCGTGTGCGCGTGTGTGTGTGTGTGTCTGGCCGTCGCTCCCCCAGGTTCTACGGCAACAGCGAGGACGGCGACGCCTTCTTCAACTCCATCCGCACGCTCTTCCTCTCCTTCAACACGCTGATGGACAGACGGCTGGACGAGGCCGTGAAGATAAAGGTAGAACCTCACTCCTTACAGAAACACCGCCGCCGACGGAGCCGCCGACGGAGCCGCCTCCGTGTGTGTGAGGCTTGTCGTACCCAGAGAGGGGGCGTGTGTGTGTGTACAGGAGACAGGCAGCCTTGGTATTCCTGTCGTGCTGCGCGCTGACGGAGCCGGGACGCCTCTCTGTTTCAGGGGGCGATACTGAAGTACCTCCCCAGCGTCATCAACGACATCCAGACAGTCTTCGATCCCGTGGAGCTCAGGTAACCGTCATCCTCCGGCTCCCCGTGAACAAAATGCAAAACGCTAATTGCCTTGTCTCGTTTCATGGCGAATTATGATTTGCCACTCTGCAGTGGAAACGCGTCGCTCGTATTTCTAGCGACGCTGTGCTAGCAAGAAGGCCTTGCGACACTAAATGGTAAATGGACTGCATTTATAGCGCACTTTCTCACCAGTGGCCACTCAAAGCGCCTTACTATAATGCCTAACATTCACCCATTCATGCACACATTCACACACCGACGGCGGAGTCGACCACGCAAGGCGACAGCCAGCTCGTCAGGAGCAGTCAGGGTGAGGTGTCGTGCTCAGGGACACCTCGACACTCAGCTAGGAGGAGCCGGGGATCGAACTGGCGACCTTCCGGTTACCAGCTCCACCTCCTGAGCCAGTGCCGCCCGCTACTCAGTGAATGCTCGGGACAGGAGGAGCGGCTGGTCCAATGTGCTGCGCTCCCATTCTGCCTTTTTTTTTAATATACGCTCACACCGGCTCCGGCGATCGCTCACCTCTCTTTCTCCCTCCGGCAGCGTTCTGCTCACCAAGTTTATTGGGAGCATCCCCGACGCGCAGCTGGTGCGGCAGAAGTTGGGCTGCATGTGCAAGATGGTGGAGAGTGACCTTTTCAGGCAGCCAGGTGGGTTCTCCGCGGCTCAGACACCGCCGCCGTAATGACATTTCAAAGCACCCCGGACAAAAGGTGTATCAAGAAAAATGAATAACAATGTACCGAAGCGAACCGGAAAGCTCGGAGTTCCACCTGCGTGGGTCTTTGTCTCTGTCCGTCCGGCATCAGCACCTCGTCCATTAGAGCTTTGTTTATCCCTTTTATTTGTTTCCCTTCTGTGTGCTCGTCGTTATTTTTAGAGTGCCGCGATGCTCTCCTACCGCTGGTCACGGACCAGCTGAGTGGACAGCTGGACGACCACTCCAGCCGGCCCGACCACGAGGCCTGTGTGCAGCTGCTCAGTACCACGCTGGACAGCCTGGACCGCAAGGATGTGGTGAGGAGGGTGCACACGTCACAGATGCAAACGCATGCGCAGGCATGTGCATGCTTACAACTGCGTGCATGCACACACAAACACATGCGCAGGCACGCATGCACAAACACCATGGCACACATGCACACACACACATATGCACACGCACGCACACCATGACACGCGCACACACACACACACGCATACACACAAATGCACACGCACGCACACCATGACACGCTCACACTCACACACACACACACACATGCACACAAGCACAAAAACCATGAGAAAGGCACACAGGTGTGACCACACACACACACACACACACACACACACACACACCATCTCACACACACACACACACACACACACACCATCTCACACACCATCTCACACACACACACACACACCATCTCACACACACACACACACACACACACACACCATCTCACACACACACACACACACACACACACACACACACACCATCTCACACACACACACACACACACACACAAGCGTCCCCCTATTGAGTGTTCCATTATTCAGTGTTTCGGCACATCCGTCCCGACTCTGTAACACCAGTGGCATTGGCAGCACACGTGTGACTCCTGGCCCCCTTTGTGTGTTTGTTTGTGTGCGTGTGTGTGTTGTTCGTGTCCCTCCTGCAGGGACCCACCAGGGCCAACGTCCAGCTCATCATGGAGCGGCTGCTACGGCGGGTGAACCGCACGGTCATCAACATGGACAAGGCCTCGCCGCTCATCGTAAGCACCGCCAGGGCCCCCCTGAACCAACGGAGGGAACGAGCAAGCACACGCTGACGCACACGCACACGAACACACGCGCACACTGCCAATGTGTCAACCTCCTGGTGCACCCCGGAACAAACGGAGAGAACAACCACACACATACACACACGCGCACACACGCACACAATGCCAATGTGTCAACCCTCTAGTACACCTGTGAACAAACCGAGCAAACAACCGCACACACACACACACACACACACACACACACACACACACACACACACACACACACACACAA
This sequence comes from Gadus macrocephalus, assembly GCF_031168955.1. Classification (NCBI taxonomy): domain Eukaryota; kingdom Metazoa; phylum Chordata; class Actinopteri; order Gadiformes; family Gadidae; genus Gadus; species Gadus macrocephalus. The sequence continues at coordinate 3,377,459 of NC_082392.1, forward strand.
TGCCAATGTGTCAAGTCAACCCTCTTGCGCACCAGTGAACAAACAACCACGCGCACACAAACACACACACACACGCAAGGCCGATATGTCAAGTCAACCCTCTTGTGCAGCCGTGAACAAACAACCACAGACACACACACACACACATGCACACACACACAAACGCACACGTGCACAATGCCAATATGTCTGCTAACCGCATACCGATGAGCCGTGCGCCGCGCTGCGTCTTGCGGAGCGTGCTCCAGCGCGGAAAACGACGCCTAGGAGTGAGTAATGGTGGGTCTCTTTCCCCCCGCTTGGCAGGGCCACTACCTAGCCTGCATGACGGCTGTCCTTAAGCAGATGGATGACGCGCATTACAGCCACTACATCAGCACCTTCAAGACCAGGCAGGACATCATGGTGAGTGTCTCCACAGGCCCCCCCCCCCCCCCCCCCCCCCCCCCCCGTGTTAAGCTCCGCCCACCAATCTCTCAGGCGGCTTAGCCCCTCGTTGAGTGACTATTGATCCCCAAGTGGTCCGCAACACGTGTGGATCGGACAAGGGTGTTGAGAACGTCCCCCCCCCCCCAACTTGCCGTGATTGACATGTAAAGCCGACCAATAGAAGGTCTCGGATATGTCCAATGTGCCACTTGGGGGTCATGTGATTGGCTGGTGTCCCCCCGCAGGACTTCCTGATGGAGACGTTCATCATGTTCAAAGACCTGATGGGCAACGTGTTCCCGGCCGACTGGATGGTGATGAACCTGCTGCAG
>NC_082392.1:3378319-3423319 GCF_031168955.1 Gadus macrocephalus
CCACAGAGCCGTCACTCTGCCCCGCCCTCCACCTCTAGTCCCCCCGTCCCCCCCGCTGCCAGGCTCCATACAGCTCAGGCAGACACATGAGGCCATTGTACACGTCCTGTGTGTAACCACAATGTCAAATCTTGTGTTGTGACAGAACTTCTACAAGGAGAAGCAGAGGGAGGACATCTACATCCGGTAAGCTTTGAGAGAAGGGGAGCGCCACCGGCGACGCGACAGCCCCGGGGGGGAGAACGGCGTGTGGGTGCTGACCTTTCACCCCTTCCTTTGTCCCCAGGTACTTGTACAAGCTGCGGGACCTGCACCTGGACTCTGAGAACTACACGGAGGCGGCCTACACCCTGCTGCTGCACGCTGAGCTGCTGGAGGTCTCCCAGACACCCCCTGCGACTCACCTGTCGTTCGTCTTTTTTACCGTCGCTCGGCCACTTAGTGGACGTTTCGGGGGGGGGGGGGGGGGGGGGTCTGATGTCGCCACGATGACCGATCGCGTTTTAAAAGCAGAAAATATGTCGTTTCCCCCCCCCGTAGTGGTCCGACAAGCCCTGCGCTCCCCCACCTGATACCCCGGGACGGGCAGCACATATGGACCCAGCAGGAGCTGAAGGAGAGGCTGTTCCAGGAGATCATCTGCTACCTGGACAAGGGCAAGGTGAGCTAAGGGGAGACGCCCTGCATCACTTCATTGTTTCCTGCCGACAGAGGTTACGATAGGTTCCACGTAACGACGTTGGCGCAGATTTCACTCAACGCAAAACGTGTGGACGTGGCTGTGCTTGTGCGCTTGCGTGTCAATGCGTGTGCGCGTGTATGCGTCAGTGAATGTGTGGGCGTGAGGGAGTGCGAAAGTGTATCCTTTCACGTAACGACGTTGGTGCAGCTTTCTCTCAACACAAACGTGTTCATGCGGGTGTGTTGCGTGTGTGTGTCGTGTGCGCGCGTGCATGCGTGCGTGAGTGTATGTGTGCGCGCGAGTGTGTATCCGTCTGTGACAGTCAACGGAGAACAATCTCGCGCAATGAGATTATCTGAAGGTGGACAGATGGCCCATTGACACCGACTCTGTGCGTCTGGGTGTGTGTGTCTCCGTTTTTAATTGAGTGCTGTACTCGCGGTCTGTCCAGATGTGGGAGAAGGCCATCGAGCTTGGGAAACAGCTGGCCAAGATGCACGAGAGCCAGATGTTTGACTTCATGGAGCTCAGCCAGCTACTAGTAAGTGACTCCACCAGCACTAAGCTAAGCAGCGTCGCGGCACGATCTAGGTGGTGGCGGGGCCTACAGACACACACAGTTTTCTGTGGTTGTGAATGCACTTAATCACTTCTGCATGGAGATGAGGAGATGGAGAAGTGCCATGCTGGTTGTTTATGTTGTTGTTGTTGTCGTCGTTTGTGTGTTTTCTATTCCCCTTCCCTGTTACCTCGGCTCTCATGGGTTAATCAGCGTGAGTGCGGTTTTCATACAGGTTGCCTCCCCCCCCCCAACCCCACTCCCTCTGCAAAACGCAACGAGGGCACCATTAGTAATTGTTTGTGTCTTTTTTGGTTTTGTTGCACACTGTAGCCTCCTGCAGTGTGTAGCCAGTGTCCGCTGCGGTGTGTGTGTGTGTGTGTGTGTGTGTGTGTGTGTGTGTGGCTTTAAAGGCTTGCTGACGCTAAGCAGTCGGGGCACCGTGGGGGGGTGTGTGTGTGTGTGTGGGGGGGGGGGGGGGGGGGGGGGGGGGGAGGGAGGGGGACATAAAGGCAACGACTGGAGGAAACGGAAGCAGCAGATAAGAGTTCTCCCGGCCACCTCCTCCCCCCTCCTCAAGACGCACTTTCCGGAAAAAAAGAAGAAAAACAAGGCCATGCTCACTGTTGTGTTTGTCATTGAACTATTTATAAAACGTTTAATACTTTATCGCCGTTTTTAATGCAGCCACTCTTGTTTTTGTTTTTGGCACGCTGCCAAGCGACATGATCAACACTTTTGCCCGAACGGAACCCAAACCGCTGCGGTATTTGCTTGTGAATAAATGAGTAATGCATGGGGGTATTAAAAATGCAGCCCGTCTCCTTGTGCCTGGGAGAGCAGCGCGGGGTGAGCGTCTCTACCGCGCGATCGGGGCCATCCGACCTCGCCCCTCTACCTCACGCCTCTCTCCCCCACGCCTCTCTCCCCCCTCGCGCCTCTGCCCCTCAACTCTCTCCCCCACGCCTCTCTCCCCCTCGCTCCTCTCCCCCTCAACTCTCTCACCCACGCCTATCTCACCCTCAACTCTCTCCCCCTCGCCTCTCTCCCGCTCAACTCTCTCCCCCTCGCCACTCTCCCCCTCAACTCTCTCCCCCTCGCCAGTCTCCCCCTCAACTCTCTCCCCCTCAACTCTCTCCCCCCTCGCCTCTCTCCCGCTCAACTCTCTCCCCCTCAACTCTCTCCCCCTCGCCTCTCTCCCACTCAACTCTCTCCCCCTCGCCACTCTCCCCCCTCGCCTCTCTCCCCCTCGCCAGTCTCCCCCCTCAACTCTCTCCCCCACGCCTCTCTCCCCCCTCAATTCTCTCCCCCTTGCCAGTCTCCCCCTCAACTCTCTCCCCCTGGCCTCTCTCCCCCTCAACTCTCTCCCCCTCGCCAGCCTCCCCCTCAACTCTCTCCCCCCTCGCCAGCCTCCCCCTCAACTCTCTCCCCGTCGCCCCTCTCCCCCTCAACTCTCTCCCCCTGATGTCATCCACAGAAGCAGCAGGCCCAGTTCTTTGAGAACATCATGCATGCCATGCGGCCCCAGCCAGAGTACTTTGCCGTGGGGTACTACGGCCAGGGCTTCCCCTCCTTCCTCCGGGTAAGACGTCTGCACCCGTCCCAGCACAGCTCCGCTCCGCCTGCAGGGAGCGCTGCCTAACACGCTCTCACACTTATCCCACATATTGGAATTCATCTAATGGTAAATGGGCTGCGTTTATGCAGCGCTTTTCCAACCAGTGGCCTCTCAAAGCGCTTTACAATATTGCGTAACATTCACCCATTCATATCGGGGGGGCTGTCGACCGGCTCGTCGGGAGCAGTTAGTGTTAAGTGTCTTGCTGAGGGACAGCTCGACACTCGGAACAAGCAACCCTGCTGTTTCCAGGAAGGTTGTCGAACCCGCTCTACCTCCGGAGCCAATGCAGCACATAATTATTATAGATGCCTCATTATATCAGACGCTGGTGCGTAGACTGGCCATCCATCCAAGTGTGCAAAAAAAGTACATGCATCTATAATTCCACACGTCGCCTTTTTCCCCGCCCCCCGTGCAGAACAAGACCTTCATCTACCGGGGGAAGGAGTACGAGTGGCTGGAGGACTTCAGCGTGAAGGTTCTCTCCGGGTTCCCCAACGGTGTCCGCATGACGAGCACGGCTCCCCCCGGGGACGCCATCCTCAACTCCCCCGGCCAGCGTATCCTTCACACTGACGACGCTTGATGCTTGTTCTCATAGAGCGTGTTTTGCGCCCCCCAAATAACGGCGGTGGACGGCGGGGCGACCTTTGTCCCCGTGTCGCGGTCCCCTTGACGGCAGCTTGCCTCCTTAGTGCCGCGCCCCCCCCAGACCTCCAGTGCTTCACGGTGAAGCCCGTTCTCACCGTGCCTCAGCAGTTCAGAGACAAGGGGGGGTTCCAGAGCAGATATTAAAGTAGGCGAACGCCGCTGTACTTGACGGGCTGATTTATGAGCTCGTAAATATCCTCCCGGATTCATGGCGGGCAGCGTTTAATCTCTAAACTCTCTCTCTCTCTCCCTCTCTCTCGCACACACACACTCACGCTTGCACACGCACACACTCACGCACACGCACGTACACGCACACACACACTCACACGCACACACACACACACACACACACACACACACACCGTGCCCTTCCCCTCCCAGCTATTACAGGACCAATGAAGTGGACCAGTTCCAGTATTCCCGGCCGTTCCGGAAAGGAGAAAAGGACCCGGACAACGAGTTTGCGGTCGGTACCTGATGTATTGGGTTTAGCTTAGGGTTTGTTTTTTCATATTTGCTTTTCATATTAGATTTTCATATATCTGCTATGAACTAGCGCGAGCTGAGATGAAGCCCCCCCTTAATGTTCTCCACTGGCCCGAAGCCCAAGCCTTTGTGTTTCACGGCCCTCCTCTGATATGAGTAATGGGCATCAACGTGTCTTTGTGTTCTGCAGACCATGTGGATCGAGAGGACCACCTACATCACCGCGTATCCCTTCCCCGGAATACTCAAATGGTTTGAGGTGAAGTCGGCCTCGGTGGTACGTTTTGAAACGCAAACCCACCCACCCTCCCACGCACGCACGCACGCACAAACACAAACACACAACTCCATTACCTCGCTGTTCTTTGCAGGTATACGGCATCGTCTAGCACAGTGGTTCTCAAATCTTTTCTCCTGTTGTACCCTCTCTTAGATATTCGTTCAGCAGAGTACCAGCACAAAACAGAAAAATTAATAAAATGAAAATAAATGATGAAAACAAGACACACACGGCAATGAATCTGTTGATATAATACAAATAATAATGTGCGTGCTTTCTATTTGGCAGTGTAAACATGAACCTTAAAAGGGTGCAAATACTCACAATTTAGTGAGAAACATGGGCATGTGCTTCATGCAACTGGTGGCTAATGCCTCCCCACAATAAAAGCGCAATGCACGGGGAGGGTCAGAGTATGTAGAGGGGAATCCCATTAAAACATATTCTTCCTGAAACTGATGACACTTTCATCAGTTTCTGGACACGCTTTCTTTCTCACGTTTTCTCCTTTCTCCTTGTTGTCAGATTTACGTTTCAACCACTCGCTCACTCTCGTTGCTTTTCTTTTGTCTAGCTTTTCACTAGTACCCCCTGCAGTACTCCAAAATACCCCTAAGGATACGAGTACCCCCATCTGAGGACCACTGGTCTAGCTCCCCATCTTCCCTTTGCTGTTGATTTGATTTGGAATACAGACATCTCCAAGGGATAGAAAACAACATGACAAAGTGCCAGCACTTATTTCCATCATGGTCCTTGATGTTGAGAGACAGGACATACGTCCACATAAAACAATAAACATCATCAATAAAAACATTGTTGCAAAGAAAAGAAAATGCCCTACCCTCACTTTCTATATTAACAGCATATTGAGCCGAGAGATAAATAAACACAAACACAACAACACGTGGGAGAAGAGCGGGTTTGTGCCACTAGGATTCTAAATTCTCCATGAGCCAGGATTTTACCTTACCAGTTCACCACTCCACTGTTTCCCTCTCATGTCGGTCGCGATGATGCGTGTGTTCCTCCTCACAGGAGCAGATCAGCCCCCTGGCCAACGCGGTGGAGACCATGGAGATGGCCAACGAGAAGCTGAGCAACCTGGTGCAGCAGCAGGCGTGCGACCGCTCGCAGGCCGTCCACCCGCTGTCCATGATGCTCAACGGCATCGTGGACCCCGCCGTCATGGGCGGCTTCTCCAACTACGAGAAGGTGTGTGTGTGTGTGTGTGTGTGTGTGTGTGTGTGTGTGTGTGTGTGTGTGTGTGTGTGTGTGTGTGTGTGTGTGTGTGTGTGTGTGTGTGTGTGTGTGTGTGTGCCGATGGTCACTGCTGCCCGCGCCCACCCCCACACCTGGGTGGCTTTTGCCGGGGACGTTTTTTTTTTTACGTGAAGCAGGAGAGCCACGAGTGTGTGTGGCGATGGCTGGTTTACATTCAGGGCTGTAGGCAGATACTTTGGCCCAAAGTGACTTACGATAAGTACAATTTGTCCGAAGAAAGTTGAACCTGTGTGCACATTGATGGCTCAATGTAGCACTGGTGTGCAGCCTCATCCAGCCCCAGAGTCCAATCAGTTTGACTCGGGGGCGAGGTGAGGCTGCCTCCACCGGCCATCATCTGCCCACCCCCCGACGCGGTGGAAGTGGTATTTCGTCACTTTGTTTTGACACCCCTGTATGTGTCGCCACACTTAGTAAGTGGATGGAGGCGTCTCGTTAGAAGGGACTTCTATCCGGCGTAGTGGATCCTTTCGGGTGGGAAACGGGGAGACAAACGACACTGGCCACTGGGATCTTTAAATGTCCCTATTTGCGGTGAAAATAAATAACACAATTGAAGGTGGTGAAGGTAAGGTTTTACTGCGCCTGCCTCTGGATAGCCCGTTTCGATTTTAGAACGCTCACAGTCGGTGTATCCGCCCGTGGCCGGTTAATCAAGTTTACAGGAAATGCAGAACTTCTCAATAGCGGAGAGACTGTAGGGAGGGAGGGAGCAGAGAGGGAGGGTTGTTTAGGGTGGTTCACTTTCAAAATCTTTCTCTCAGATATTGCCTACAGCAGCCTTGAGATTCATCTTTAGTTTTTTCCCCTCATCTCATTGATTTGCCGAACTAACGGTCAGCCCTGAGATCTCCATCCCGTCCGAGAGAGAGAGAGAGAGAGAGAGAGAGAGAGAGAGAGAGAGAGAGAGAGAGAGAGAGAGAGAGAGAGAGAGAGAGAGAGAGAGAGAGAGAGAGAGAGAGAGAGAGGCAGGCTTTATTAATCCTCATGTGGTGTGTTTATTCATCCTCATTCTCCGGATCTAAAATCCGTTTTCGGAGAAGAAGAGCGAACTTCAAACCATCAGCGTGTTCCTCAGCACGCCCCGGGCTCTGGGGAGAGCCCTACAGGAGTGCGGTTCGCTCAACAGAACAAGGGGGTGGGGGAAGCAGCTGTAACGGCGGCACGACCCGCAGCGCAGGATTAGCGGGTAGCAGCGCCGGGTGGAGCCCTCGATTTGCCCGGCTGCCCCACCCCCCAGTGTGACGGCTGCAGCGCTATCTCCGGCGGAGCGGAGCGGCGCCCGCGGCCGCTCGCCGTCACGCTGCCAGAGCCAACTAATCGACGCTCGTGGCCGCATTCCAACCATTACCTTAGCAATCCTAACGGGAACGGCTCTAAGACTGTGTGTGTGTGTGTGTGTGTGTGTATGTGTGTGTGTGTGTGTGTGTGTGTCTCGACATGCATATGTTGTATGTTTTGTTATGGACACTATGTTTGTGACGTGTGTTCGTGCGGGCATATACTGTATGTGTTTTGTGTGTGTTTGTTTGCCGATGTGTGTGTTTTTTCTTTGCCGGTGTGACTGGTGTTAATGTGTGTGTTTTCCGATGTGCCTGATGTGTGTGTGTGTGTGTGTTTGATGATGTGTGTGTGTGTGTGTGTTTGTTTGCTTGCCGATGTGCCGGATGTGTGTGTGTCAGTGTGTGTGTGTGTGTGTGCCGATGTGCCTGATGTGTGTGTGTGTGCTGGCGATGTGCCTGATGTGTGTGTGTTTGTGTGTATGTGAGTCTTTGCCGTTGTGCCTGATGTGTGTGTGTGTGTGTGTGTGTGTCTGCTTGCCGAAGTGCCGGATGTGTGTGTGTGTGTGTGTGTGCCGATGTGCCTGATGTGTGAGTGCCTGATGTGTGTGTGTGTGTGTTGGCGATGTGCCTGATGTGTGTGTGTGTGCATGTGTGTGTTGGCGATGTGCCTGATGTGTGTGTGTGTGTGTGTGTGTGTCCTCTCATCCCCCCCAGGCGTTCTTCACCCCCACGTACATCCAGGAACACCCAGAGGACCTAGAGCGCATCGAGGTCTTGAAGCAGCTCATCGCCCTGCAGGTTAGTTCCGGCATAACTCACCCTCGGCCAATCATCATCACCCCCACGCCCACCACCGTCACCATCATCATCATCACCCCCACGCCCACCCCCGTCACCATCATCATCATCACCCCCACGCCCACCCCCGTCACCATCATCATCATCACCCCCACGCCCACCCCCGTCACCATCATCATCACCCCCACGCCCACCACCCCCCCCAGCGCCATCATCATCATCATCATCATCATCATCATCATCATCACCCTGCCCGCCCACCTCCACCCCCACACACACAGCAACAGATTAATCTCTGAATGAAAGCCCTGCCTCACACGTGCACAAACACACACAAAAACAAAGACACAATCACACGCACACACACACAGCAACAGATTCATCTCTGAATGAAAGCCCTGCCAGACACGTGCACAAACACACACACAAAAACACACACACACACACACAGCAACAGATTCATCTCCAAATGAAAGCCCTCACACAAACACACGCAGGCACGCACATGTGCACAAACACACAAAAACACACAAACACAAAAAAACATACCCACGCACACAAAAACACACACACACACATCAAAAAATGAATCTCCAAATGAAAGACCTCACACACACACGCACGGCCACACATACACGCACACACACAAAAAAAAACAACAACATACAAACAAAAAAACACACACACACACACAAACACGTCAACACACACACACACACACACACACACACACAAACACGTCAACACACTCGCACACACACAACCACGTCAACACACTCACACACACACACACACACACACACAAACACGTCAACACACACACAAACACGTCAACACACACGCGCTCCAGCTGTGCCCCCCCTCCTCAGATCCCGCTGTTGGACCAAGGCATCCGCATCCACGGCGAGAAGTCGACGGAGACGCTGAAACCGCTGCACAACCGCCTGGTCACGTGCTTCGCCGACCTGCGGGAGAAAGTGGAGAAGCACTACGGCGTCATCACCCTGGTGAGCATCCAGCCCCCGACTCACTTTAATATGAACGGGGGGAGGGGGAGGAATCAGGGGTGTGTGCCAGCGAACGCCATCGCCCGGTCCGGACGGGCGTGTATCGAATCCCCTTGCCCGATCGGCGGAGAGCAGTGGAGTGCGCTGTTATTTTGAGTGCAGCCGCCATAAATCTTAGTTTGTTCAAGCCCAGTGTGACCGGTTGTCATGGTGCCGCTGTGTCCCCCTCTGCCAAGAGCCCCCCCCCCCCCACCACCACCACTGTCACGAAGCCTAACCCCTGTGTGTGTGTGTGTCCCCCCCCCCCCCCCCCCAGCCCTGCTCGCTGACCGAGGGGAAGAAGAGCCGTGTGGGCTCGGTGGTGATGCCCTACATCATGTCCTCCCAGCTGCGGCGAATGTCCACCATTTCCATCGCCTCCAACGCCTCCTCCAACGGCTCGGTCACGCCGCCCCGCCTCTCGTCCCAGGAGTCAGTCCCACGCCGGGCTCCCGGCGCCCCCCTCCCACACTGTTTTGTGTGTTTGTTTGTTTGTTGGGTTGTTTGGGTGAGATTGCCTTACCGTTTCTAATCACGATTACATCTCTCTCTCTCCGTCGCTGTGTGTCTGTGTATGTCTCTCTGTCTCGCTGTCTCTGTCTGTCTGTCTGTCTGTCTGTCTGTCTGTCTGTCTGTCTGTCTCTCTGTCTCTCTGTCTCGCTGTCTGTCTGTCTGTCTCTCTCTCTCTCTCTCTCTCTCTCTCTCTCTCTCTCTCTCTCTCTCTCTCCCTCTCCCTCTCCCTCTCCCTCTCTCTCCCCCCTCCCTCAGCTCCTTGTCGTCCCGTCCCGCTGACCGGCGGTCGTCTGTCCTGCCCCACTCTGCTTTGGAGGACAACCGGATTGGTCGCAGGAACAGGAAGGAGTGGAGCGTGAGCAAGTCCCAGGTGCTGCTGGAGCGGCCGTCCGACACAGACGAGGTACGACCTTTGACCTTTGACCTGCTTTTGCCGCCATCATGTGAAAAAAAAAAACGTGACACGTTCTGTGTGGACGGCAAAGTGACAATGATGACGTATAATTATGTAAGCAAATCACTTTGGCTGCAGTTGAATTAAAAAGCCATTTAATTGTCTGTATGGAAATTGATTTCAAAACATTGAAATATTACAATTTGAAAACAGTCATCTGTATTATTTGAAATTACTTTGAAACTACTACTTTTTATTCATAATTCTAAGTTATTTCAATGTTTTGAATGTTTACTAATTCAGATAGAAAAATTCAAGGTGAAGATATTTGAAATAAGGTATTCATTACTCATATTCAAGGGGTCATATTACGGAGCAGAGAATTCAAGCCATTAAAATTCAAACCGCAGGAGCAGGGCATTCAGAGGACAGGCCTTGAACGCAATCAAATCTGGCGGCCTATCAGAGCGCCGTCTTTCAGTCATGTGATCAAAAAAAAATGCTAGAGATTTAAACCCAGCGATGGCTGACAGAAAGAACGATGGGTAAGTGTTTCGGTTTGTGTCGGTTAGGTATATTCAGACTCTGAGCTCAATAAGCAGTGTTTCCCAGGGGTTGAAACCTCTCTTTACACAACATCTAGATTGCTCAGGCCTGTCATTGGAATGCTCTGGTACTTGAGTTGTATTTTTTTATGGCCTGAATGTTCTGCTTCGTATTTTGACCCCTTGAATATGAGCAATGAGTATTGCACTTTCAATGTCTGGCCTTTTGATTTTTCATAAAAGTTTGTATCTGAAATGTTTGAAATGCCATATCTGAATTTCAAAAGAGGTGAAATCCAAACGAATAATATTTCAATGCCATGAATTCAACTCGGGTTTAGATCTCGTGAAGCAAAATTCAATAGCTTTTAAAAAATTAAAATCATAATGGCTGTGATTTGTTTTCATGCATAATGGATCGACTCAGACTGCGTCGTTCTCAACAGGCACGCACATCAGAACAGGCATTAGTGCACGCATGAGAACAGGCATGAGGACAGGCATGAGGATAGGCATGAGAACAGGCATGAGGACAGGCATGAGGACAGGCATGAGGATAGGCATGAGAACAGGCATGAGAACAGGCATGAGGATAGGCATGAGAACAGGCATGAGAACAGGCATGAGGATAGGCATGAGAACAGGCATGAGAACAGGCATGAGGATAGGCATGAGAACAGGCATGAGGATAGGCATGAGAACAGGCATGAGGACAAGCATGAGGATAGGCATGAGAACAGGCATGAGAACAGGCATGAGGATAGGCATGAGAACAGGCATGAGAACAAGCATGAGGATAGGCATGAGAACAGGCATGAGAACAGGCATGAGGATAGGCATGAGAACAGGCATGAGAACAAGCATGAGGACAAGCATGAGGATAGGCATGAGAACAGGCATGAGAACAAGCATGAGGATAGGCATGAGAACAGGCATGAGAACAGGCATGAGGATAGGCATGAGAACAGGCATGAGAACAGGCATGAGGATAGGCATGAGAACAGGCATGAGGATAGGCATGAGAACAGGCATGAGAACAGGCATGAGGATAGGCATGAGAACAGGCATGAGAACAGGCATGAGAACAAGCATGAGGATAGGCATGAGAACAGGCATGAGGACAAGCATGAGGATAGGCATGAGAACAGGCATGAGAACAAGCATGAGGATAGGCATGAGAACAGGCATGAGAACAAGCATGAGGATAGGCATGAGAACAGGCATGAGAACAGGCATGAGGATAGGCATGAGAACAGGCATGAGAACAGGCATGAGGATAGGCATGAGAACAGGCATGAGAACAGGCATGAGGATAGGCATGAGAACAGGCGTGAGGACAAGCATGAGGATAGGCATGAAGTCAGGCGTGAGGACAGGCGTGAGGACAGGCGTGAGGACAGGCGTGAGGACAGGCGTGAGGACAGGCGTGAGGACAGGCGCGAGGACAGGCGCGAGGACAGGCGCGAGGACAGGCGCGAGGACAGGCGCGAGGACAGGCGCGAGGACAGGCGCGAGGACAGGCGCGAGGACAGGCGCGAGGACAGGCGCGAGGACAGGCGCGAGGACAGGCGCGAGGACAGGCGCGAGGACAGGCGTGAGGACAGGCGTGAGGACAGGAATGAGAAAACGCATGAGAAAATGCATGAGAACAGACATGACCAGGATGTGAAGGCTCAGCCATTTTGAGTCGCCGGCGCGAAGGCCAGCATTGACCGAAATCTTCACCCACACAATCTTGAGGTCGTGGAGATCCGCTAATATTTACCAGATAAACACAGCAAAGACATTTCAATAGCAAATTGACTCGCCCTTTAAAGCACCGCACCGGTTTAATGTTTACTGTTTGTTTGCAAACATCGCTTAGATTAAATGTCTTGTTTGTGAAGGACACATCAGACCAGCACCGCAGAGACGCTGGAGAGCAGACGTTTACCGCTGTATTTATTAGAATTAAAACCGTGTGTGTTTATTAGGGCTGTCAAACGATTAAGAAATGTTAGCGCGATTAATCGCATAGTATTTGTGAGTAGTATTAATAGCATTAATCACATTTCTTTAATTCTGTTTTAAATCCACTCCAATTGAAGTTAAATGAGATTATCAAATGGAATGACACATCATCATTCATATCATTCATACCAAATGTATTTAATAAGCAAAAACTAGACCCAAGTGATCTTGAGGGAGTTTTATTGACTCACTCAGTGTGGGTTGACTATGAAACTTTGGGAACAACACAGATTCGGGAATTGTAAGCATGCAGTTACTACAAGCCTTGTTAAATTCAAATAAGTAGCACCACAGATTTGGGGATATTAAACGGGCTGTCACTTACTGCAATTGTAATCAGGCAGTCACTTACTGCAAGTGTAATTGAATGTAAAGCAGGGGAACTAAAAACAAAGATTAACTGATAAGAATGTTGACATTCTGTCGGCAGAAAAAGAAAAAGTGCATTAATGCGTACATTTTCATTGATTTAGTTAAAATAAGATTGCGGTTAACTTGTTATTATCACGCTAATTATAAAAGCCCTGCCGTTTATAAATCACCAATCTACCCTGGCATATGGTGGGGAATTAATTATCTCTAAAATGGATAAGTGTTGTGTTGATCTAGCGTCAGTCCACACCGTCTCCCTCTGGCTCTGGCCGCGAGGAGACCGCTCGGTTTCCGTGGCGACGTGTCCGTTGAGCACACGCTAACGTATGTCTGTCTGTCCCCCCCCCGTCCCCCCCCCCCTCTGGTCGCCAGGCCCCCCCCGAGAGGCAGCAGCGGCCCAAGAGCCTCCAGCTGGGTGACCGCCGGCTCACGCTCTCCCTGTTCCAGGGGCCCGCCTCCCAGCTGATCCCGTCCAGCCCCCTGGGCGCCGGGCCCGCCTCCCCCGGCACGCCGCGCAGCTCCAGTACGTCCACCGCACACCCACTCGCTCTCGCTCGCTCGCTCTCTCTCTCTCTGTGTCTTCCTCGATCTCTCTGTCTCCCTCACTCTCCCCCTCGCTCTCGGTGTCTCCCTCGTGTTTCTCTCGCTCCCTCTGTGTCTCTCTCGTCTCTCTCTCTCTCTCTCTCTCTCTCTCTCTCTCTCTCTCTCTCTCTCTCTGTCTGTCTCTGTCTCTGTCTCTCTCCCTCTCTGTCTCTCTCTGTCTCTCCCTCGCGTGCGCTCTTTATCTCCCCCTCTCGCGCGCGCTCTTTCTCACTCTCCCCCTCGCTCTCGGTGTCTCCCTCGTGTTTCTCTCGCTCCCTCTGTGTCTCTCTCACTCTCTCGCTCTCGTCTCTCTGTCTCTCTCTGTCTCTCTCTCTCTCTCTCTCTCTCTCTCTCTCTCTCTCTCTCTCTCTCTCTCTCTCTCTCTCTCTCTCCCCCTCTCTCTCTCCCCCTCTCTCTCTCTGCACAACAACAGACTGTTAGCGGTCCCTTCAACACACAAGAAAGAACACAAAGAAACCGTCTCGCTCCACCGAAGAAATACAAAAAAAAAAAACACAACCACAAAAAAAAAATCGATGCTGTACGCACGGCGAGTGTACGCGCGTCACGGAGCGGACGGGTTAGGCACACACAGACGCACGCGTGGGCAGAGATCTATAGCGTCTCCCTCCCCCCTACGCAGGTTATTCGTCTCTGCTCAGCGACGGCGTCGACGGCGGCGGCGCCGCCCCCCCGGACCCCTCGGGGGCGCCCCCGCCGATGCCTCCCAAGAAGCACCCCCACGAGATCGACAGCCAGCACCTCCACCACTTCGCCTCAGAGGTACGTCTGGAGCCCGACGAGCGCAAACACAGACAGCCTCCCACGCACGCGCGCGCGCGGCGGGCGCACAATGCATTTTTAATGGCAAACTTTTCCTCAAATAATCTGCATCCGGTGTGAACTCGTCCCTCTGTTCCCCCCCCCCCCCCCCCCAACAGTCGCCTCCCCTGCCGGTGAAGATAGAGAGCAAGCCCCCCCCGCCTCCCCCCAAAGCCAGGAAGTCCTTGTTGCCGTCGTCATACGAGCACGGCACCCCGTGAGATCACACACAATCATACACAAACAGACACACAAACACACACAGACACACACAGACAAAGGGACATACACATAAAGCATTACACACACACACACGCGCACACACGCACACACACACACACACACACACACACACACACACACACACACACACACACACACACACACACACACACACACACACACACACACACACACACACACACACACACACACACACACACACACACAGAGAGAGAGAGAGATACACACACAAAGCATTACACACACACACTCCCCTCCCTCCTCTCCGTGGCCTGCACAAATGCTGCAATCAAACGGAAAAGGAAAAGAAATGCAATTACAAACAGCAGCCTTGGTCGACCGTGTTGTAGCGGAGCAAACTTCATCCTAACGGTGGATCTGGTGTTCTGAGTGATGGCGGTGGGCGGAGCAGGTGCCATGCGCGGGGCGGACACGAGCTGCGCGTGTGTCTGAGTAGTCCCACGTATACAGGAGATCCTACTGCTGGTGATGTCTGTAAAGTTTGGAAAGGAATATTTTTTTATATTTTTGTTTTCCTCAAAAGGATACAAAGCGGAAAACGTTCTATTAAAAAAATAGAGTCGAAACAGAAACTGAAGACTGATGCCTTTATCTGCTGCGGAACGTTAAATATATGCACGTATTTTTCTAGATTGATTTACGCAAGAAGGGAATGACCAAATGTACATCTCGTCTATTTTTGTATCTCTTGGATCAACACTGGCTGATTCTGGTACACTAACGTGTTGACTGGCCTTCCAGAACAGTCCGTATAGCTGAGAGGGGAGCATTGCTAAACTCCTTTTAACCAGTAAACCATTTCAGACGGATCAAAGGCAGGGAAATTATAATTTTATGAAAAACAGAAATCTTAGTTTTATATTGACTGATTTTTATCCTTTTAAATGTTTTTTCTTTGTAATTATGTGGTCTAACCAAACAACAATCCAACCTCCCCACACACCATATCTTTTATTTTGTACGTTTTTGGTATTTTATCTTCGACAGACACTGGATGGCACACGTGAATGTGATGGAAGCTGAATTAAAGTATATTTTTGTTGACATTTCATGTCCGATCCAACATGCATTAAGTCATAGAGTTGGACTAGGGCTTCCCCTGAGCTGACTTTACACCCTGTACGGTACAAGCACAAAGGTCTTTAAAGAGTCTGGTTTCCAATTCCTAGTTTAGTACATTTCATAATATAACTACTTTCCTATACGGATGCTTCTGAAATACTTTGAATCATCATTAATGGATTTCTTTTTTATTGTTTTGCACAACCACCCTGCACCGAGACGTTGTTTATTCAAGTGTTCAGAAAACCTTCATCTCTGTATATGCCAATCCACTAAGCGCTATATATGCATGCATAATTTAAAATAATCAAATCAATCCAATGAAAAAGTTTAATGAAATTGTAAGCAGTGTTTTTTTCCTTGTAACCATTTTTTTCTATTGTATTACTTTTCTAAACAGGGATCAGAGTCTATCTTGATGTTGCACGTGCTTTCTTAGTTGGGCAAAATGAATCCGCTGCCAGCTTCTCGAACACGCCACATAATTGAACAAATTAAATAAAGTGAATGAATGAATATACACCCAACCGTCTCGTTTATTGTTCCTCTGAGCAAGGAAAGGCGTATCATGTGGCCCTGACCTAGTTTTCTATTGGACTGTAACTGTGTTTTCTCAGGCTGGCTAGAAAACGGAAGCATATAAAACGACCCGAGTCATGGTCAAAACTCAATACATAGAACCTCTATTTGACAGAAAAACCTTATGCGCCAACTCGATTGTACCCTACGAATTTGTATAAGTTGTTCATACAAAGGTTTTGAAAATGGGGAACTGAATGGGTAGGAGTTTGGTTAATCTTTAATTAGTATATGGTCCTGTTTCCTTTCTGTCAGATATTGAGAAACGGGAAATGACTCAAGTCTGGCCGCGGTTCATGGCCATCAGCCCTGCAAATTTAAAACGGTCAACATCACCGGAGTTTGACTAGTCACCACTCAAGTCTCAAGATTATCAAGATTATTGTGCGCTTGTCCTGCATCTCCACTGAATCCACCCATTCCCTTTCCAATCCTGTTGTTGGTGTAATCCACCATTTGCTCTCAAAAGAAGAACCAGTGTAGCTAACTGCGTCCATTGTGGTTACGGGATTGGTTTCCAGGGGAACAAGTTCATATCGATTCCATTATCTAATGAGAGGAAACGTACTCGCCGATACAACAGCGCTTTAAATGATGTGGTTTTGAAGTGTGTGTGTTCCCGTTGGGGGTGTGTGTGTGTGTGTGTGTGTGTGTGTGTGTATATAAGCAGTATGTGATTAGTGGAGTGAATGGCATCATCATTTCGTTAAAGTCGTTTCCATTCTGTAGGTCTGGGGTTGTGAAGGCTTCCCGGGGGGGGGGGAGAGATACGGGGTAACAACCTGCGGGTGGGATGCAACTCAATCCCCGGCATCAAAGAAGGAGATGCCCCTTCCTTGCTCGGCCATTTAACAGCCAGAACCTCCAATCCCCCCTCCCGCAAGGGAGCTCTGGTGGAGCCCCGCCGGAGCGGGATTAGCTGGCCCATTGTAGCTCCACTTTGAACTTCACTAGGTGGTGCCAGAGGGTATTAGCAAATGAACCATGGCAAGAGGTCTGCTTCCCTCCTTAAAAATCTTTATTTGCCCAGGGTTGGCACACTGGGTGTAGGGGAGTCTGTGAGAGTGAGTGAATGTGGTGTGTGTGTGTGTATGTGTGTGTGTGTGGGTGTGTCACGCCCAGCTACTAATGTACACAAAGAAACACTCAGAAAGCACCTCTGTTGTGCCTATTCACACATGGGAGCCGGCCGGTTCAAGTACGCACTTAAAACCAGAGTCCCGAGTGCACGGCAGCAATGTAGGTTACATCTCTACCTCGCCCGGCTCACAGCAGGTACGGAAGCTCTACCCAGAAGACCTCCAGCCGCATAAGCAGGCCTCTCGAATCTCCAGGCTGCTGTTGTCCTATTTTTGCAGTCGCAGCCATCTGCGATACAGGCGAGAACTCGGAGGGACCTTTGGAGATGCAAGAAAAATAAAAAGGGATTTGGGTTGTGGGCCCTGTTTTATTAATACAGGCTGTGCCCTTTGTGACATGTATTTTTCAACGTCTGAGATGGTAACTACCAGAGTTTGTCACAGCATATCCGTGTTTCCAAAGCATGACCGCAATTTGGATCACATCCCAGTGTTATTAAACATGAATGTTAAAGAGGTAAAGTACAATCCCAATTGTGATGAGCCCAGAAAAGGCATGATGTGATTTTACATTGAATAGCCCATCACAGATTTGTCCTCTTTTTTACCTTACGCTCTGAGGAATATGGATTTCAGTAAAAACGGCACATCTTATCATCACATCGCAACCTTATACAGAGCTATAGGAAGAGATGTAACAATACGCAACCATATGGCGCATGAAATAAAACAACACTCTAAACATTGGTTTTTAAATCCTGATAAAAAGCTCTGGTTATTTGTGGTCGGCGGGAGCTTGCTTCTCCTCTCGCCTGGGCAGACACGGCAGCTCGCTGAGGCAGGACGCCGACAGCTTCTTCCAGAAGGTCTTTTTACCGTAGATCAGCACCATGGCACTCAGGGCGGTGTAGAACGACGTGATGAAGAAGGTCATCCCGATGGCGTTGTCGTGCTTCACGGCGATCTGGTAGTTGACGTAGAGGTCCACCACCAGGAAGCACAGGAACACCAGCACCAGCGACAGGGTCATGCGGATCACCCGCATCTGGGTGCCCAGCTTGGGGGCGTGGGCGCCGTTGGTGCTGGACTTCATGTGCTGGAGGTGGATGGCCAGGTGCACCGAGATGGAGACGCAGCACTTGATCATGAGCAGCCCCGGGAGCACGTCGGCGGCCACGAGGTACAGGGCGTCGTACGCCTTGCCCGAGGTGGTGTCCGGGGTGATCATCCCGCAGTCCTCGTTGAGGGCGTCGGTCTCGTTGGTGTGGAACTCGTGGAACACCGCCATCATGGGCATGCAGGTGACCAGGCCCATGAGGGGGATGAGGAACACGACCATGGCGGCGTGTTTCACGATGGCCGCCTGGAGGTGGGTGTAGCACTCGTTGGGTGTGGTCACCAGCTTGGTGCTGTAGTAGAAGGTGAGGAAGGCGGTGGTCCACATGATGGTGAACTTGAGGCTGAAGAGCAGCAGCAGGACGGTGGTGTAGTAGGTGTGGGTGATCAGGCAGTGCTGGTCGATCTGGTCCATGGTCATCCACACGAGGCAGACGAGCTGGTGGGCGCCGTTGCCCACGCACAGGGCCACGATGATGGTCTCGCACGGCGCCCACTTCTTCTTCGTCTTGCTCTGCAGGCTCATCAGGAGGATGTAGAGGTTGAAGAAGACGGTCGTGACCGCCAACATGCCGGTGACGATCAAGATGGCGAGCTTGTTTGTTCCCTTCATAGCGCTTGTTGTGTTGTCCCCCCCGTGTCTCGGAAAATAATCTCCTTCAGATCAGTTCATCGAAGGGTCGTAACTCATCACCCAGCTGGTGTCGTTCTGAAACAGAGAAAGGTTTAAATTTTGTTTAAATTGTTGAAGACATAGTCTCATAGCTCCTATAGGTAAGGATTTTAGACATAAGAAATGTTTGGCCAGTCCTTTTATTACCTGACTGAGTAATACAATCCTTTTATTACCTGACTGAGTCAGGTAATAAAAGGATTGGCCAAAAGTTTAGAGGATTATCTTAAAGAAATAAATACAGATCACAATTTATCTCTGGCTATAGTTAAAGTTTAATTAAAATGTTTTAAATTGTTGAATTTTCCCCCAGGAAAATGTCCCATATAATTGGATCCCACACTTCATGGAATACACATTGCACTATTATCCTGCCTGCTTCTGTCGTTATCTACTATTTTTTCTCTTCCAAGAACTCAACGTTTGTTTACTGAAATTATGTTCTTGCAAGTTTCAGTACTTACCAAAAGTTGTCTATGAATAGCATGGCTGTGATGGCAAAGTGATGGCGATTCTCTCTGGTGGCTTATATATATATATAAAGGCAAGAGGCACCATTTGAATGAGTGCGGTCAGGAAGGAGTTGTGGTTCCGGTCTTTGCAATGACATAAGGGGGGAGAGGGTGTGTGTGTGTGTGTGTGTGTGTGTGTGTGTGTGTGTGTGTGTGTGTGTGTGTGTGTGTGTGTGTGTGTGTGTGTGTTCCTCGGAGGGAGTCAAGAGCCCTACCGTACTACATTCAGTGCAGCATGTCAGCTCAGGCAAATCAGCATTCCTGCAAGCTCACCGCCGCAAAAACCCTCAAATGACTTGTTTGCATAACCTGACCAGCGTGTGTCCTCTGGATCACCTTGATGCTATCGCCTACCCATATAGGTTTAACATGGTGGTGTTCTAGCACGTCTATATTAAAACTAATATGAATATTACAACTTGAATTTTATAGAGGTTGGACAATATCGGCTATGTATAATGCTGCCAACTGGTAACACAATTATCGCTTTATTTTTGTGACATCCAAAGAAAGGGTTTGACAGAAATTCATCCAAGCATTCAAACGCTCAAACCAAAGTATGTTTTCAATAAAGATTTAGCATTGACTAATTAAGCTTAACCGGATACGCATGGCATTGTTTACAGAGCTGACATATACACAAACAAACACGTAACACTCGCAGCCTGATTACAGAACATGAATATCCGGTTTGAAAATCCTAATGCAAAATCTGGAGAAATATGCAAAATAGTAAAAAGCCTCTCAGAAACATTGGCAATATGCAATAAGCAATAAGCCAAGTACATCTTGAGAGAGCAAAGACACACTTCACTGCTCACCCCATAGATTTCCTTTGTTGAACACCATTAGAGAATCCAATTACCCACATAAGTGAGTGGTTTATAGTTTTACATTCACAGTGCAGTGGAATATTATTGAACATAGAAACTATCTCCTCTTTAGCTTTTAGGTTTTGATTGGATTGTTTGTAAAAAAATAAATAAAAAAGGAGCGTTGTTGGATAACCAGAAATTCGAACGAGGACTTCAGGATGTTAATAAGCATGGCCTTACCCCTTAGTTATATATGATGAAGCTATTTTTATTTACTATTTAGCCATAAAGCAAGCAGATGCTTTGCAGTGAATTCAGATACTTGTTAAGGGGTAGGAAGGGGTTTTAAATCTAGCTCAAAGCTTTAAAAGGTGAGGCTTTAGACACTGGGGAAATCAAACATATCTCCACAACTGACTCGAGTTGCAAATTCATTATTCAATAGATTTATTATGTTCTTTGCACATCGCATTGTTTGAAATAAGATATAGAGTTTTGCTTTCCTTTGTCCACTAAATGTCCTTTAAAAGGGTTTTCTAATTAGTTTGTTAAATAACCTGTCTGAATTTATTGGTAATCATTCCAACACAATCAAAAGATTATTAGAATAATCAGTTAATGTGACACAGAAAAAACAGTTTGTGATCTAGATTCCTTGTTTTAAAAAGTATAATCCGATGGCTTTACTTTTCAGTTAACGGTTTTAAAGCAGTTTATTGTACAGATTTAAAAAACATAAAAAAATCCATCTATAATTAGTATTTCCCCTGCTTGAGAGACCAATACATATTATAGACATTTTAAAAACACGAAAAATCCATGCATAATTACCCCTGCTTGAGAGACCAATACATACCTGAATACACACAGGCATACAGCTTATTTACATCCACAGGTTTCACAGCCTGTGCGTGCGCGATCACAACGGATTTAGATTCAGGTGGAAGCTATTTTACACGTTTGTTTACAAGGGCAATGATACACTTTACAGCACACTTGAGAACTTTAGCTCTACATGGGTTTACGGGAGAGCCTTTATGGATTCCTGCCTAATAGCCTTGTATTCATATCTGGCAATAAGTGGGCAAATAAGGCAGCCTGTGATGCTGCCGGCTTTGTATCCCACTTTTGCTATTGCACCATTTGTTACCTCCATCAAATCCATGACAAGAGATAAAGGAACGATTTACAACTTAAAGAAAAAAAGGTTTAAAAAGGTTGAAGGTAGGCCGAAGCAGCAGCACTCCTTGTCCTACACCGGGGTGAATCCACATCCTACAGCGGGGTAAATCCATGCCCTACGCCGGGGTAAATCCATGCCCTACGCCAGGGTAAATCCATGCCCTACGGCGGGGTAAATCCATGCCCTACACCGGGTATCCAAACTTGCTGTCGTACTGGAGGCGAGGCAGGCTCTGCCCAGGAGAGACCGCCATGTCTCTGCCGTTGCTCCGGGTGCTGGTGGCGGCGCTGCGACTGGACTCAGTCCTTCCCGGCTGGCCCTTCTGCACCGAGCTGTACTTGACTCCTGGGTGGGCGCGGTACGCCATCACCGAGCGGATGCTCGAGTTCCTGCTGGTCGGACGGCTCTCGGGGGCCGGGACGTCCTCTCTACGGGGCAGGGGCAGTGAGTAGGTTAATGATGATAAACGGAATGCATTTCTGTTGAGCTTTTAGAACCAGTTTGCCACTCAAAGCCACTGGTTCTATCATTCACCCATTCACACACAGAAAGAGGTGTCAACCACGCGAGGCAACAGCCATCTCGTCAGGGGCAGTTAGGGTGAGGTGTCTCGCTCAGGGAGCACCTTAAAGGGGACCTATTATGCTTTTTTCGACTTTTATGACCTATAAACGTTGTTGTAATGATTGATAGTCATGTTTAACCATACTAAAGTGTCAAATAATGACGTACATGCATTTCGACGTATTCCCTGCTGACAGTCTGGGGTGGCTGTGCAGAGCGCTCGGGACAACGATTGCGATTCACTTGTTCACATTTCCGGAAAAACATGCACGTAGACGTACTCCTGCCACGCCCCCATATGCCTGGTCAAATCTGCCCGCACGCGCGCTCCAAGGAAGGTAACCAATCACAACGGAGTTGGGTTGGCAGGAGGGGGGCGAGGGGGCGGAGAAGGACGAAACGGAGCGTTGACAGAGAAGGCTGAAAGCGCCCAGATGAGAGGAAGAGTTTCCCGAAAATCGACATCGTTTTTTGTGCATGGTTAAAGATGACCATCATTCATTATAACAACGTTTATAGGTCATAAAAGTCGAAAAGCATAATAGGTCCCCTTTAACACTCGGCTAAGAGGAGCCGGGAATCGAACTAGAAGAAACCTTCTGGTTACAAGTCGACCCGCTCTAACCCCTGAGCCACACGCCACCGTCGGAAAAACATTTAGCACTCAATGAGAGAAATGCGGGCCACTAGAGCTCCTCACTCATGGCTTGGGTATGAGGGTTTGAGCGGGAGGCGCACCTGATCTCATTGGCCATCTCCTTCTGGTAACGGCGTTTGAGGCAGCAGACGACCAGGAGCCAGATGAGGAGGAGGAGGAGCAGGAGGAGCAGCAGTGCCCCGATGACCGCCCCCACTATGACCCCCGCCTTGTTGGTCGCTGGGAGTAGGAAGACCATAGTTAGGATTCCAGGCACGCGAAAAAATAAAAACGAGTGTGTTTTGTGTTTGCACAGCTTAAAGTCGCTGCTTAGCAGACGTTCATATCGTCATAAGGACGCCCTTATAATTCTGATAGATTAACACAACGGGTGGGTAATGACTTACGGTTGTGCGCCTGGAGCGTGTATTTGCACTGCTCCTCGCCCACAGGATTCTTTGCGAGGCAGACGTATGTCCCGATATAGCTGTCTGAATGGTTCTTGATCAGCAGCTCTCCGGTCTGCGAGTCTGAAGACGGAGCACATTCAGTACCAACCACCACATTGTTTCACTTGCCATTCTCCAACACTTTAGACAGGAACAGTGTGTGTGTGTGTGTGTGTGTGTGTGTGTGTGTGTGTGTGTGTGTGTGTGTGTGTGTGTGTGTGTGTGTGTGTGTGTGTGTGTGTCTCTCTCGGTGTGCGTGTCCACTTGTGAAGTCTCTTAGCATCACACGTCTGCATGTGTGGCCCCTTGTGAGCCCCTTAACTCTGTGCGTCTGTCTCTCTGTCTGTCTGTGTCCCCTTGTGAAGCCTCTTTGCAGCGAGTGCCTGTCCATGTGCTTGTGTCTCTGTCTGCGCGTGTGTCCATCTGTCTGTCTGTCTGTCTGTCTGTCTGCGTGCGTCTGTCCCTGGCTACTTGTGAAGTCTCTGAGCAGCAGGTGTGGCTTCTGTACCTTGGGTGGTGCGGGGTGGTAGGGGGCCCCCGCTCTCCGTGCTCCAGACGTACGTCAAAGGGACGGATCCCTTGGCGGACAGGCAGCGCAGGGACACGTCCCCTCCCTTCTCCTCCCCACCCTTCACCCAGCACCGGGGAACTGAGGGGCGAACTGAGGAGGAGGAGGAGGAGGAGGAGAAGATAGGTTAGAGGGGCGCCTGGGGAGGGAGGAGTGTGCGTTAAAAGGTTGCATTTTGCGATTCGAGGCCGAAACATAAATGATCACATTCATCGGATCTTTCCTCACGATCCGCTAGCTGCCCGCCCCATAAGCAGGCCGTCGAGAAAACAACCTGCGTCTCTGCATAGCAGCCTATGCTCCGAGAATGTACACAAAAACAAATGGTACTACCAACCACTCAAAGCCAAAATAAATAGTATTCCAGCCAATCACCGACAAGAGAAAAGAAAATAAGGGGATTATCTGAATCGGGCGTGGTCGGCACGTGATTTCAAAGAAAACAACAGTGGGCATTCCACCTGAGTGACCAGCACTAATACCAAAACAAAAGGAACCGTAGCAACAGAATGAAAGAAACAGGTTGTAGGAGGAGGAGGAGGAGGAGGAGGAGGAGGAGGAGGAGTGGCAAACAGCAGCCGGTGGATTTGCGAGTGTCATGCTCACCCATTACCACCAGGGTGACCTTCCTCATGTCCACGCCGGGGGCCTTCTTCACCTTACACTGGTAGGTGGCCGTGTCGCCCTCCTCCACGTCGGAGATGGAGACCGAGGCGTCCCCCGTCGTGGGGTCCCCGATGAACTTCATCCTCCTGGTGACGCTGGACGTGGCGTAGTGCAGCGTCTTCCCCCCCGTGAAGGAGATGAGCTGCGGAGCGGGGAGAGGAGAGCCGGTTTAGAGGCAGCCAGAGAGGCCGGTTCTTCCACTAAAGCCTCGAAACCCAACCGGTTAAAAAGACAGGCTTGGAATGTCTGGAATGCTTGAAAAGCAAAGTCAACAGCCGCCCACAGAATGGCGATCACACTAATATAGTTTCAACACCCTCTCTCTGCCCTGTCCTCTCAGACGGTCGTCCCACCAGTGTGCTCCCACCGGTTTTGTCTCAAAACCCCCTCTACCCTTTCCTCTTGGGTGGCAGTAGTTCTGAGCGGGTTTACTGCTAACCTGAAGGTTGCTAGTTCGATCCCCGGCTCCTCCTAGCTGAGTGTTGAAGTGTCCCCGAGCAAGACGCCTCACCCTGACTGCTCCCGACGAGCAGGCTGTCGGCCTGCGTGGTTGACTCCGCCGTCGGTGTGTGAATGTGTGAATAAATTGTTGTAGGTCGCTTTGGATAAACGCGTCAGCAAAATCCCCTCAATGTAAATGTTAATGCAGACGTTCTACCCACCAGTGCATCTTTCACACAGGTTTGGTCTCTACCCCCTCTCTCTACCCACTCCTCCCAGACGGTCTACCCACCAGCGTGTCCTTCTGAGTGACGTCAGGGTTGGCGTTGTACCACTCCACGTCCAGCTCTCCCACGTCCGCGGGCCCCGGCGTGAAGGTGCACCCCAGGAGGACAGTAGTCCCCTGGGGCCTCTTGATGGTCTGGGGACCGGAGGATGTCACCGCCAAAGCCTCGGTCACGTCTTTCGTTGCAGAGAGAGAGAGAAGAGCGTTTTTAAAATGGTCCGTCCTCCTGGGTCCCCAGTGAGAGACAGGCACTGAGACACCAGGGCTCACGTAAGGACATGCAATGCGAGGTTTTGCATGTCTCGTGGTAGTTCAGTTCCGGGTTGGAATCCATAAACAATCTTTGTGTTGATGCTGGGTATCCAGCTGAGTCTAATTGGCATCTGGAGTTAAAAGAAAGTTCAAGTTAAAAGGGAATTTAAATAAGTGGACTTGGGGCCATCATAACAGAAAAATTAATGATTTTTGGAAGAGAGATTGCAAATCAAATAAGAACCCTTGAGATGTATTAAAGACCAAAATGTGTAGACTACATCTCTAAGGAATGACATGACTTGATTGAATGATGCTGTGCGGACATAAATCTGTAGACTTGATAGACACCTTGAATTCTTAGTTATTCAGTCCTCGTATTGGCCTTTTGTATGTGCACATCTATGTTCAACAGATAAAGGCTTCGAGAGCTTTCAGAGGCAACGCATAAAACAGTCTGAGGTAATTCCTCATGTCATGGCAGTCACTAAAACATCTAATTGAACAGTCTGGTCTGGTCGTTTGTCTCTCGCTCTCCCTCTTCCCAATAGGCAACAATGTATTCTCTGTATGGATCTGAGGCAACATCAATGCGCCGCCTTCACGAGGCATGGCAGCCGAGTAGAAGCCATCACTCATTTCCCGGATCAACCCCACAATGTGCAACACGTCTCATGCAACATTGATCCAAACGGGGTGGAATTTCTCCTTGTTGCGTGCCCATTTTGTAGTTTGTGTTTCTTAATCCTTCATCCGAATAGTCAGAGGAAAAAGGTAGCCGTGCGTGTATTTAATAAAATATCCTTGAACACAAATAGCACAAGGGAGAGATATGGATAGTTCATTATTAAACAGTCCCGTGTAAGAATAAATATTAGATCTATGCAATTATGCAATCTGTAATTTTGAGCAAATACAAGGTGTATTAGAATAGGGGGGCTGGTGGAAAGAGGAAAACTGTCAGGAGCTTCACAAAGAAAGGGTTCATTGGACCTGGGTGATACACCGGGGATGAGTATTACTGTCACATTCTACTTGCTGTAGTTTGGTCTGGCTTTGCGAGACTACTGTCACATCAATAACGTGAGTGCACGTCAGACAGCTCGGCCCCTCCCTGGGCGCCAACGCCTGCTGGAAAGCGTGCGGCATTCTCAACACAATGCGTCTTGAGATGGGGTGCAGACATGTGTCCACCCCTGCCTCAACATAAACAACAACAACAAGCTCTAGGGTCAACCCACCCACACACACACAGACACAGACACAGACACAGACACACACACACACACACACACACACACACACACACACACACACACACACACACACACACACACACACACACAGTGTGTTGTTATCTGACCAGTCATAAACTTCAGCAAACAAGCCAAACTCACCTCTGTTTAGCTGAACTACAACCAGAAAGACTGCCACCAACACTAGCCTGATGTTTGGGAAGATATTGTCCATGATCATCCTGTGAGGTAACATTAGGTTGGAGTTAAGCACAGCATTGTCTCGTAAGGGGTGTACATTCAGGGTTGCAAGTTTAAGTTTTCCTTTCGTTTTTTGACTGAAAAAGAACAAGCAAAACCAAGTAATTAACAAACGTCAATGCTGTAATGACTTTAATTAACATTAGAGGACCCTTATGTTAAAAGCCACACGTTTCAAACAAGAGAACGATTTCTGCTGCACTTTAACATTCTTCCTACCCTCTCAAAGTAGATGGAGTTTCATTTAAATACCAAGGCTAAAGTCAACTAGTGAGGTTAAGCCATGATACTACAATGCTGTGTAAAGCAAATCACAAAGAAATAAAGACAAAATCTCCAACATACCTTTTGTCAGTGAAATATCCCAGAGCAAACCAGTTTAGCCCCTGAACCAGTGAGCAGACTTTGAGTGTTTGTCCCTAATCTGCTCTCAGGTGAAACTCAGGCGAGTGTGCTGACCACGCCCACACGGCGCCACGCCCCTGGTTCACCGAGGAGTGTAAACTATGCGCAGAATCGCACGATATTAATTGACATTGCATTGGCAGTAAGTCTGTTGACTTATATCCATAAGCTAAATCTATAATATCATATTTTCTCTCCTGGCATTAGGCTTATTATAAATAAGATAATTACAACCTTTTGCTGACATGTGTATCGCACACATCGTTTTAATGTAAAAATACTTCTTAGAACATCTTATATACAATTTATTTGGTTAGGCCTGAGGGTTTTTCTTGATTTGTGTTTTCTGTCGGCATACATGTGTTACGAGAGTGGCGTATGTGTGTGCGCGAGAATGTGTGTGTGTGTGTGTGTGTGTGTGTGTGTGTGTGTGTGTGTGTGTGTGTGTGTGTGTGTGTGTGTGTGTGTGTGTGTGTGTGTGTGTGTGTGTGTGTGTGTGTGTGTGTGTGTGTGAGTGACGTCAGCGAATGGGTCGACGAATGAGTGAACGAGCGATTGAGCGAGTGTCAGTCTAGGAGGAATTAAACAAGACCGGTTGTGTTTCCGAGTTACGTGTACTGTACTGTTGAATAAAGTACCAAACGCCGAGAATCCGTGCCCGTGTCTTCCGACCTATAGACAGACCCACTGCCGGTTATAGTGAAGGGTGTTACCCCCGAAAGGACATCGGCCCTGGAGGGAACGTCTCCCCTGTGCTCCCGGACTACGGTCTGAGAGCCAAGAAACAGGAAAGGTGTAACACATGACTCCATTAGGCCTATATTTTCTTTCGTTTCCTCTACAAACTCACAAGTTAGGTATCAAAACTTGGATTCAGTTTTCCCCCTTTTTACCTGTAGGCCAATGGTCTGCTTGCGTTATCTTCCGTCTTTCCTGCTCAATGGTAAAGTCCGGGCATCGCGTGCTCGGGCACGTAACTTAACGCAATAGTGCGTCATCCGTGCGCCACGCCTGCGCGTCGACACGGGGATGTGAGGACTGCACCGAGCCTAGATGAAACTACCTGCTGCATCAGGCCAGTATTTACAGCCGTTTCCAAAGTCCACAACTTCCTTATCAGCTTTTAATGATTGACCCGCATGACGTTTTGCATCTTAAAGTTATCGCCTGTTAGAATTGGGCCTTTTTTTTATTCATATTTTTTTATTTTGTGCATATATATTGTATTTTATTGAATTTCAGATGCGGTTAAATTATGTGGTATCGATTGTCTTTGGTGTCGGTGCCTGGTCATCTGATTATCCTTGAACGAGTAGCCTACTCACCATGGAGAGGAATTACAAAGATTGAACATGATTGGAATCGAGATCGCACATGACCACAGTGTCACCTTAAGCGTCGTCTCTTTCTTTACGAGCCCTCGTCGTCCCGCCCTCCAGCTCCCTTGTTCCTTTGTAATTCCGAATAAAGATTGGCTGCGTGTTGTTAGCCTGTTTATGTCTGGGATCCTCAACCTTGTTGTACTGTGCTGTTAGATTTGCATACTGGGGCCACATCAAAGTCTGATCTGTGCCATTGTTATTTCAGTTATGTATAAACGCATCTAACCTCCACCACGCAGAGCCCTCATTACGTTTCCTTATCTCTGAAACATATAAATCCATGCCCATATAAAGGCATACCCAAATATGGAAGTTGTGACGTTTATCACGTATAGCAAACGCAAACTGCTTAGTAGCTGGCATTTGATAGGCTGTGAGTTACCTTTATTATGACGTGCGTTTGGGGCTGCAGGACCCGTCCAGCTGCAGATCTCTAGTCTCAGGCCCACCTGCAGCGCCGGGACCCACCTGCGGCACTGGGACCCACTTCCATCCCCAGGCACCAGTTGTGTTTATGTTATCACTTGTGTAAAGGTGGAAAATCATTATACAGTTCTTATCGTTAACTAACGTTTATATGCCACTGTATTATATGGCATTAGCATGTAATCGTCTCATCGCACTTATGGACTTATTATGGCTTAGCATTAACAAATAATTGTATGATATGTGCAACCTCTTTGTTGGATTAATTGACCTAGGTTCAGCCTATAGGTCTACCTGAAACAAGTTTCTCCATGGCTGGGACCAAGAATGGAAATCCCTTGTGTGCATTGATGACACCGAAATACTATGAACCTCTGCTTTGTAAAATAGATTCACAATGTTTTTTAAAGTAGTTCAGGTAAAAGATATTTAAATATATATATATTTATTGCACTTTTTGCTACCAAATATGTTTAGGCTATTGATAGGCATGCATGTACACATAGCATAAACACTCAGAGGCATTGAATTAATTCTAGCGATCATGCTAATGAATATTTACTCACAAATACTTCTGCCATAACATATATCTTCTCTTAGATAAATACAGACTATACAAAGTATAGGGAGCTAACATCTATCAGTTGTGCAATTGGTTGAATGGAATTCGGAGGTTGTGTGGAACTATGAGGCAAGCTGTTGTATCTTGATCGGGATTTAAGGAGAATTTTGCAACTATGAAAAATATATATTCTTCTGGCTTAACAAAATCTTTGCTGCACGATGAAGTAAAGTTCATGCTGCTGTAAGGCGAGGCAGGCCAGGTGAAATGTTGTCTGGACCTGAAACACTTACAAAAAACATCTAAAGAGGACGTTTTTGCCTGTGATCCTTTATCCAGCTGCCACCGGAACCACATAAACCTCTCCCGTTGTTCCCAGAGGTAAATCGCCGTCAAGCGATCGCCGATCGGGGAAACTGCCTACAAGGGTCGACAAATAAACACGTGGCCATTGGCCATGCACGTATTGAATCAAGCGGATGTAAAATAAAGCTGTGACTGCTGCTGCTGCCTGCGGACTGCTGCAGCCATTCAACACGTTGTTAATCTTCTCTCAGAGAGCTTCCCCGGGCGAGTTCGCAGGAGCAGACCTACAGCCATCTCTGGCTTTGTGTTCCAGTCCCAGGCTTGTGATACCCTCCATCTATCTTCCCAGATTTGGCAAAGGTGGTCCAATAATCGCCCCCCCCCCCCTCCCCTCTCCACCGCCCCCGCCACCAGAGGGAATGGACAACAGACCACCTTGACAGATATCCAAATTACAAGGGAACAGCAGGGATGGGGGAGGCAAATAAATGACTGAAGCAGGGCAGGGAGATGCTAGCGCCTGGCTAGCAGCCACACTGGAATAATACAGTGTGACTCATGGAGCCTGTATGTCAGTGGGCCGGTTGGGTGAGTATCTCTGAGGGGTTTTTATGTATAGCGGTCGGTCAGACTCGAGTGTGGAACTCGTCTCTCCCATTCTTACGTTCGTAACACACCTTGAATCTGTGTGGATTTATGGGACCGTTCGGTGTTGTCCTGTTCTTACGAGTGGCTGCCTGTTCACTGTGTGTGTGTGTGTGTGTGTGTGTGTGTGTGTGTGTGTGTGTGTGTGTGTGTGTGTGTGTGTGTGTGTGTGTGTGTGTGTGTGTGTGTGTGTGTGTGTGTGTGTGTGTGCGTGTGTGTGTGTGTGTGTGTGTCTTCCAAGAGGGAGGACAATGCAGAGCTTTGTGTTCTGAGCTGCTCATCATTCCCTTGAGTGTTCACTCATACCACCTCATGAAACCAAAATGTCTGTCTGACTGTATCTCGCTCTGTCAATTTTTCTCTCTCTCCCTCTCTCTCCCTCTCTCTCTCTCTCTCTCTCTCTCTCTCTCTCTCTCTCTCTCTCACTCTCTCTCAGTCTGTCGGTCTGTCTCCCAGAGGATTTCCCGGAGAAAATCATATTTTGAACATGTTCGGCCGCTCTCACGTACGTTACAGAATAAGTAGCCACTGAGCTGGAGTCGTTCTGATTGAGTCCTCCTGACCTGAGCTCCTCTGCCTCGGGCCTGGCCAAGACTCTACTTTACAATGGGGACTTTCCTTTGTCTTGTACAAGGGTTGTGACTTAGAGAGGAGGCAAAGCAGGACATATATAGAGGGGAGGGGGACAGGATGTAGGGTTAACACCTCGGCTGCGGCCAGCATGCAACATTAACTTAAACCCTGTGTGGATTCCGGTCCAGACCAGATTTGGACCAGGAACCAAGCCCCCAGATCAGGGATGGGCAACTGGCGGCCCGCGGGCCTGACTGAGTGAGGACGCGGGCCGCACGCGTGCTGCCCGCGGGCCGCATGTGTGCGGCCCGCGTCCTCACTCAGTCAGGCCCGCACATAATAAAAAAAAAAATAATAATAATAATAATTGATCGAGTTACAGAAAACTCGGTCAAGAAAGATGAGAAGAATTCATAGAATTCGAAGGCAAACCCATGCGTCTAGTTTGCTTAGAAGCGATATCAGTCATTAAAGATATCCACTTAAGTCGCCACTACAACTACTACAACTGCTTGTTGGGTTTGAGTTCATTGAGTTGTTGCACTTAATGTTGGGCCACTGTTTTTCAGTTTTTTGACTTCATTGAATGATGATGTATGTGAGCCCTTTGCACTGATAAAAATACTGACCATTCATGTGGCTGTTTGAGCATGGAAAACATGAAATGAATGTATGTTGGTTCAATTAACATACCGTACATAGGTTATGATTCTGGATGATTTTTTAGGTAGTGGCCATCCCCAAAATGCACCAGAATACAGGAAATCATATCTACCAAATTCAAAATTGTGTAGCTTCTCTCAGCTCACGTTTAGTTGAAGTGTGCAGTCATGTGGCCCTCCGATGGTTATGATGAAAGATGTGGCCCTCTTTATCATGAAAGTTGCCCATCCCTGCCCCCAGATCTAACATAGTCCCATTCATCGGGTTGAAATGATCTCTCTTGGGAAGTGGGAGAAGATGGATGTTTTTTAGCAGATGAAGCGTCCAGATACGGCATTCTGCTCGTCGTCATATTCTGTCAGAACTCCAGTTTCAGCTCACACCCAACGTGACGGAGAGAGAGAGGGAGGGGGCAGCGTGTGAAGATGACGGCTGGTAATTAAATTCTTGTTAAGCGAGTCAACAAGACACACACATTCACACACACACACGCACACACACACACACACACACACACACGCACACACATGCATGCACATGAACACACATATGCACATACACATGAAAACACACATGGGCAGGAACATATGCACACTGAACACACACATGCAGATGCACAGGAAGATGAACACACACACAAATGAACACACACATGCACAGGAACACGGATGCACACACACACACACACTCACACACACTGCACACACACATGCAAATGCACAGGAACACACACGCACACTCCACACAAGCACATACACACAAATACACACACACACACACACACACACACATGTCCTCACATATACACACACACGCACACACATGACACATGTCCAAGACAAACGATACCGCATCCGAGAGATCTGATTATTTCTGGGGCCACTCTGCCGGACTCCACAGAACGGGGTCTCCTTTCGTTTCCTGAAGACACGGAGCTGTTCTTGTGTGAGAACTTCTGCCGGCAAAATGGGGACAGAAGTCCCCATTTTGGGGACTTCTGAAATCACACTAAATGTGATTTGAAATCACACTAAATGTGATTTCATTACGGCTTCACGGCCACAGCCAGCCCTTGCGCCAAAGCTCTCCGCCCACACACACAGACGCACATGAGGAGGAACATACACACACACACACACACACACACACACCCAAATACATACACACATGCACAGTAACAGTACACACACTCACGCATACACGTACACACACACGTACACCCATGAACACATACATGCATGCACATGCACAGGAACATGCACACACACACACACACACGCACACACACACACACGCACACACACACACACTCTCATCACACACACACACACACACCACACAGACACACACACCACAGACACACACATGCACACACCTACACTTTCACATGCACATAGAGGCCGCCTCCAGCATGAGGCATGGGTGCTGTACCCCATAATCCCATAAATTGTGCTTCTTCTGCTGAAGCAGGGAAGTCTGGCTGGCACACAGACAGAGACTCCATGGGGAGACTGGTCCCTTAAGCTCTCCTAGTAGGCCTGGGCGAGAAACAGAACCATCTCTCTCTCTCTCTCTCTCTCTCTGCCCCTCTCACTTTCTCTCTCTCTCTGCCCCTCTCAATCTCTCTCTCTCTCTCTCTCTCTCTCTCTCTCTCTCTCTCTCTCCCTCCCTCTCTCAGTCCCCCATCCCTGCTGGCCACGGCCCGCCTTACAGGAGCAGTCTCCTCAAGGTGGAATCACAATGTATGCAGATGGGATGGATTGTTGACTAAACCCCTCATCTGTCATCCTTTATCTGTAGTCGTGGCATTTTTCTAAATGTGATACACGCTATAATAGGGGAACATAAAGGACACATAACTAGCACTGAAAAAAGACAAACACAATGGCGCACTTTGTACATCAGGCGATACGCTTTCAAATCAAAACGAGTGATTTATTTTTCGGGCGCGAACGATCTTTGCTGAATCGAAGCCCAGTCGGAGCGCTTCTCACGCCGCGCGGCCATGCTTGAAAGCAGCACAATCATTCATTGTGGTGGAAGACACATTTAATCAGGGCTGTAATAATAGTTTTATGGAGTGGGTTTTGCATGCTTCTGATGTTGCCTCGGCCTCTGTTCTTTGTTTAGCATTTAGCTGTATTTCAATGTGTTGGTACATGACCCATCGTGGCCACCCCCCCTGCAGTGAAATAGGAAAATACTTTTATCAGAATGAAAACGTAAACACACACACAGGAACGCACATACATATATATATATATATATATATATATATATATATATATATATATATATATAATATATATATATATATATATATATATATGCACACACACACACACACACACACACACACACACACACACACACACACACACACACACATGCACATGCACAGGAACATACACACACACATGCACAGGAACACAAACACACACGCACACACACATGCACAGGCAAACACACACCCCTTTTCTACCCCACACATGCACTCCTACAGATGAATTACATGGGGGGCAAACATGCCATTTCTGAATGTGTGATGTTGTTTATCAAACACGTCGACTTCTCGGGGAGTCTATCAAAGTCCCGTGCTAACTAATACTTCACTGTCTCGGCTAAAAGTTGAGGCCGGTAATGTGCAGTGGCAGGCTGTTTGTTCCCTAGCCCTGTTTAGAATTCAACTCAGAAAGGACTGCTGAACTGCACATTTTGATATCCAAGTCGTTCCTATGACTGGGATGAATTGTGACCCCATGTATATTACAAGTCTTAAATAATTGCTGTAGGAGTCGTGTTTGTTTAGTCATTTGCTTTTTTCATTTATCTCTCGTTTTTAATTACGACGAGAGAGGCCCTGGTGGAAGACTGATGGATGGGAGAAACCACTGTGCCAATGCTGCAATCGTACGTAACACAGTTTCCTTCATTTGGAAACGAATGCAAAACCAGCAAATCTTCCTAAAAAAATTGAATATTAACAAACAAAAAACAACAACATTGATTAGACTTGTGCTTTATTATGCACAGAGTCAATAACTTCTCACAACAAAGCCACACAAGTAAACACGTGAGCTACAACATAAATACTGGATGATGAATTATGATTCTGCAACAAAGGAACAAAGGAAAACATAAAGAACTGAAGAAGTACATTAATAAATAAATTGAAAATGTATTTACGTGTGAGCGTGTGATCTTGAAACGGCGTCTGGTGTGGTTGGACCGCTCATGGAATCATAACATAATAAAGATGACAAGATAGCACGAGTACCGTTTAAAATGCGTGATGTGTGTTATCTAACGTCTAAATATTCATGTTTCTATTCCCAATTTCATCGCAGTCCTGTCATAATGAAAGCCTTTATTATTTTCTTTATTAATTAATAAAGTATGATTATTTTGGAACTTCGTAGGTCGGCCAAGGTAAACAAACACAATTACTGTTTTCTCTCCTTTTGGTTTATATGGTTAGAGAGATAATTGGATAGTAAACGAATTTACAGGGATATAAAACTGCTTGCTATTTCACATGCTGTGCTCTAATTCTGGTCAAATAGTA
Organism: Gadus macrocephalus; assembly: GCF_031168955.1. Classification (NCBI taxonomy): domain Eukaryota; kingdom Metazoa; phylum Chordata; class Actinopteri; order Gadiformes; family Gadidae; genus Gadus; species Gadus macrocephalus. The sequence goes on from NC_082392.1 coordinate 3,413,420, forward strand.
TTGACTGGTGGGAAATAAGATACAAAACTCTTTATTCATAATTTCCATGAGTTATTGGTTACACTACAGGGAAATCATTATTTAGATTGATGGCTTTTATTCCACTGGATGGAGAAATAATATATGAATGACAACACATTTTCTGAGGACTAGAATTGGCCTTTTGTGGTTAGAGAAAGGGTGTTCCTAATGAAAAATATCTGAAAACAATTGATGCTGTTGTGAGAGTCATTGTGAACCGAGTTCAAAAGGACGCCTTTGGTTTCTTGAATAAACATTTAGGATTATTGTTATTTTACATAAGTTATTTTTCAGCAAACAAAATATTAAAATGCTGAAACATGATGTTGTTGTTGTTGTCATTTGATGATAATTAACCCACCCGATTTTTAGGATACTTGTCAGATGCTATTAGCCTTTAGGGCAGAAACACACACACACACACACACACACACACACACACACACACACACACACACACACACACACACACACACACACACACAAACACACACACACACACACACACACACACACACACACACACACACACACACACACACACACACACACACACACACACACACACAACAAACAAACAAACAAACAAACAAACAAACAAACAAACCAACACACATACAATGGCCAATGGCTCAGTGTAATTCCTTGTGTTCATCATTTCTGTTCCTCGTCTAACAATACGTGTTAATAAAGATTGAGCTGGCTTGGACTGTGCCATTGTGTTGAAATGCCCATCATCACAGCCGACTCCAACTTGAATTATAGAGCAGTTTTATTGTCATGCCTCAGAGTTAATTGAATACAAAAAAGGCATTCCCGTTCTAATTTCAAATATGTACTTTGACATTATAATAATAGAGGCAGTTTTATAATCACAGCATACTAGTTAGCACACACAGCACTAGCACTTGATTTGTGAAATGTAATCACTCTTTTCACTTTTTCAAATTTCGCTTTCCTCCTCCTTCCTTTTTTTTTTCTTTAATTCCCTTTTTCTTTCTTCTGAGAGAAAAAAGATACGATGTATAATTGGAAATATATACGTAAAAAAACATGCAACCAAAGTATATTTCATTCCGTGCCATACGGATGAGGCTTAAGAAGGGTTTTTTGATTATTTCTACAGCAGGCAGTCCGGTGTTAATTTGAAACCTTTACTTTTTACAGGTAACCAGTGCTGGCCGAGTTTGTGTCCACAAAGTACGCCCTTTCAAACACCCTCCCCCGGTAACACGGTTGGTTGGAACCAATATGAAGCAAAAGGGAAAGCAAAAGCTCAGTTTACCCAGATACCAAGTCTTCCAGCAAATTTTCGATATTAATCTAAATCAGATATGAGACTCGGACGAGGGTAAGAAAACGCTGTGTTTAGCTATGTATCTTCCTCTCAACACTCTAGGGCAGTGGAATGTATGCTTTTTAATGCTTTTTATAAAAGCTGTTAAATCATTCAACAACCCTACAGTAGAACTTTATTCATGTCAAGTAAAACCAGATTGCCGCCTTGATGTCACTGATGAATAATTAATGGGGGAAAACTGAAAAACATCAAGGTGCAAAGCAAAACCTTTTCTATTTTCCTAGCATACTGGTTATTGGTTAGTCAGATACAAGTCGTTACTCATTTAAAATTTCTCAGCCAACTCAGAAAGAAAGCCAGAAAACATTGCAATACATTCTACTGAAAAATATAATTTTGGACTTCGATTTTTGAACTATATTTATTTTGGTATATCAAATATTGTAAGTCAGATCTAAGTAAATAAGTAACCAACATCTCTCAAATTCATCGGCCAACTCAGATCAGAAAAGACGGCACACCATTCAGTCAAACATGGACATCAATCTCTTCAATATGAGCTCTGTATGTTATTTTGGGATGATTTTATTTTAAAGAACTAAAAATATATGCTTGTACTATTAAAGCATACGAGTATATGGATTGCTGAATACTTAATTGGGCAATATACAATTTCCAACATGGTGCACTTCACAACATATTTTGTAAGTAGGCATTCTGATGGTTAGTCAGATCAAAGTAAATAACTTATAACTAATTAATAATAATTCAACAGCTGACTCATGTCAGAAAAGGCTGCACGACATTCAAATGAGACATGGAAATCGATATGTTTCTTTATGTGAGCTCTGCATGTTATTTTGGAATGATTTATTAAGTTTTTATTTTGTATTCAAAATATGTATTGCACTATTAAAGCATACTAGTATATGGCTTGGTTCTTTTGTACCATCATCCACATTGCTACAACAACCGCAGCAGCAACAACAAATAGCATATTAATAATTATGTACTGAGTGGGCATCTCCCTCTCACAGCCTGAGGAAATGCATACAAGTTCACAAGAGCAATGGTGATTCACGGCAAGAGCACTACCTTTGGAATAACAAAAATAGCTCTATATCTAACTTTTTACACAGGTTTTTTCATCAGAGAGACAAAGGACCCTCTTTTTAACAATGCCACTTCTACCTGCACAATAGGGATTCAAATTGACAAGCAGCTGTTTCCGCTGAGAGAACCATGGATAATGTTATGTTTGGTGTGGTGGAGATAAAGCAAAAGAAGATGAAAGCAGTTTGTAGTCAAATGAATTGTACCGATGCCATCCAAGGGCTCACAACAAGGGGTACAACAAAAGGAGCGGGAGGACTGTGGAATTGCCAAGCGTTTCTTTGCAGAAGCGACAGCCACACATTCTTTGAATGCAATTGGGTTTTTTAGGAAGAGAGAAAAATGGAAAGAAAGAAAGAAAGAAAGAAAGAAAGAAAGAAAGAAAGAAAGAAAGAAAGAAAGATAGAAATAAATAGTGAGAGAAAGAATGAAAGAGAGATAAAGAAAGAAAGAAAGAAAAAGAATGAATGAGAGAAAGAAATAAGAAAGAAAGACTGAAAGAGAGAAATAAATAAGAAAGAAAGAATGAAAGAAGGAGAGAAAGAAATAAGAAAGAAAGAAATAAGAAAGAAAGAAAGGAAGAAAGAAAGAATGAAAGAGAGAAATAAATAAGAAAAAAAGACTTATAGAGAGAAAGAAATAAAAAATAAAGAATGATAGAAGGAGAGAAAGAAAAAAAGAAAGAATGAAAGAGAGTGTGAAATAAGAAAGAAAGAATGAAAGAAGGAGAGAAAGAAATAAGAAAGAAAGAATGAAAGAGAGAAAGAAATAAGAAAGAGAGGAAGAGCGAAAGAAAGAATGAAAGAGAGAAAAAAAGAATGAAAGAAAGATTGAAGGAAAGAATAAATCATTTAAAAATGAATCTGCTATCACGGGTTAGCTATGGGAGTTTTTGTTTAATTAGCTGTGGAAACATTTTTTTGGGCTAATGGTTAGCTGGTGGGTTCAGCCTTCAAAGAGGCAAAGCAGCGACTTTGCAAAGTCCCTTAATAGATCAGAGTAATAGACAGGCTAATTTCATAGTGGAAACCATTACGACAGTCGCTAATGACTACATGCTTAATGACTATTTGGGCAACATTTCACAATGCAGGCGCTGCCGCCTGGTAACTCAGGTACCAGAGCGCCACGTGCTCCTGTGTAAATGAAGGAATCCCAGTCGAATGGATGAGCGTGTTTGAGTGGTAGGCCTAATGCGCTCTGATTTGGAGCCAACAAACACAGCCCCTCTGAGAACACAAAGGATAATATGGGGGAAGGAATGGCACTGTAGCACAAAACGTGTTGTCACTCAAGCTTGTGCTGAGTGATTGTGTTTGTGCCGCTCCCTAGTGCACCACGGTGTGATGACGAGCTGCCCAAATGACCTTAAGCTCCAGGAATATAAATATAAAGAGAAATATAAACCAGAAACTAGACCTGGCAGCGTGCGGAAGCTATCACACACACAGCCTAAATGTTCAGTAAAAATAGAGGGCAATACTTGCAGGATCATTTATTCATCTTTTCATTGTACCTAGGAAGAACATCTCAAACATTGATGCTATTCCATTTGGTATTTCATACTCTGTCTCTGCTTTATTATTAACGTTTGCACTCACCGACTCCCATAATATGCCAGCCCACGGTTTTGCACTCTGGCCATTTCAGAATTAAGTCTCCTCTTATATATGCCCTTTCTCAAGGTTTCCCTCCTCCATCTACTGTGTGCGTTTGTGTGTGTGTGTGTGTGTGTGGTTGGAGAGGGTGTTTGCTTCCTGTTTGATGCCCGAGGGTTAGGGGGGGCCGCCGTCAAATTTCATCTGAATGTGTTTGTTTGAAGCCCTTTGAGAGTGCGACTCTGATAAAGGGCTGTATAAATACACCTGACTCGGCTTGACTGACGCAGCCAGCGCTGTGCGTTTCCCCCGCGTTTCGCCCCCCAGGTGGATCCAATAAGGGACCGTCAGAAGTGCTAATCACTGTTCCCGTAGTGGACATCAAAAGGGGCTTTGTGATATTAACAAAATACACCAAACGTACATCCGGTTTACTCTCAGCGGCACCAAAGCAGGCATTGATCACACACGTCCGAAGGAAGTTTGCAAGATGCATTGCTGAACAAAAAAGGATAATCCGGGCCCCAAGCAATCAACATTAGAGTGTATTAGTTTCAGAAAATATGAAATATCCCAGTGGTTATTGAAAGCGCCGGCGAGGGAAGGTGTAGGCCTATGTAAATGAAGTTGTTGAGTTCTGTGCGTGCCCAGAGGCTGAAGAAATCCTGAGTCATGTTTGGAAAGTCAATTATGTGAGGCATAAATCCTTTTGATTACCGCCATCAACCAGGCAGGCATTTTATAAATACCTCCCATCAGAGGTGTGGCAATGATGAAGAGGACGGGATGAAGAAGGCCTCCCCTAGTCCTATGAACTCCCCTCACAATGGGGGGTCTTGTCAAGATAATGTATGGCTTCCGTATTACAGAACAAAAAACAGCTATATAAAAAAAGCCAGTGAGCAATAAAAGGGGGGTGTATTTTATATCCTCAGAGCTCACCCCGAGCAGCATGTATTTCGATCAGACAGAGGAGATGAAATATGTTTACATGCTGGAAGGGAGGATAAGACCCCCCCCCCCCCCCCCCCCTCAGTACTCCAGTACCAACAAACATCCCTCTCTCAACACCTCTTGAAGGCTATTCTCTGAGCTAGTGAGGATGCCCTGACCCGTAGCCCACGCGGCTACCTTCCGCCTGCGTCCTCCCTTAGAGCACAAACGCTAGAAACGCTGCACGCACAATGGATCTGTGATTAAAGTCTTTTTGGCGTTTTTTTTGGGGGGAAAAGTCACATGGCGCCCATGAAAGAGAACCTCTTCTGGGTAACGGAGCACGGGGGCTGTGTTGATTTACCCCTGACAGCTCGTGTGAGGTTTTAATGGTGACACCGAGCACAGACCGAAGGAAATACAGCCGCTGTCTGCAAAGGGATTGACCAAGAAGCAGGCGGCGGACGTGACATTAATCAAAGGCTCCGCCGCTGTATCCAGTGGGCGAGAATTATTCGGGCACATCAATAACACAACAATGTCGTCATCAACAAAGCTTTATAAATTGCAGTTGAAGAATACATTCACCACACATAGAATGCCTATTGACCCACGTTGTCTACAGTGATGACAGGAAACAATAGGAAACGGTCCATGGAAATGAACATCATCAATGACAGGGACGACGACTGTGAGTTGAACGGACCAGTGGACGACGTTGCACACTCAGAGAAAACAACATTAGTCCTGAGACTTTACACTGGATTCAGCTCCTCCCTTTTCCAAAAGAAGAACTGAGGTAGAGTATTTCATATCGTAAAATGAATTGGAATAAAATCTCATTGTCTTTAATTGAATAAGGTCATGCACAGTATCCCAGGACACACTGCCTCTCCAGGACACATTGAGGCTTCTCTGTGATGATTCTGCGCTTGGGTTTACATTTTAAGCAGTTTGAATCGACACACTGGTGACAATAAGCTCCCATGGCTGCTCCACACAAAGACGTACTGCCCCACGAGTCTCTGAAGTGGGGAATGTGTGTGTGTGTGTGTGTGTGTGTGTGTGTGTGTGTGTGTGTGTGTGTGTGTGTGTGTGTGTGTGTGTGTGTGTGTGTGTGTGTGTGTGTGTGTGTGTGTGTGTGTGTGTGTGTGTGTGTATGTATGTGCGTGGATGTATGTGTCTGCATGTGTGTGACGTGTGAGCATGCATGCACAAACTCACGCACGCCACACACATAGACATACACAAAGACATACACACACACATTAACACACACACACAACCACACACACAGAAGCAGACATAATCACACACACACACACACACTTGCGTAGAAGCACACGCAAGCACTAAGATGCACACACAAACACACACACACACGCACACACATACACACACGCAGAAGCACACACAAGCACACACATATACACACAGACATGCACACACTCACACACACACATTATAATTCCTTTGCGAGGAAGCCTACAGTGTGATTAGGATCCAGATGATTTGAATGAATGTAACATATCCACGGTTTCATTGTCTGTTCCAGTCCATTTCTACAAGACGGCAGAGCTCTGTTCTCTTACGAAGTCTCTCTCGTAGGTCTCTCAGAGAATTAAGATATAATTTTTTTATACATAAGGTATCACATCAAGTCAGTTTGGGCCAGTTCTCTCAAAAAGGGACCTCTCCCAATTTAAAACCCCCATGAACACCAGCGTTATCCATCAAACTGGACGCAGAGCGTACACATGCATTTCTTTAACACTTTGCAAGACCATAGGATGGATCTAACGGAAAACCGGTCGATGTCATTTCCCCCTCACTTGCAATTGCCCCTTAAGAAAAAAGCCCACAAACATTCTGGGAGGGTGTGCTGGTAGTCTGACCTCAGACCTCACACTCTATGGAGCCTGAGATGGTGCAGGTGCAGGGCCTGGCCTCGCCCACCAGGGAGTCCATGGTCTCCGAGTTGGAATGGTAAGTCAGGTAGTACTCCTGCATCTGGGAGTTCGGGTCTACCTCCTGCTTGAGGGCTTTTTTCCGGCGCTTGTGGTTGACCGACTGCTGCTGCAGCTGTCTCATGGTGTTGGGGTAGCGCCTCCAGGACACATAAATAACCAACAGGATCAATGACACCGACAGAAACAGTGCAACACTGCCCGCGATGATCTTGTGGAAGGCCATGTGCTCAAACTCAGGCTCCGGGGCGAACGTCGGCGACGATACTCCGGGAAACGGGGCCCGTGGGGAGGTGGTGGTGGTGTCCGGAGCCCGGGTCGTGGTCGTGGTGCGTCCCCGGCCCGTCGTGGCGTCGGAGGCGGGCAGGCTGGTCATGTTGGCGCCTGGGGGGCTTTGGAGGTCTTGGATGTCCCCGGAGGGGAGGTGTGTGGCGGTGGTGGTGGTGGTGCTTACCGCAGGGTCGGGTTGGCCCTGGGCGAGGCGTGCGGTGGTGGACAGGGGCGTGGTCGGCTCCCCCTCCAGCGCGCACAGGGAGTGGTTCCTTAGCACGTCCACCACCCGCTCGCCCTGGAAGGCCTTGGGGTGACTGCAGATCATGCTGATGTCCCTGGGGTCCTTCAGGGCCTTCAGCCAGTCCATGAGCGGGCAGATGCTGGGCCGGCAGTCCCAGGCGTTGGCCGCCAGGCTGACGGTGGTCAGGGAGGTCCACGCCGCGACCGCCTCCACCGGCACACTGCTGAGTTTGTTTGACTCCAGGTTGAGGATTTGCAGATGGGGCATACACCGAAACACCTCCGGGTCCAGGGTCTGGATCTCGTTCCCTGAAAGGTCCAGTTTGAGCAGCTTATGCCAGGTCCAAGGCAAGCCCTGGTTGACGGCTCGTATGCGGTTCCACTGCAGATAGAGGGCCTGCAGGTTCGGCAGCCGCGGGAACAGATAGAAATGAATCCTGGAGAATTGATTGTGCTCCAGGTGAAGCTCCTTCAGCTTCAGCAGGCCCAGGAACGCCGTGCGGTTGAGACTCCGTAATCGGTTGTAACCCAGGTCCAGGAACTCCAGGCTGCGACATTCCAGAAAGGTGCGAACGAGGATCTGCCTCAATCCGTTGGAGCGGAGGTGGAGGTTCTGGAGTTTCCGCAGGCCGTAGAAATGGCCGGGCTGCAGGGACTGCAGAAGGTTGTAGGACAGGTCCAGGTTGCGCAGGTTGGGTATGGAGCCAAAGGTGTTGTTCTCCAGGTGTGCGATCTTGTTGGAGCTGAGGACCAGTTCTTTGAGCCGGCGAATGCCGCGGAACGCCAAGGCATCGATGACGCTGATGGCGTTGTGATCCAGGTAAAGCCAGACCAGCTGATTCAGATGTGCAAACTGGTAGGGCAGCAGAACCAGCAGGTTGTTGTAGCGCAGCGATAAACCTTGGCAGCCCGTGGAGATGTTTACAGGGATGTCTTGGAAGATGCCTGACTCGCAATAAACGATCTTCCCTTCACAACGACAGCTCACGGGGCAGATCTTCTCCCCCTTGCTGAGCAGAAGCAACACAGCCATGTGAAGAAGCAGACAGGATAGCCTCCAGTCCCACATCAGGGACCCTGGGGGGGGGGGGGGGACCAGAAGGCAGTTTACTTTTTAAAGATTTAGGCTTATGAATTTATCCATGATAAAAAATACTGTCAAAAGCCCCCGCAGGAATAGGCCAGCAAATAACATCATGATCAGATAACCCCTTTGAGTTTGTTTTTTTTTGACAAAAAAATGAAAGATGATATTTCAAGAGGCTTTAACACTTACCCATAGTCACTGGGAGAAAGAGTAATCCTCTGAAGTAAAGATGTGAAGAACACATCCAACTGCTTTTTATAAAATGCGAAAACGCAAAATGTACAACCGACCGACGGACTCGATCCGCATGACGGCCATCAACTGTGTCACCAACAAGCAGGGGGAAAAAACAATTTGATCCAAGTTTCCACAGCAGCCTCTGCACGTCAGAACCCGCGGGTTTGTGCCCAATCCCTGAGAAGAAGATCTTCTTCACCTATACCCGATTTTCTTACTTTCAGCTGCTATAGTCTTTCCTGCTGCATGCGCAATAATCCGTTTGAGCGCGAATAAGACAGTTCCCCAACATTTCACATGCACCCGTCTCCCTCCCTCCCTCCCTCCCTCCCTCCCTCTCTCTCTCTCCGTCCCTCGGTCGCTCTCTCTGCCTCGCTCTCTCTCTCTCCCCCTCTCTCTCTCTCTCTCTCTCTCTCTCTCTCTCTCCATCTCTCAGTCGCTCTCTCTCCTTCCCCCCCTCCCTTTCGCTCTCACTCCCTCCCTCTCTCTCTCTCCCTCCATCCCTCTCTCTCAATCCCTCCCTATCTCTCTCTCTCTCCGTCCCTCAGTCGCTCTCTCTCCCTCGCTCTCTCTCTCACCCTCTCTTTCTCTCTCTCTCTAACATCCCTCCCCCCTCTCTCTTTCTTTCCCTCTAACTCTCTCTCACGCTCCCTCTCTCTCTCCCTTCTCCGTCTCTATATTATTGGTGCCACATTCATGCGCGCTCAGCCCCCTCCAAACACACGCACAGTCAAACACACACACACACACACACACACACACACACACACACACACACACACACACACACACACACACACACACACACACACACACACACACACACACACACACGCACACAAACACACACACACACACACACGCATACAGCGCACACACTTACGCACGCGCGCCCGCGGATTCATCGTAATGCCCACATTGTTCAGACACTGAAGTGAAGAAGTCGCATAATTGAATTGAATTTGGTTTCTTGGGAGCGATTAAAAACCGTGTCATTATAGTTTAGAGGCATATTTATGTATATGCCATGATTCATTTTACAGGCTGTATATGGCCTGATAACTACATATAGACATGCATAGGTAGACCTACCTTTGATCCATCATATTTCAGCAATAAAAGTATTAGGCC